>NC_090921.1:563705160-564073493 GCF_040938575.1 Ambystoma mexicanum
ACATTTCGAACTGAACACTGGGGAGCTCTCTCCAGAATTAGACTTTGTGGAAAAAGTAATTAAAGAGAAACCCCCGGTCACCCAGACCATTCCCCTCCTAGCTTCAGTGAAGAGAAGAATCATCCCTTCGCTGGCCACTCCCGCATTGATCAGAGGGGTCAATCCGAGAATTGAAAAACTTTTCACTCCTTCTCCCTCAGACCCGCTCTACATTAGGGGACATTCCATTCCGGATTCCCCAGTAGTATCTAATACTAGAAAGAGGGCAGGGGTGCCACTTTCCACCAGTGAGGCACCCCCTGACAAGGAGGGCAAAAGGCTATATGCCCTTGCAAAAAGAGTAACTTCCTCGGCTGCCTTCTCAGCAAGAACTGCGAACAACAATTCTTTGCTTGCTAGCTATGCAGACGCGCAGTGGGCCAAACTGCGCAAGGACGCCGAGGAAGCACCGGAGCCTTTACGTACACGCCTACTTTCAACTATTGGCGAAGGAACCCAGGTGAACCACAGCATTGTAAAAAACTCTCTGGGCGCGGCAGAAACAGCGGGACGTTCCCTGGTGCAGGGAATACTCCTAAAACGTCATGTATGGCTGCGCAACTCAGGGTTTAAACCGGAGACACAGGCGTCTTTAATAAATAAACCTGTGGAAGACTCTAACCTCTTCGAAAAGGCGGTGGATGAAGCTCTAGAGATGGCTAAAAAAAGAGTTCGATACTATCAAGACTCTTGACCAAATCTCTAAGCCCACTACCAGACGCGGCTATGGCAACAAACGCTTTTTTCGTGGCCAACGCCAACAACAACAACAAAGTCAGCATCAACAATACCCTGCCACCAATTACCAGACCAATAGTGGGCAGTACAGCCAAAGAGGCCAACGCCGGGGTAAAGGGAGAGGTCGGGGATCCACGCCCAGAGGCTCCCAAGCCCCCAACAACTCCAAGTGACACGAAGATTCGCGTCCCCTCCCATGCAACACCGGTCGGGGGCCGGATAACATCCTTTCTTCCTGCATGGGAGGAGATAACGTCAGACCGTTGGGTACTTTCCACCGTAGCCCACGGATACTGTATCGAATTCAACAGTTCCCCATCCTACAGACCCCCGAGGGGACGTCGCATGACACCGGAACATCTTGCCATCCTTCTCCAAGAAGTACAACAACTGCTGGAAAAAGGAGCCATAGAGGTCGTGCCTCTATCTCGGGTAACGGAAGGTATTTATTCAGTGTACTTCCTTGTACCCAAAAAGGATCTAACCATGCGCCCTGTATTAGATCTGCGCCCAGCGAACAAGTTTATAAAACCCCAAAAGTTTCGTATGGTAACCTTACAGGAAGTGATCCCACTGCTTTCTCAGGGAGATTACATGACAACATTGGACATGAAAGATGCATACTTTCATATTTTAATGTTGCCAGCGCACAGAAAATACCTCAGGTTCATGATAGAGGGCAAACACTACCAGTTCAAAGTGCTAGCCTTCGGTATAGCATCAGCACCAAGGGTATTCACGAAGGTGCTGGCAGTGGCAGCGGCCCACCTGCGCAGGTTGTCCATCCCAGTTTACCCTTACCTCGACGACTGGCTCATAACAGGGGATTCTTACGAAACATGCTTCTCCAATACCCAAAAGACGGTAGATCTTTTGTTCCAGTTGGGCTTCTCCATCAACGAAAAGAAGTCCAGCTTAGACCCCAGTCAAATCAAGCAATTCCTAGGGGCTCTAATTCAAACAAAGGACGGCCTCGTCTTCCCCTCCAAAGAGAGGGTCCAAAACATGCTGTTTCAAATCCCTCAATATGTGACCGGTCGAGAGGTGACGGTACGCAAAGCAATGCGCTTGCTAGGAATGATGGCGTTGTGTATTTATTTGGTACCTCACGCGCGCCTGCGCATGCGCCCAATGCAAGAGTGGCTCAACAGCCAGTGGTGTCAGGCCAGCGGACTATGGGAGGATCTAGTTGTGGTCTCGCAAGCCTTGGTTCTCTCGCTACGGTGGTGGACAAAGGAAAACATGGAAAAAGGGAAACCCTTTGCCACACCCGCGGCGGAAGCCACTCTATCCACAGACGCATCCCTCACAGGATGGGGGGCGTACCTATCCCATCAGACTGCTGACGGAGTGTGGACTCCGAACGTAGCATCCAAACACATAAATCTACTGGAGCTACTAGCTGTGTTCAAGGCGCTAAGAGCCTTCCAGGAACACCTACAAGGCAAAACAGTAATGGTCCTTACAGACAGCACCACAGCCATGTACTACATCAACAAGCAAGGGGGCACCCACTCTCCAGGCCTGTCCAAACTGGCCCAGAATATATGGAAGTGGGCTCTCAAACAGGACATGTTCCTACTATCACTACATGTACCCGGGGAACTCAATCTGCTGGCAGACAGTCTCAGCAGAGATTTCCCCCTGCCCGAAGAGTACGAATGGCGCCTGCACGAAGACATCGTCTTCGACGTCTTCACACAATGGGGATTCCCAGAAATAGACCTGTTCGCAACCCTGGAAAACTCACAATGCCTAAGTTACGCCTCCAGGTACCCCCAGAACCAATCCAAGGGGAACGGTCTGTCGATGCAATGGTCAGGGAAATTTGTTTACGCTTTTCCCCCGACTCCCCTTCTCAACAAAGTGGTGCACAAGATGCACCAGGAACAAGTGACCATGATACTAGTGGCCCCAATGTGGGCACGACAACCATGGTTCGCTCACTTGATGGAGATGTCTCTATCCCCCCCAGTAAAACTCCCCTGCCCGTACAACATGCTGTCTCAGGACAAGGGCAGGACTCTGCATCCATGCCCCCAGAACATGAACTTAGCAGCTTGGCTCCTGAGATCATAGAGTTCGGACATCTACAACTCCCGCAAAGATGCATGGACATCCTCAGGGAAGCCAGAAAACCGAACACTCGTCACTGCTATTCTAGCAAGTGGAAAAGATTTGTCATCTGGTGCAGGAGTAAAAGCATCAACCCTATTGACTGCTCTCCCACACATGTGGTCCTATACCTGACCCACCTATTGGATTCAGGTCTAGTGTTTAACTCCATTAAAGTCCACCTAGCTGCACTTTCTGCATACACCACTTCCCAACTCAAAGTGTCGTGGTGGAAGATCCCTGTTATAAAGGCCTTCATGGAGGGAGTAAAGAGAATACACCCCCCGATAGCTGACCCAGCTCCCGGATGGGACCTTAATGTGGTACTTACCAGACTCATGGGCTCTCCATTCGAACCCATGCACAAAGCATCTCTTAAACACCTCACGCTTAAGACTGCTTTTTTAATAGCTATCACCTCCATCAGGAGAGTAAGTGAACTTCTGGCTCTTTCTATTCTAGACCCCTTCGTTACAGTTCACAAAGATAAAGTGGTTCTACGCACTCACCCTAGGTTTGCTCCGAAATTTATTTCTAAATTCCACGTAAACCAATCTATAGAACTACCAACGTTCTTTCAAAATCCTTCCAATTTGGGAGAAAGGACTCTGCACACACTAGATGTACGCAGAGCGGTCATGTTCTACATGGAAAGAACCAGACCACTGAGGAAGACTAATCAGTTCTTCGTCTCGGTGGCAGCAGGAAGAGAAGGAGATGCGGTTTCAAAATCCACTATTTCTAGATGGATTGTTCAATGCATCACTCTCTGCTATACTCTTGCTAAGAGAGAACTGCCCTTTAGGCCAAGAGCACACTCTACTCGAGGCACGGGGGCATCCATAGCATTCATTGCAAATGTTCCCCTTGAGTCCATCTGCAAAGCGGCTACCTGGAGTTCTGTGCACACCTTTACAAAACACTACTGTCTAGATACACACTCTAGATCTGACTCCCAGGTGGGACAGGCAGTATTACGACACCTTTTCTCTACTGTTCCTTCTCATAACCCACCGCCAACTCCGGGTACTGCTCGCTAGTCTATGCACAGCATGTGATTCTAAGCAGATTAACAAACATCAGAAGAGAATGCATTACTTACCGTAAAAGCATTTCTGATGGTTGTATCTGCTTAGATTCACATGCTGTGCATAGACTAGCGAGCGACTTCCTTTATATATCTCTCTCTTTTCTGTACTCACTCACGTCTGGAAGGCTCCCTCAGGGCAGAAAAATACAAACAGAGGGACCTCGACGCGTGAGGGATTGTGGGTACAACGCACGTCACTATAGGGATAGTGTTTCAGACACGCCTTGTCGACGTCCCCTTTTTCGACTACGAAAAACAAAATGCAATACTCCGCAGTGACCACTGGATGTCGGACCTATGCACAGCATGTGAATCTAAGCAGATACAACCATCAGAAATGCTTTTACGGTAAGTAATGCATTCTCATATTATATATAGCAGCTACTGGAATGTGTTTTTGGCCCCATTCATTTGCTGTGTTTTCCAGGAGGCCAGCGTTAAAAGAGGACATGTGAACACAAACACACGCAGGACCATTCTAGCTGAGATAAACATAGTGGTGCACACCCATGTAGTGAGTATACCCACTCCCCGGTTAATACTTCAGAATCTTACTGTGTTCTCTGCTATAAATCCCAGTGCACCCATATGAGATTGGCAAAATGTTTTGCCCAACTTTCTGTTGCGCTCAGTGAAGGGCCCACACTGATGCATTTTTTGGGGGTGATACCTGGAGGCAAAAGGTCTAAGGAGGTGGGAGGGGATGTTACTTTGCTGGACTTTACTGGACTGTACTGGGCTAGTGATTCACTAACAATGCCTTTTCCCACCACTGCCATAGCACTATTTAGGCAGGCATGGTGCACTGACATGTTGTTCTTAAGTGTGCTGCACTGAAAGAGCTGTGACAGTGTCTGAAGGCCTGAGAAAAAACCTTTCCTCAACTTGTCTCCAGGAGAATGGCTGGCGTACTTTCCAAGCGTGGCAAGGGGAAGTTTCTCTATGACTGTTACCAGTATATCTTCGATGGGCAAATCACTGACTGCTCAAAGATATTCTGGCACTGTGAAGAAAAGGCAAATGCAAAGCATGCCTCCACACAGCCACGATGGCTGACCAGGTGTTGAGCAGGAGGCATGAGCATAGCCATGGGAGTGATGCAGCAAAAGGGGAAGTATGCCTCATCCTGTCGGGGATCAAAGAGCGGGCACTGGGGACAGTGGAGCTGCCAGCTTCGATCATCAATGGAGCTCTGTAGAGGACATCAACAGCCATGCAGGGGAAGATGCCAAGGAAGGACGCAATTCGCAAGGTGATCTGAGATGTCGCAATGTAGCCCACGCCATACCACCTCAGCCATAACACAGAGCATCGATCAGGATACCAGAAGCCTACAGGATCTACCATTCCACACAAAATCAGTTGAAACACTTTCTCCTTTAGGATTCAGGGGAGAATGATGAGAACCGCATTCTCATATTTGGCCGTGAGTCGCATAGGGAATGGGGTGGTGAAATGGAGAAGCTGTACATAGATGGAACATTCAGCCTGGCTCCAGCGCTCTTTGCGCAGATATGTGGTGATGGCAGAGTGTGCAGGATTTGTTTTGCCGATGCTCTGTCTTGCTGCCCAACAAGAAAAGGAGCATGTACCAGCGCATGTTTGAGTCGGTCAAGGACATGTGGGCTAATCACGATCTGGCATCCATTTCGATGGGTTTTGAACAGGCTGCCATTGGGGCGACAAGACCAACCTTTCTGGGCTCGCAAATTACATGGCTGCCTGTTTCATCTAGCCCAGAATGCTCCTAAGAAGCTTGCTGCGCTAGGTCTACTCCCAAGGTACAACACTGACCCCGAATTTGCACTGGCGGGGCGCATGATCATTGCGCTTCCCTTTGTGCCAATTCATGACCTAGACAGAGCAGTGGTCATAATGGACAATGCAATGCCTGCAGAGTTTGTGCCAGTCCTGCGCTGTTTTGAGAACAATTACATGGGCCGACAGAACCCTGACCATTCCCACCAGAGATGCGGTCGGTGTATGAAAGAACTCGTCAGGAACAAGCACTGACTCTCAACTTTGCTGAAGCTGTCCACCGCAGAATGGAGTCCGAGTTTGCAATGGCCCAGCCTACACTGTGGAAATCTGTAGATGGCGTATGATACAAAATGGTAGAGACCAACTGTATGAGGAATACATTGGTGGCGAATGCCCACCTGCAAAGCGGAAGAGGTACCTGAACTAGAACAGGAGGATGCAGAACATTATGGCGAGCAATGATGATTGTGATGTTTTGGAGTACCTCCACAGTCTTTCCCACAGTTTTTTAATGGTTTGGCACATATCTATTTGCCACAGTTTGAAGAGGTATACATTTGCCATAATAAACATAGCATCCAGGCAGCATAGTGTGTTGGTATTGTCTTTTCATGTTGTTTATGTCCGCTTCCCTCGGTTTTTGGTTAACTATTTACAGTGTTAGTTCTCATGTGCATCAGGTGGCCGTGAAAATGGTCTGATCGCTCGCTGCTGCTTATGATGCAACGCTTGGCCAAACTGACCACTGACCCGTGTTTGCTGTGTGTGCCCTGTGTTGTGTTTTTGGCCACTTGTCATTGCTTGTGGTGTTTGTGGTGCTTGATATGATATGATATGATAGGTTATTTATAACGTGCTTAATACCCAGAGGCTCCAAGTGGGCTCCAAGTGGACTGTTGGGCTGCCCGGAATTGCTGTGAGGATTCGCAACGCTCCATCTGGGTCGTTTGTGCCTCCTCTTCCACCCGAACCGCCGTGCGCAAGAGGAAGTTCTGCGTGGGCGAAACGCCGTATTGGACATTCCATCAATCACCAGTCTGGTAGCTCCGCCCCCTGCTATCAGCGCCCGGCCCCCCTGCAGCTGCCGACCTCCCTACTTAGCCCGTGCACTAACGCATCGCGCGTGCGCATCGAAGTGGGCTTCAAGTGGACTGTTGGGCTGTCCGGAATTGCTGTGAGGATTTGCAACGCTCCATCTGGGTCGTTTGTGCCTCCTCTTCCACCCGAACCGCCGTGCGCAAGAGGAAGTTCTGCATGGGCGAAACGCCGTATTGGACATTCCATCAAGTAATGAACTCTAGTGTATTAGACTCGGAATAGTTTCTCTCTTTTTTAACTCTGAACCACTGCCGCGGCATTGACTCAGCAGCTCAAAGGAGTCTCTTGTGTTGTGTTCGCACTGTGCCCAGAAACCTAATAGTATCCCTTTTCTATTTTGTTTTAGTCACCAGTCCGGTAGCTCCGCCCCCTGCTATCAGCGCCCGGCCTCCCTACTTAGCCCGTGCACTAGCACATCGCGCGTGCGCATCGAAGTGGGCTCCAAGTGGACTGTTAGGCAGTGAGGCTGGGAGCACGGGACAAGCGAGTTCTTCTTTCTTCCTATGTAACTGGTATCTCAATTTTTCACGTTTGGTGTAAATGGTATCAAGTCTGCGCAGTGGGCGCCCCATGAAATCGTCTCCTGCTAAAATCACAAAAAAAAGTCGAATTAATAAAAAAAAAATGTCACTGCCTAAAGAGGTTGGGAAAAGTGACGTTCCTGGGACGAGTGCATGCACTGCTTTAGCGGCACTTTGGGGTCCAATTACCAATCAGGACTTAATAAAACATGAAGTGGCATTCTCATACGCGCGTGCACACGCACTCGCAGCACCACCAGATGGGTCTCCCCCGCTGACCCTAAATCCCCGCCTAGGAAGCCCTCACCCAAACCTGCCCGTAAAAGCTTCTTGAGCATGCGCATGGATACCGTAGCCCCTGAGCCTGTGCATTCCATTGACGATACCCCCTCCTCCCCCTCCGATAACTCCATATTAGCGCCAGTGGTACTTGCTGCCCTGGAGAAACGGGTGAGGTTATCGGTGGGTCCTTCGACACCGGTTACCTTTCCGAGTTCCAAAAGAGCTGATGTCCATATTCACTGCAAAGACGCCCTACATATGGAGGACGTAAACAGCTCGCCAACACCTCTCCCCAATATACCCCAGTCTGTCACCTCTCCTGGCTCTAGCTCGTGGCCGTCTTCCCCCGCTCGGCCTCCTTCCCTCACCCGGGCTGCACCTGGTATCAATACCTTAGAAACGGATTCCCTGTATTCTCTCCCCCCCCCAAAGGCCTTGAATCATCCATTGGGCTTTGATATGCTGGAACCCACAGGTGACATGCAATCTCTGGAAGCATCTTACCCGGTACTAACAAGAATACTCAACTTGTTGGATCGTGGTCATGAGTACACGCACTACGAATTGAGGGATTGCAAAACAGCACTCACAGAAATCCTAATAAAAATAAACAAACTAGAGGGTTTCATTTTTGCAGACAGCCTTAGACAGGGTGGTGACGGGCACAAACCTTCGAGAAAAGAAGTGCTGCCAAACAGTTCCGTCTCTACCCAAACAGATGTTTTAAAAATCCCAGTGAATGAATCTATCATTAGGAATGCCCCCACAGTCAACTTCGCATTCCCTCAATCTTTTGCGCAAACCCTGACTGCCCCAAGACCGGCTACTACATGTCATATCCTCTCGCATGCGCAACTATGTACGGAAGTTGCACTACATGCGGAAAAGTTGGAACAGCTCTTATTCTTCCTGCAACCCAGCCAGGGGGAGGAAAAAGTGGGGCCGTCTCTTTCCTGCATGGAGGGGGGGCAGGAACTCTATCCAGACAGCCCCTCTGTACTAACCAAACTGTTTGAAACCACCAGTCAAACTGACTCTTATCTTGACATTATATCTGCTCCTGATATCAGGCAACCTGCTGTTGAGAAAAGTCCCCCGCAACTTCCAGAGCGGTCCTTTATCTCAAGGAAGGAAAAAAGGCTATTCTTCCGTGCTTTGAAAAGAAAAGCTGATCGGAAAAAACGGCAAAAACGTTCCAAGACGAATTGATCCCTCCTGTAAAAATGAATGAAAAAAGCAAAATAAAAATTGAGAAGAAGAGTGCAGGGAACCCACTAAGCAAGTCTGCAGGACGGAAAAGTCCTGTAAATGACTTGGACACCGGCGAAATAATTGCAACCAAAAACACAAAAAAAGTGCTCCTGCAAGCACCCCATTCTGTGATTGAGGAGCTAGGACACCCCTCATCTCAGCCGCAACTACCTAACTTCTTTAAACCTATAGATAACAAAACAACGCAAATAGGTAAGGCAGTTGTGTCTCCTCCCAACAATAGGGAGAGGGAGACGGAGATGGGGATCGCTGATGCGATGGCCGTAGGAGGTGATGAAGGCATTGAGTCACCTCATCCCGGCAATGATCGAGAGACTGTGAAGAAGTCCTCTCCCGTGCTGAACAAATTGGGAGTAGGTGAAAAGCAAAAGCAGCAGGAGTCAGTGCCAGAGCGGTTTGTGGGGGACCCTGAAGTATTGGGGGAAGCAACAAAACAATCCACTACCATCTTAGGATGGGAAATTATATCATTTAAGAATGGCATAAAGCGACTTAATCGCTCTGCCCTGATGCAAGCCTTCAACCGTATACCTGGTCTGCGCACGTTGCACACGAATGATATTGAATGGATAACTTTCACACCCATGCAAAACCATCGCATGGTATGTAAGGTGCAATCGGCCATTATCACCAACCTCCTCCTGCAATACATGGACGAGTTACGTTTTATTGGCCTAATGCTTTATCCGTTCGATTCAATCGATGATGCTATTTCATTTAACGAAACGCCTCTGGCGCCTGATCCTGCGCAATTGCCAAATTTGGCCACTGCTGATTCACACAGTGGCGTTAATGCTGAAGTGATTGCACAACTTGTAAGCCTATCTAATACTAGTAAGGATTGGTCATGGTTAGCTGCCCTGCAAAACACTCGAAACTCAGCCATGTCTAACACTCCCCAGTAAGTAGCCTGCTTTCCTATCTATTCTATCTTGGAATTCATGCGGGTATAGCAATTTGAAGTTATGGTTTAGCAATCCGCATGTAGGAATGGAGTGTGATATTATGTTATGTCCAGAAACTGTGTACCCACGATCTCGTGTTGCCCGGTTTCACTGTTATCCAAACAAGTCACAAGTGGTCGGCCGTATGGGGGTCTGGCGATAGCCTTGAATACCAATCTGAATATATTGGTACTGGATGTTTTTAAAGCAACTGTAATGATGGCCGTACTAATTATGTTCAAGGGTTTTCGGCTAACTCCTATTCTCCTGGTATTCCTATATCACAATCCTATAACACTTAACCAAACATGTGCATTTCAAGAGCTCAATACTTTATTCGATGACATCTTGGCTCTTCATCCAGCATGTGATATCGTATTAGGAGGGGACTTCAATGCTTATTGTATGAACACTAACTCTAACCCGTTAAGCTGTGGGGGTACTCACCAAACATGGCATAGAGGCAGATTGTGGCAGGAATATTTTAAATCTTGGGAACTTGACATCATCCCGTTTTGTACTAGTGAACGAGTGTCATACCTGGAGAAGAGGGGATAGATCGACATGCATTGACTACTTCGCCATATCGCGAGGTCTGCAATCGTATTCCGATAGCATCGCAATACATGATCCCGGTTTTAGTGACCATTACATGATCCATCTAAATCTTCATTTCGACACGATGCAACTGCCCATGGACCCTCAGCAAGGGTTTATAGAAGTGGACCGTCCTGGCCTGTCAATTCGATGGGCCACCAAACTTTGTGATAGGGTGAACAACATGGTTTCTGCACGTTTGACATTGTATCACAGTTTTGATTTCTATTCTAACAGTCCTAACCAAGAGATCACCGTTATATCTAGAATAATAACGGAGGTAATACAATCGCTTCGAGTGCATGCACCGCTCCCCGAAGTAAGCTCGTCTCTGCAAGCCCCTAATTTTATTCTTGAAGCCAAAAGATCAAAGAGGGGCAGCCCTGCGGCGAATTTTTAAAACCGCTCCCACATGGGGGATTTATTTGTTAGAGAAAAAAATTGTTCTGAACACCTATCGGAACAAATGCAGAGATCACAGGCATTTTATGCATAACCAGGAGAACCAAAAAATGTTTAGTACACTCTGCCACAGATACAGGCGCTCCACTTGGAGTTTGCTTAGGGCAGGAACAACTGTACTCTCCTCCGATCAATCATCATCTATCTCTGCGCAGACTTGGAGAATTTATTTCGAAAAAAAAGTTTGCCCTCCCAACAGCATTTGTAGAAATCGTATATAAATGGACCTGCTTAGCATCACCCTCCTTTCCACTCTGGGATATTTCGAGTATTGAAGCCGCAATAACTGCCCTGAAATACTCAAAAGCAGCAGGCCCGGATGGGATTCCACCTTGTGTTCTTAAACGCCATCCAGCTTTGTGGGCAGGGATCTTCAAGAAACTGTTTGATAACATGCTGACAACTGTGTCTACCCCCCGTCATGGCTAAATTCCATCATTGTTCCAATTTACAAAAAAGGAGTCTCAGCCATGCAATTTTCGTCCAATAGCGCTAATTGATACGGCTGCTAAAGTGTTTGCTAGCTTACTCTTGGGGGAATTACAAGCAGTGATTAGAGACCTTAAGATCTTGTCTAAGTATCAAATTTGTTTCCGTGCAGGAATGGGGACCCTTTAAACACTTTAAAGGTTTTGAGGTTGGCCAAATCCACACCAAATATCGTAATAAGGCAGGAACTTGATATCACTGCCCTATCTGCGCGCCGCAACTGGCGCTTATTGGCTAATTTTGCCAGAATGTTATATCCACCTCCAAATTGTCTTTATGAAGATTTGGGCCAACTAATGGTCGCGTCTGAACGATCTTCCATCACGATTTACCATGCACAAATGATTCATCTATTGGACGAAATTTCACTTGTACCAGCAGATCTGGAATTTAGACCTCACTATGTAAAACATTGTATTATAGAAAATGACTGGTGTGAAACGTTAACGGGAATGGCGGGTCTTGAGGGCTATAAGGAACTACTTTGTTTCTGCTCTTCAAGACGGCCGTACAAACCTTATGTAATCCAGTTCCCCTGTAATAAGGCTAGGGAAACTTATTTGCGATTTAAAATGAACCAATCCCTTACGTTAGAAAGAATTAGTGGTTGGAGACTGCATTGGAAAGTAGAAGCGCAGTTAGGATGCAGGTTCTGCAAGGATGGTTCGATTCAAGAAACCTTGAAACATCTGGTTATATTTTGTACATACTTTGAGGCAATACGTGCACTAACAATTGCAACTGACTGTGTATTAACCGAGACAACCAGGGAATGGCTTTGGCTAGCCTGTATGTGGGGGACCCGCAGGAGCTTCATATTAGCTCTGTGTAGACTCCTAGTAACTATAAATAATGAACTTGAGAAGATGTTTCATAAGAAAGACGAGCAGCCTAGCTGCTTATGCTAATAACACAATACTGGTATATCTGCTGTTCCGGAAAAGCACATTGATCTATTGCTAGAATTTGGTATATTAATCCTTGGTAAATCGGCCTGTTCCATATATAAGCCCTCATAGAAAATGGATTCTTTTGATACTAGATGAAACTAGCATGATCATTTCGAATTTATTTGCAAGTGTGCCAATGAAGCTCCAGCATTCTGTGTTGCTTACAACTTGGACCTTCGTAACAATTGGTAAATGGGAAGTTGCTGAAATTGTGTCCTTATGATGGATAGGAAATGCATCATGTTGACTTGTTTTCTCTACCTAAATGTTTATAACTTATTCCTAATAGGTAAACGGAATGGTTTACAGGAAAGGATTCAAATATTCACATCGAAATTCTAGAAGTGATACACAAAAAATGTATTTTCACTGTATAACACTAAGAAAATACAATTTTATAAGACACGTCGAAATTGCAGAAGTGATACATAAAAAATGTCTTTCTACTGTATAACAATAAGAAAAACATAATTTTTTAAAAGTTGTAAAAGTTTGTTGATCGAACTAATAAAATGACGGTTTGAAATAAAAAAAATACCCAGAGGTTTCTAAGCGTGGACCCGGGGATCGAACCTGTGGTGCTCCCTGTCGTGCTCCGTATCAACTTGCTTCCAAGGTGAGCACGTTGCCCTTGAGCTATCCTCCCGAGACCTATTGTATCCATATGGTGTCTGAACAGTGGTGGCGGGACAGGCATGAGATGCATGTCGGAATAGGCCAAGGCTCCCAATAAAATAACGGAGATGCATGCATTTCATTGGGGTGTGTTTCTTTTTTTTGTGTGCCATTGCTTGTGGTACCCCATTTAGAGGGTTTCTTGGAAGACTTTGGGCTTCTGCATTTCATACCCCCGCCCCCATGTTATTCCACAGCCTTTGTACATGTCTGGGTGGTGGAAATATTGGACGACCATCATATTTTCCATGAGCAGCGTTGCAGGTAGGGGATACAGCACCTTTACCTCCTCCTTGAATCTCATGCTTTCTGGGGCTCAGTGTTCTTAGCAAAGACTGAAATGCTTGTCTCGTGGGGGTGCTACATCCATGGTATCATAGCTGGCAATTTTCCCAACTTGCCAGTTCCATGCGAGTTTCAGTTAAAATTTCCCCAGCCCGTTGCCGAGTATATTGTGAAAATACCATTGTTTGCACTGAGTCAACAAATAGGTGTCTCATCGGGACAGCACTTGGAAGAAAATGTATCGAGGCCCAGCATTGGATTCAACTACAAATCACTTCTAATTACAAATATTGTACTCGTCCGCTGGTAAGCAGGCTCACTGGGTGGAAACTGGGTGGAAAGTCATTGCCCATTTCTGCACGCCATCTGCCTCTGCAGCCTCTTGGTTACACCACAGCAGGTGTTCTCCCTGAGCTGGTCACCCTGCAGTTAGTCGCACTGCCTAGTTCTTAGCCATCGTTACACCTTCATATAACTTATATGCAACTGAAGAGAAACGTAGGCATTTTATTCAAAACCTTGAAGAGAAACCTTCCCCATTTTCTTGCAATTGTGAGAATATATTCTACTTGTGCACATTAAACAGTAACATCTGTTTGGCCTAGTCGTCTAGTACTAGTCCTTACAGTACTGCATGCTGGGGTTCCCGACTGACTCATTTAATTTTTTATGTATATTATTGTTTTGGTGCAATTAACATCACATTTTCGCCTCATGCCAAAACATCCTGGTGCCATAACATCCCAGCGGCGAACTGGTTTCGTTGAAATGGGCGCGCCAAATAGTCCTGCTCCGAACTAGTGTGCCCGGTTCTTTCAAGGCTGAGTGCTGCATGGAAGGCGCGAAAGGGCCAGAAGGTGCACTCGTCAATGGTCCAAGTGGGCGGCAGCGGTGCGCCTCTATTTTTTTTAAATTATGTTTTACTGTTGCTGCGCTTTTATTTTAAAAAGAAACCGTTCCGGAATGGTTTCGTTGTAAAATAAAAGCGTAGGAAGAAGTTGCATGCATTCTGGAAATGGCAATCCTTAAATGGTAAAAACAGTAGAAATGCAGTTGTGGGAGTCTGCACACAAGAAATACTGAACACTGTCACTGGTACGTATTACCTGCACCCAAAAATATATAAAAGGATATTCAATAAACCAGCGGATTAAACAAAATGGATATATAATACCGGATATAAACATCAAGTGTTACATGTACATTTTACTAAACGCATTCCACATAACAAGGGTGTAGCAGATTGAAACCTGGGACAAAGTTGATTTTGCGGTTTTCCATTTTGTGAGGTGTTTGCCCAGTTGATGAGATGCACACCATGTACGAAACCTCTGGACTCCAATCTATCAGGGGGTCCAGCACGTAGAGGCCCAAGCCCGTAACCACCATTGCTACAGAGAACCAGCATCGCTGAATGCCAGTGATTTTATAGGATTGCCCACGTCACACTGGTTTGTCCGAACCAGAGCAGGAAGGTGCAGGTGCTTGGACCCCTATAAAGTTAATCCTGCCAGAAGCTAGGAGTAATAATTCAACACCTTTTGAAAACAATTGTGATATATCCTGCTTCATGCTTCTAGGGTCTAAATGCAGAACTGGGTTTCAAACCCGTGCTGCTTGGCGTTTGTCTTGTGTTCAAGAGGAGCGTGTTGCCGCTGTGCGATCATCCCTTAACTGCTTGACCAGAGGGAGAGTCCATAACCAGATCCTGTCCTCTGGAGCACAAGAATTCCCACTGATTAGAAAACCTCATCATTCACTTGCCCACAATGCACGGATTATAGATGCCCAACGCCTTCAAAGCAGACAATGAATGGAGTCATTATTGTTGCTGTTCAGCAACCTAGTGTATAGACTCTTAGGTGGGGGGGGGAGGGCATACAGCCAGTGGCCCAAGTGGGCGGGAGTGATGCTCCTCCTACTTTTAAAAATTAAATGGTACTGTTCCTATAATTTTATTTAAAAAGAAACCGTTCCGGAATGGTTTCACTTTAAAATAAATGTGTAAGAAGAAGTTGAAACTGAACTGAAAGTTCTCTTAAACAGCAGGCGCATTTATTTAGGGGTTTGTATGGCACATGGAAGGTGGCGTGGTGATGGGGTTTGTGGGGAGCGGAGACGGACAAGCAGGGAACGTAGTTCACTACTTTTGGTACACTTCAACCACTGCTTTTAGTATCCCTGTAATTAATGTTTGTTTGCAGTTTCCTTTTTGTGTTAAAAGCCTTGAAATGTGCACCTTTCAAGTTCTACCCCATTGTAATGGAAAGTATGCAAGAACAGATGAAGACCTCAATCTTCACTGTGTTTTTTCTGATCATGATGTATCAGGATGTATCACTTGTAATACATTTCATACTAAAATGGGCAAGAACTTTATGATCTTTGAACCACCCAGAGTGCTTCCCTCTTGGCATTTGTTGCATTGACGGCTCCTCAGTATGGGGCACCCAGGCTCGCCCCCACCTCCCAATCTATATTTTGGACATGCTGGGTGCCAAAAATTATTTGGGTGATTTCACCAAAAATGAAACTCATTTGCATTATGGAACAGTTTTTTTTTTCCCTTGTTCCGTAATGCAGATGCAGTCTTTACATATGTTTGCGAAGAATCTATACCCAAATGCAAAGACTGGTGGTGTTCCCCATGCCATACACAGCACTGACCAAGGAACAGGGCTTGTGAGATAGACGCCCCTGCACTGATTCATGGACAACCTGTGAAAAGCATTAGGAAGACCTGCCCTGATGTTGCAGGCTTCATCTCCTTCCATGGGCACCTGAACATCTGGCACATGGAAGCGATGAAGCCTCTTCACCGCTTCCTCTTAATGACAATCTCAGGCCAGGGCAGAGTCGAAACGATAACACTCTATGAAAGGGAGGGGGAGTGAAGGGAGGATCCCAACTGCTGACCTACTGCATGGAGGAACGTGCTGCTGAAGGCGGTTCGTGAGCCTGGAGGGAAAAGATGCCATCATAGTGTGAGGTCCATGTAAGAGTGTAATTTAAAACCAGGTAAGTGTATGTCTGAATGTTTGTGTGAATATGCCCAATATGCGTCGGTATGTTTGCCTGAATGTGCTTAAGCAAGAGAGTTAAACAAGTGCCATTTCTATGTGAGAGTGCCTAAAGGCAACTGGAATATGTTCTTACATGGTAATATGTAGTAACTGGAGACACACACTGGAGGTGAGAGGATACCTTTATTGACCAACCTGTAGCCAGCCGTGCCACAGCTTCCTCCGCACTTACAACTGACTTCTAACAGCCAGAAACAAAGGTAAACAATCTCAGAATCTTGGAGTTAAGAGCGTGAAGTTCTACATGTAGAACTCCACGCTCGTACGACACAAGCTACTTACAACACTTCTCCCCCCCGCAGACATTCAAAAAAACGCATAAACCAACAACACAAGGAACTGGAAGAACAGGGGTGGAAGGGAAAAAATAAGGGAAAGGGCAAATAAGGGAAGGGATCACCCATTAATGGAACCCAAAACAAACTCATTATACCTAGAAGGAAACTTCCTTACCCTTACAGGGAGATGCTTACTCTTAACCCCCCCCCACCTCACCCCCCCAGAGCTGGACTCTCCGGGAGCTGATACAGCAGCCTCCGCACAATTTGAAGTAGAGGCAAAACCAACTGGGCCAGTGGGTGCCCCATCAGCACCCCCTTCAGAACCTTCAGCACCCCCCACGGACCATTCCGGACATGCAGATGCTTCTTCACCACACCTCCGACCCCCTAAAGTCACATCAGCATCCCTTAGAGCGCCATCCTCTGCATTTGCCATTACTTCAGTACACCCAACCTCCACGGTGGTTTCGCCAACCAGACCTGGGACCACAGGTGGTTGTACCTCCGGCAAACCGCCCCCAAAACATTCCTTGAGGCCACCAACGCCTGAGGCACTCTCCCCTCGAACCTTCATGCATCCCTTCTTCACAACAACCACACGTCTCGCACCTGGTACCATCGTCTAATTTCACATAACCACGACCCGTCTTGGTCACTACACGCGGCTGCATGTATTTGCCAAGGCCCTTAGCCACAAACCTTGAATTCTTCACGACAACTTCGTCCCCAACTTCCACCCGCAAGGGTTTCCTCAACTTTAGTTGGCCCTGCCAAAAGGCCTCCTGTTTGCAACGTACTCTCTCTAACACCTCCTGCATGTCCACCTGCGACCGACCACCGCCACCAAGAGCGGGAATTCTCAATTTAGAGCCAGGCTTCCTGCCCCTCATCAGTTCAAATGGAGACAAGCCCGTGAAGGTAGAAGGAGTCAGTCTATAAGCCTTGAGTGCTTCCGAAACTACGCTGCACCATGGTAACCCATTGGCGAGCGCCAATTGTATGGCCCCCTTCAAAAATTGGTTCATGCGCTCGACCAACCCATTGGCCTCCGGATTATATAAGGACACCCTAAGGTGGTGAATACCTAACTTGGAAAAGAACTCTTGCATGGCACTCGATACGAACTGAGAACCATTATCCATGACCACACTAGCAGGAACACCTTCTCTATCAAAGACAGCAGAAAGGAATCCAACCACTTTCTCAGTCGTCGCAGCAGTTAGCGCTGTAGCCTCCACCCGCCTAGAGGTGTAATCCACCATCACCACAATGAATCTTAATCTGCCACCCAAGGAATCCACAGGTCCCATTATGTCCACAGCTACCTTAGACCACACATCCTTCGGTACCTCCACAGGATGGATGGGCTGGGCAGCAGTCACCTTGCTCTTATCACTGGTTGAACATGCAGCACAGTCCTTGACAACTCTCTCGACATCATGGACTCCGGACTTAAGGGCGGACTTGATATTAACCAATAACTGATCCTTACTGCACTCTTCACTCCATACTTGTTCACAAATGGCGGGAGTAACGCCAGCTACCAAGACACAATTGTCGCCGGACAACTCCTGAATATGTCCCTCACCCCGTTGGTGCGGAAAGTGGGATGAGCAATCGGCGACGGCATTCCTTTGACCGGGCACATACTCGACCTTGAAATTAAATTCTCCCATATCAGCCATCCAACGCATGACCCTGGAGTACGCCTGGGATAAGCCCTTGGTCGTCAGGACATGTACCAATGGCTTGTGATCGGTGCGCAATGTATACTCCATGCCCCATAAAACATTCTAAAATGCCTCGAGGCCCAGACCGCAGCCAGAGCCTCCGTTTCGATAACAGCGTACCTGCACTCAGCCTCCTTGAGCACGCTGGACGCGAACGCAATGGGGCGAAAAGCGCCCCCCTGCCACTGTTCTAACACAGCCCCAACACCGTACTCGCTGGTGTCCACGGTCAAGACAGTTTCCCCGAAGGACAAAAGGATGCCAAAGACGGGGCTTGGTCCACGTCCACCTTTAAGTTCTCAAACTCACTTTGACATTGATCAGACCAGTCAAAATGCGCGCCCTTTTTGAGTAACGCCCTCATGGCAACCGTTTTATCAGAGTATGCTGGTATAAATCTGCTATAATACTCAGCCAAACCCAGAAAGGATCTTAATTGGTCCTTATTGACTGGGGAAGGCGCGTCACGTAAAACTTTTACCAATTCCTCTTTAGGATGTATCCCCTCAGCATCCAAAGTATGTCCTAGGTAAGTCACACTCTCCACACCCACCTTGCACTTGCTCATCTTGACTGTGAGACCACTCCTTTCTAACACACCCATGACCCGCATTACCCTTTCAGCATGCTCCCTACGAGGCCTTCCCCAAACCAAGATGTCATCTTGGAAGTATTCCACACTGCTGACCCCATAGAACAACTTTTGCATAATTCGCTGAAAAACAGCTGAAGCAGAAGCCAGGCCAAAAGGCATTCGTCGGAAACGGAATGCTCCAAACGGGGTGATAAAGGCATATGTTGGTACATCCTTGATGGACATTTAGGGCACCATCAGCATGAACATGATTTCTATAGTCTGCTGCGCTCTTATTTGGATAATATTGCAAATTATTTGCAAACGAAGCACAAGCCTTGAGGATGTCCGGGTGTGTCACTCCGTGACCCACTCTGCTGTTTTCACCCAAACTCCTCTTGTGACTACACTTTGAATCTTTCCAGGAAAGTTTGCTGTAGTGAGGGGACACCGGACACAACGGGGAAAGCTACAGATGTTTTTTAATTTGTCTCGACAATGCCTATTTTCACCTTGACTTGAATTTAGGCATCACCCTTGAGGCTTCCTTATGCCGACTGGTCCATGTGTTTTGAATGAATGGCCATTTTTACAGCCGAAACGCCGAAACTCGAATTGGTGTCTTTCTCTTTATAATCCATCATTAGAACATATCAGCTTCTCGCACTACAAATGTCTTTCAAAGAGTTTGAGCATTTATTGCTTTGGCGACAGTGAAATGTATTGAATTACTGCAAACTTAATATCTTGTTTGGTCCATGAGCTGACATTCAAATGCAACTCAAAGTGGTATATAACCACAGGATACTTCTCGAATTATACTTTTTAATATATTGAGCTGTTTTAGGAGTTATTTTTCTTTGTCACTTGTATGATACACATGCACAGGTGGTGTTCTTTGGTTTTGTTTGGAGTTACACATGCCTTCTTCTTTGTGTGTGACATACTATGATGAAGTATGGCTTAGTATGCGTTAGACCAGAAAGTTATTCAGCTTCATTGAAGATATTGAGTAAATGTAATGGTCTTTTCTGTTTATTTTCATGCGTTCACTGATCGGACTGACCTAACATGTTTTCTGTTTCTACCTTTATTAAATCAACAACAAATTTATTTTCTAAACTATTGTGTTGAATGATTTCATTGCCCGATTTATTTAGGCTTCTAACTGTTTCTTAAAAATTACAATTCAAGAGTCCTGGTTTCTTTTGCATGTTTTTTTATAGTGGCAAATGCATCAAGTTGGCTCCTGCATATTGATGGCGACTTGCATCTATTGGATTTCTTCATGCGTTACTCTACAAATCCGATTGTGAAACAATTGGTAAAAAGCCAGTTAGCAAAGTGGGCTGAACATCTGGAAATCTACGATTTGCATTATTTTCATTATGTTATTATGTAGCTAGACCGGCATTTTAATACAGCCAACCTAGCCATTAGTCACTTTTGCATGACATTTTGCATAACATTTTGTATTGGGCATCTTTGATAAAGCAAGCATGATGAGTGTTATGTCGCTAGACTGGCATTTTGGTGCAGCCAGTTTGGATATATTTTCATATTGCAGCCTGCATTTTGGTAAAGCCAGCAGTAGTATGAAGTGGGGGTACTGGTATATATTGGCAGATCCAGTGTGGACATTAATTATAGTATAATTACTTGCATTATGCGCAAAGAAACAAGAGTATGTTTTTATATGGGAATACTGGCATATATTGGTGCAGCTAGTATGGAAATGTATAGGCACTGCCAGCGTGAACATGTTTTTATACTTGCACATATTGTTTGCAAAGGCATCATGAAATAATGTTGGAGAAATGCTCCTGTGTACGTTGGTGACTTACATCTATCAGATCTTTTTCATGAGTTACCCTACAAAACCAATACAAACTGTTTTGCCTTTTTAACCATTTGTAAGGCGCCAATACAGCAAGTAGTGTTTCGAGGTGCCACAAGACAAAAAGGTGGGAGGGAACAAGGGAGAAAGATACAATAACGGTCCTACTAGGCCTTGTGACATTCGGATTGTGCAAGTGCAGAACAAGAAGTGCAAAGGAGGTGGAGCTGGGGGGAAATGCCGGTCTGCGCATAAACAACGTGCGAAGGGGCCAAGTGCTAAGGGGAGGCCAGAGGGCAATTGCCAGAGAATGCAGGTAAGTGAAGGGAAGGGGGTAGACTGGGCGGGGGGGACTGGGGCCCTGTAGAACTGAAGGAACCAGACAGCCAGTCACGGAGGCAGAAGAAGGTGTTAGCTGGTGGAGGAGGATAGTGAAGGAGAAGGAGAAAAGGAGGGTCTTGCGGAGCTTCCGGAACTTAAGGAGATCTGGGTCAAGCCTGAGCGGTGCAGGGAGACTATTCCAGAGGGAGGCTTCTGTGGAAGAGAGATATCTACCCCTAAACCTCCACTCTTTGCTTAGTGAAGCGTCTGATTTGCAGAGAGTTGGAGCTAGCAGGCGGAAGGGCTCTAGCAGTGAGGTGTTTAGGGAGAGGGAGTTGGATGTAGCAGGGTTCCAGCCTCAGAAAGCCTTGTGGATGATGCAGAAGGTCTTGCATTTGATCCTAGCAGCAACCGGGAGCCAATGAGAGAAATTGGGGCTGGAGAGATGTGGTCCCTGGGCTTGAGGCCAAGAATAAGACTTGCAGTCCTATTCTGGATTAGTTGAAGGGGACAAAGGAAGGATAAAGGAAGATTGAGGAAGAGGCTGTTAAAGTAGTCTAGCCTAGAGAGGACCAGAGCTCTCGAGACATTGAGTTTCTGGGGGGGAAGGTGAAGAAAGGGAGAAAGCGTCTGAGGAGTTGCAGCTGATAGTGGGCCTTCTTGGCAAGGTCTGCGGTGTGAAGAGAAATGGAGAGAGAGGTACACTGATGACACCAAAGTTTTGTGTGAGACTGAGGGGAGTGGACCCAAAGAATGTGGCCAGAGGGAGGGAGGAAAAGTGGGGGTTGGGGTCCCAATGAAAAGGATCTCATTCTTCCTCGCTTAAAGGCCGAGATCATTGGCAGTACACCATGATTGAATGGCAGCCAAACAGTCAAGGATGAGCGAGGAGGAAGAGAAGGAAGGAGAGTGGAAGCTTGAAGGAGAGGTGTGTGTCGTCTGCATAACACAAAGTGAAGCGAGAAGGAAGAGATCAAGTGGGCCAAGGGGGCAAGGTAGATGTTGAAAAGCCATGGCGGGAGGATAGAGCCTTGAGGAACGCTGCAGGTGTAGAGTGTGATAGGGGAGAGAAAAGGGCACAGTTGAACCTGGGAAGGTCCGTGATGCCAAGGCCATCTCGGAGACGATTTATCAGGGTGGCATGATTGACTCTGTCGAAGGCAGAGGAAAGATCCAGGAAAATGAGAACGGAAGGAGAGTTAGAGTCAAGATTAGAACGAAAGTCATCACAGGTGTTCAGCAAAGCAGTTGCCATGCCTCTGGCAGCTCTGAAGCCAGACTGGTGGTCATGGAGACACCCAACATATTCTGTATGTTGGGTCAGTTGGGAGATGGCAAGCTTCTCCAGAGGTTTGCCCAGGATAGGGTAATGGAGATAGGGTGATAGTAGGACAGGAGGGTTCAGAAGAGGGCTGTTTAAGGAGGGGATGCACAAGGGAGGGGTTGAGGGAATGAGCCGGTGGCAAAGGAGTTGTTACAGAAATCAGCCTGGGAAGACGCAAGGGAGGCAATGTTGACCTTGATAGTTCTAGAGGAGCATGGGAGCACCTGTTTGGGGGAGAGCATTATAGAGAGGACTAGTCTAGGACCTCATCCGGTGCTATGGGAGAGAAGGAGCAGAGAAGTAAGAAAGGGGAAGGTGAGTAGAGGGAGACATGACAGCTGGGGAGGGGGAATGGAGGGTGGCACAGAAGAGTGAGGACATAATGTCCTGGGTTTTGGAAAGGAAGTGGGAGGCCAAAGAGATACAAAGGATCGGTGATGGCAGGGTAGATGTGGAGACTGCGGAAGGATTGGCAATTTTCTTGAAGATTTTAAATGGTTTGCCAGAGTTGTTAGTGGCCACAGAGATATGGGCTTGGATGTGAGCCCTCTTCTTCGAGTGAATAGAGGGTCTATATTGCCTTTTGGAGTGGGCGTCAGGCCAGTTTGTCCGAGGATGCATCTGATGCCCACCACTTCCACTCAGCGAATCTGCACTTGCGTTTCAGAGAAGCTAGGTTGGAATCATACTAGGTGTTACGCTTGGAGGCAGGCTTCATTTGGATCCTCATGACAGGGGCAAGGATATGCAGGGTGTTAGTGATAGAAAGGTGAAGATTTGCAAAGGCAGAGTCTGTGGGCGACCGTGGCAGGTGTGGGAGGGGGAATGAAGGTGGCAGCAAAGGCAGCAACTGACACTTGCTTCATTGGTCGAATGACGGAGAAAGAGACAGGCAGTGCAGGCAGAGGCTTAGCAGGGAGTCGTAAGAGATTCAGATGAGAAGACAGGAGGGAATAGTTAACCAGGAGAGAGGTGTAGTGAGAAGGCTGGAGATGGAAATGTCTGAGGAGATGAGAACATCCAAGGTATGTCCGGCAGAGTGCGTTGGACTGGAGGGATGAATGGTGAGGGAAAGACCATTGCAGAGGCTGTGGAAGAGTCCAATTGCCACCTTGGAAGAGTCGCAGAGAATACTGAAGTCACTGAGGAGGAGAAATTTGGATCCTGCAGACGAGGCATTCAAAGGAGGAGTAGGTTTCAGTGTGAATGATAATAGCACAGATCCAGTCGGGGAAGATCAAGGCCAATCCACCTCCAGGCCAGTTAGGCCTGGGCTTGGAGAGGATCTTGTAACCCTCAGGCAGCAGTGGGTCAAAAGCACTGACAGAGCTGGCAGTGAACCACGTCTCAGTGAGGGCGGGAACGTCGAGGTCAGAGTCTTTGAGAAGGCGACGGATATCAGAAGTGTGTTTGATGGCAGAACGAGAGTTCAGGGTCGCTCGGTGGATCTGGTTACCACCTTTCTGAAGGTCTTCCGAGGGGAGGTACAGGAACATGGAAGGTGGAGACTGGGCAAAGGCGGGGGCCAGAGGAGTGGTCGAAGGAGGAAGTTGATGATAGAAGGAGAAGGTTGGGCTGAGCGCTCTGGCCCACGACTGTGCCATTGTGATGGACATTAATGATACACCTGGAGGATGAGAAGCCCACCAAGAATACTTCTCATCTGGTGCCTCCTTTAATGGGAGACTTGTAGAAAGGAGTGCCAAGGCTTATCCTTCTACAGTAAAAGCTATATTGAGGGAGGCCACCAGGGGGCACACAGGCAATGGCTGCCTGACTGCGGTGTTCCTGCCGAGGCTGGGCCTATTTCGGGGATTGAGCCCCCCCAACCCCCCGAGACCCCCCGAGCGAACATAATGTGAGGCAGGAGTGGCTAAACCCCCTGTGACGCCCCCGCTTGAAGGAACGGGCTCCCAACTCCAAGCAGAACCGGAGTTCAGGGAGCGAAGGAGCGCGACTCCACAGACGCCGTGCTCGGCGGCTCCAGAGGTGGAGGAGGCCCCTGCACCGACAAGGCTGCAGAGACGGTCCGTGCCCCCCACCGGCCCCAGGGGTGAAAGGCGAATGCTGGGGGAAAGACGCTCCCCGGAGGGGGACCAGCGGCGGCCCCCCCCACCTGACCACAAACGGGGTGATGGGCCGCCCATCCGGCCTGGCCCCGAGTCCCGCAGTGCAGCGGCACGGGAAAAAAGGAAAACGGCGTCAGGGGCTGGACCCCGCCGGAGGAGAGGCACACACAGAACCGGAGTTCAGGGAGCGGAGGTGCGCGACTCCACAGACGCCGCGCTCAGCGGCTCCAGAGGCGGAGGGGGCCTCCGCATCCAGAAGGCTGCAGAGACGGTCCGGGCCCCCCCCGGTCCCAGACGTGAAAGGCGAGTGCCGGGGGAGGGACGCTCCCCAGAGGGGGACCAGCGACGCCCCCCCCCCCGACCACAAACAGAAGGATCTGCTGTCCCTCAGGCCCGGCCCCGAGTCCCGCAGTGCGGCAGCGCGGGAAAAAGGGAGACAGCTTCGGGGGCTGGACCCCGCCGGAGGAGGCCGAAACTACCGACGTTGCCACCTCACACGGGGCTACCCAGCACACAGGACTACCCCAGAGGCACACAAGGGGTGAGCGGCCTCGGCCAGGATCCCACCCAGATCCAAGATAGTGCTCCGTGTACACGGCAGGGCGAGGTCCCGCTACGCAGCAGATGACCCCGGGGGGATGATCCTGGGGGGCGACAGCAACTCGACGGCCCAGGTGAGAGGCCCCCGCCAGTAGCCCGCAGGGCGTGTGCCCGCCTGGGGGGGGACTATCCCATCCCTCTTGGGAGTTACGGCCTGATCCGGCAAACCCCACCCGAGCAACGCATTTCGGCACGTCCCCGGGATAGCGTAACACACCCACAAGGGCCAACCAAATCGAAACAGACCGCGCAGCTGGGGATCCGTGCGCCCTCACAGATTGAAGGAGGACCCCACGGGCTCTTTGCGAATTGGGGGCGCTTTTGGCATCCTCGACCTCAGCGGGCCCACGGCCCACCCTGAACCTGCAGGTGGCCAGCGACCCTGGTGAGAGGCCCCAGTCCCCGGTTGGCGGGGCGAGTGCCCGCCTGGTGGGCTGCTTCACCCTTGCAGGGGATAACCCGCCGCCCATAAACACCACTGGTGCGACGTCCGACGGCCCGACCCCGGGGCGACACGGGACCCCCCCGGACCGCAGCGGACCCCAGAGTGGGAAACCAGCAACACCCCATGAGCTGGAAGAAGACCCTACAAACGTTTCGCTTTCGAGAGACAGAGATTGCTACCGAGGTCCCACCTCTCTCCGGAACCATGGCCCACCCAGAACCCGCTAGCCAACCTGCAATGACAATGGAAAGAGGCTTTGCCTCCATCCTCCAGGAGATTAGAGAAATGAGATCGGATATCGCCCAGAAGTTCGAGAAATTAGACCAAAGAGTAGACAAAATCGAGGACAGAGTCCTACAAGTGGAAAACTATCAATCGTCCTCTACATCCCATATTGAGAGACGAGGTACACGCCCAGGCTGTCCTGGAGGCCATTTCAGAGTTCTTCGAGCTCAACGATAATGGGGAGGTGGACACGCACACCCTCTGGGACGCCTTTAAGGCTACCCTGAGAGGGGTACTCATCAAAATGGGTTCTCGACAGAAGAGGGAGAGGGAGATCCAGGAGAGAATTCTGAGGGAAAAGATTGCACGCCTCCAACCGGGGTGGGTCCCCAGTACAGACCTTGGACCGGGATCACGTGGCCCCTCTGGAGGATTATAGGCTCCAATTAAAAGACCTGCTCCTCCACAAAACGGAGAGGAGCCTCCAAATGGTCAGACAAAGATACTACGAGAAGGGGGACAGAGCGGATAGGATCCTTGCCTAGAAATTGAAGGAGGTCCAGAGAAGTAGGATGGTGAAGGAGGTGAGGGACGGTGGGGGAACACTAGGTTATGACACCCCCCACATAAGTGCAGCCTTTCGCCAGTATTACAAGTCGTTATACGCCTCGGAATATGAAAGGGGTGATGCCCAGATCGAGGAGTTTCTCGACTCCATACAGATACCGTCCCTTCCCCGAGAGTTGGCCGAGGGGCTGGAGGGTTGGGTGACCGAGGAAGAGGTGGAGAAGGCGATTAGCGGGATGAAGGTGGGGACTTCCCCGGGGGAAGATGGTTTTTCGGTTTATTTTTACAAGAGGTTTCGCTCATCCTTGTCCCCCTACCTGGCGAAGGTTTTCAACTCTGTCTTGGAGGGGGATACTCTCCCCGACTCCATGATGGGAGCCATTATAGTGGTTCTACCCAAGGAAGGTAAGGACCCGAGGGAATGCTCATTTTACCGGCCAATATCCCTGCTTAACATTGATGTCAAAATTCTGGCCAAGGTGGTGGGTAGGCGGATGGAGGGGATAATGCAGAAGCTAGTCCACGGGGATCAGGTGGGTTTCATAAGGGGCAGACAAGGGTCGGATAACATCCGTAAAACAACAGACCTAATACATTTTGCCCAAAACTCGAATCTGGATGCATGCGTCATGTCACTGGATTCGGAAAAAGCTTTCGATAGTTGAGTGGAGATATATGTCCCTCCTTCTCCAGCGAATGGGCTTCGGTACGCACATCTTGAGTTGAGTGGCCGCCCTCTATAGAGCCCCTACCGCACGGGTCCAGGTAAACGGCTTGCTGTCAGAATCCTTTCCTCTTACCCGGGGAACTAGACAGGGCTGCCCTCTCTCCCCCCTGTTTTATGTCCTCACAATGGAGGCTTTGGCCATAGCGGTCAGATCCCACCCAGACATTGGGGATATTAGAAGGGGGGAGGTGGAATTTAAGCTCTCCCTGTTTGCCGATGACATCCTGGCATATCTGGTGGACCCGGCCTCTTCGATCCCTCCCCTTCTGTCCCTGGTCAGCTCCTTCGGGCGGTTCTCGGGCCTGAAGATTAACACGACCAAGTCTGTTCTCCTCCCAATGCGCCTGGTGGACCCGGTACTGGACCCCTTGCCCAGATTTCACGGGATAGCAGTTAGTAAGGACAACGTTAAATACCTGGGCGTCCTCCTCACTAGGGACTTAACGGAACTGGGTACCTCCAATTACGGGCCCATTATATCTGAAATCAATTCTGACCTGATGAGATGGGGAAAAATGATTCTCTCCTGGTATGGCCGGTTGACGGTGGTAAAAATGAATATACTACTCCGGCTTTTGTATCTCTTTACGGCCCTCCCTACCCGGGTACCTGCCCAAACCTTCATAGACTTGCATAAAGGGGTCTGAGACTTCATTTGGCAGGGGAGAACCCAGAGGGTCGGTAGGGCCACCCTGACGCTTCCAAGGGAGGAGGGGGGTTTCGGTCTCCCAGACTTCCAGCTATACTACCACGCAGCACAACTACGGGTCCTCCTAGAACACATGAAGGAAGGCTTGCGAACATATTGGTCATATTTGGAGGACATGGACGTCCACCCCCTCAAGGTCCGAGACCTCCTATGGTCCCCTCGCAAGTTGATTCCGAAACACGTACTGTCCCACCCGACCCTAGGTGGTGTTTGGGAGATCTGGAGGGAGTGTCCTCGAACAGCTCATCTTTCATTTTGGCCATCCCCTATGACCTCCTTGTGGGGGCCCCTTCTGAAATTGGGCAGCAGAGGGTTCAGCCAATCCCAGAGCTGGTCCGAGGCTTGGAATGGGCGGGCCAACTGTTCAGAGAGGGCGAGCTCCTGAGTTATGAGGACCTCAGGGATGGGCTGGGAGGTGGATCTTCGAATACCTTCGTCTTAAGGGTATTCTCAGCAACCCCGCATGGGGCCCAAACCTTCAGAGACAATTGACTCCCTTCGAGAAACTCCTCGACTCAGCAACTTCCAGAAAGGGTGCGGTTTCCTGCATGTACACAGTCCTCAACACCCATAACCTTCAGGCTAGGAGAGGTTTTCGTGATCTGGTGGGGAAGAGATATCTGAGGATGCCTGGGCTCGCATCTTTAAGATATCGTTTCATGGCAATCTTTTTACTTCAGACATGGAACATAACTTCAAAATACTGCAGGGGTGGCACAGAGACCCGACAAACCTCTCGAAAATGTTCACAGGAGTGTCACCAGACTGCCCGAGGGGCTGTGGCCAGGCAGGGACCAGAGGCCACATGTGGTGGTTATGCCCGAAAGTGCAGTCCTACTGGGAATCCTTGAAGGATTGGATAGCGGAGGTAGCGGAGCACTCTCTTCCTCTCAACCCGCTGACCATGCTGCTGGGCCTCCCTCCGGAGGAGGCAGAACTGTACCGGTACCCAAGGATGGTGAAAACTATGTTAAGGGCGGGCAGAGTGGCCCTGGCCCAGAAGTGGAAGAGCCCGGAAACGCCTTCCAAAGACGAATGGATGAAAAAACTCAAGAATATGTTCTTGATGGACAAATTGACTGCCCTGGTGAACAATGACTCTTGTTCGTTTCTCGCAGACTGGTATGGGGTCCAGCAGACATGGGGATGGGACGTCCATTAGTGTCGGGACGGCACCCCCAGATAGCTGGGGCGCGAACGTCCCTGAACAGGTATACACCCAGTGGGGGGTTCCCACGACCCGGGGCGACATCAGCCTGAAGCCAGATATAATGCGGGTCACGTGTCGCGCTGCTTCAAAGACTGAGGGCACGATATGAAAGTCTGGTTTCCTTGCAGTTGTTATGTTTGAATTGGACTTGGGGGGGGGGGGGGGGGAGGGGGTTGACAGGGGGGGTAACGATAGGGGGGGGGGTTCGGGGTTTATGCACTTTTTGTTTTTTTGTGTTTTGTCTTTAAAAATGCTAATAAAACCAAAGTTTAAAAAAAAAGCTATATTGAGGCATGCCTGGTAGTAAACTGGAGCATCCCTTTCACTCTTGAAGTGCAAAACATCGCAAGCGTCAGTTCAAAGACAGCATCTAGTATTACTCTGTAGAATTCAGTAGGTAGCCAGGACTTTCCAACCATTAAGGCGAAATGCAGCTTTTTTCAATTCATCGACACTGAGGTCCAGGTCCAACTTTTTTGTCAGCATTGCTGTTCGTTCCCGCCATGGAGTACAACTTGGCATAATAGTCCTGAAATTCCCTATTGATTACTCCAGGGTCATGTGTCAAATGGCCTAAGTTCACCTCAATGGCACATATTAACCTCTCGTTATCGTGAACCCTTAGGCGATGCACTAGCAAACAATCGCATCTTTCGCCCCCTTCATAGTAGTTGCACTTGGTCATACAGAGGTGCTTTTCAGCCTTTTCAGATGGCATTTTCTTAATGATTTTTTTCTTGCATACAAGTTCACTTTTCTTTTCCGCTTAAAGAAGGGTTTGTTATATAATCTTTTTCTAAATTTTTCACTTTGAATTAATATCTGTATCACATGATTTCCACCTTTTGCTTTCGGAGCTGATCAATAGACCTTGCATACAGCACTTTAATGCTTGCTAAGTGGATTCCACACTCACCTCACCTGTCCAGTTTGTCTCAATTACTTATCACCCTCATTAAGGGCGTAAATATTACAAATTACAATATCCGAGCCCTGTACCCTCACAGATGTCGATAGAATCCTTCCCTGCTTATCTTTTATTAGAAGAGGGAAAACCTTGCCCACCCATTCTCTCCGTAATTTGTTTACGTCAGATTCAATCAGGTGGGTCTCTCGTTAAAATCCCTTTTCTTTTATTAGGACAGTTGGTGTCATTACCATTCCTCAAAATCGCCCTCAAAGTTTGCTTTGAATGATCATTCATAGCTACAGCACTTGAATCCCAGCCTGAAACATAACTCGGGTGATCAAGGAGAACACCAGAATAAAAAAAAAAAGAAAAAAACAAATGTTTTCGTATAGCCAATTCTGACCACTAAGACCACGTAAGCCTTAAAATTGGCCTCCCAAGAGTACCAAACCCCACCTCTCCCCATCTTAAAAATCCTTGAAGTCAAATATAAGCTTTTCTGCCTGACGCCTAAATAACCTTGATGGGCAGATCATAACCTCACGACAGATTATCAATCACAGCCGAGGAGCACCCGAAGGCTCCAAACAAGACGGACTACAACAATACGAGTGATATAAGACCATAAAAGCCCCAAAATAAGCCATCAAGTAACGCCACACCACTGAGACCAAACCATCCTCTCCCAGCCACATGCTTGGGTACCGGCACAACCCCATCCAAGCTTACTGCCATCGGAATCGGAATGGACAGTAAGGGGTAGACACCGCAGATGCTTCATAAAAACACCACATCAGTCTTGCTGTGAGTTCAAGAAACGTCTTAAAACTCACTTGTTCAACCTAGACCCAGATTAGTCTAGACAGCTGTTTCTATTAGCTCAGACCATGGTCTTCTGCACCTTGCCCGCTACCTGTTGCGTTCTTGTTTTGTTATTTGTGCACTTTGAGGCCCAAAGGTGAGTAGCGCTATATAAGAACTTGAAATAAATAAACCACATATATCTCTTCAGAAGCAACCCCTTTGAGGAACCTTCATCAATCGGAAAGAACAAAGGAGCTCAACAGAAACCTCTTTTGGCATTACATCCTACACACTAGAGTACAAGTGGTTTAAATCGGGCAAGACAAACCACTCCCCATTGAGCAACTCAACCATATGAGCAGTATTGTGCGTGAATCAATTGACCAATTCAAACATCATGCTGGAACAAAGCAGTAACAAGATGGAACACAGATGACTTATTACATGAGCCTGCAACTTGTATAGTCCTATATAGCACAAATGACAGGCCTATGTTGTTGAAGGCAAACATGACATTCATGACACTTGCCGGATTAAAGCAAAGCCTCTAGAGATCGCTGGCAATTTCTCACACCTACATGGACAAGAACTGCACGAACAAAGCAGCGCAGCACATATCTGACTTTGCCATTCAGCTCAATAAGAACAGCTTGGCATAATTCCTGGCCATCCACACACCACTAATGCCAAACTAGAGTATTAATATGTCCCTCCCTCTCAACACACTAGGATCAGTCATGAAGATGGAGCCACTCAACGACCTCTGTTTCAATGGACTCCCTTTAATGCTCTGTTGGTAGAGGATGACAAGATCGAAAAGGACAACCCCAATGAGAAAGAGCTACAGTGTTGGATTAATGAATGCTACCTAAATGCTGATGAGGCTTCTACAAAGCTTCAGAACAGCAACAAGTACACCATTGCCAAGAGAAATGTTGAAAGCCAAGACAATGCTGTGCCAGTCCCCGAAGCTCACTAATGGATTATGGGTGATGGCTGAGCTCTCCACTGCACCAGGAACCCCCAACTACAACCTATTCCGGACATGTCGGGCTCCAGAAGTGTCCACTGCTGCACCCCCATGCTTCATAAGGCTTAAGGACAGACATAAGGCCAAATATTCTGAACTAAGTAACGACTTAGTGGAGATGACGACAACTTGAACTTTAACTTGAACCCTAAATCACAAAACTAGGCACCGAGCCAGGCGGGAGAACATGACCTAGGGACTCCTCATGCATTCAAGTCCAAGGAGCCGCCATACTCCACACACTAAATCAAGACCCCAAGACAGGTCAAGGGCATGCAAAGTCATGAAAGTCGAGGAACTCTTCCTCCCCCACCCCCCCAAAGCCCCTCTGCTGACCTCACCAACACCCATCCAATCGCAGTATTCCACCAAGGCAGTGCACCCCCATCATGAAATCACCAACTTCTGCAGATACCCTGGAAGAGCGCTGAACCAGACACCAACTTCCACTCATCACCATCCACACGATTACCTCTGTTCTGAGCCTCCGTCACCTGCAACATGTTATGCAATATATATATATATATTTCTGAGGCTTGTGGAATCTGCTTAGATCACATGCTGTGCATAGGCCGACATCTAGTGGAAGCTGCAGAGTATTACAGTTTGTTTTTTCGAAACTCGAAAATGGGCGTCAACACAGGGCGTGCCAGTAATACTATCCCTAGTGTGACGTCCACTGTACCCAAGATCCCTCACGCGTCTAGGATCCTCAGATTGTTTTTTTCCGCCATACTGGTCGGAAGCATCTTGCGGAGTCCCCTGGCCTTAGCCATACTTTTGCTAAAATTTAAAATTATTAATCTATTGACATCCTTCCCCACCCCAACGTCGAACTTCGACACTCGACGCCGGCTGGAGAAGAAATCGACCGTCGGCTGCTGCACGACGGATTTGGGCCTTGGAAGGCCGCTGGCCTCGGCCCGGGCCTGGTAGGCCGCTGGCATCGGCCCTGCAAGTAGGGAGAGTGGGGGGTGGTACATACTCTACACTCTTGGTATATAGGTACACCCTATACATTTCCTACACTTAACAGCCCGCTGCCTCAAGGTGCGTATGGAGGGTACCCCTTTTCAATTCTGCCCCAAGTGCAACCGCAAATACCCTTGGGTCGACAGGCACGCCACGTGCAATCTCTGCTTGCCGAGGGACCACCCCGAAGCAAACTGCAGAGTGTGTAGTAGGTTTAAACCTAAGACACTTAAGGACCGTTTGACGAAGCGTTGGGCCCACCACGCCAGGCAGGCGGCCATGGCAGCGGAGGGCGCCTTCAGCGATGGCAGCGACACCGTACTTTCGGACGGCGAGGGCATTACGGCGTCGAAAGACAGCCGAGCGCAGGTCCCCGACCTCGGAAGGTCGTCCGGCAGGGCGACTATGGGGAAGACCCCCGGTGACGCAAGCGCTTCACATACTACACACACTAAATACACTAAGTCCAACCGAGACTCGACAACGTCGAGTTCTCGGAAAGAGGCACAGACAGAACGGTCCGATTCGGTGTCCTCTGGGCGCTCTCGATCAAGATTGCCGCATGACTCCAGGCAATCATCCACTCTTGCCAAGAGTGCCTCGCTCCCTAGGCTAACAGAAGTTCGATCGTCGGAAGACGAAGACGACTTCCACCCCCAGGCTGCGCTCCAGGAGACGGAGCCCGCAATTAAAGCCAGCGAGGCCCCACGCTCGAAGGACAGGGACACCTCTCCCGATCCTCGACGCCAGGCGTCGAAAAACTCCGGAGCCACTAAGGGACAGGGAAAACATTTTTCTACGCACGGGGAGGGGGGAAAACAGCAGAAGAAACTACCTGTACATTCTTCCACACCTGTGAAACACTCCACCCCCCCTAAACAGACAGACAAGCCCAGGTCTGCTGATAGGTCCACAACCAGCAAAGCTACTCAAGACAAATCCCATAGACTTGCTGAGAGAGTCATTCCCAGTTCCAAAAAATGGTCCAGTGAAGACATAGATAGGGTCATGTCAAGAATGTCTTCTTTGGCTGATTTTTATGATAAAAATCCAGAACATTTCCTCTCGTATGATCCACAAGGAGCCACACCCTCAGGCTCTACTGATCCTATCCCCCCCGAGTAAGAAGGCCCGGTTTGAAACCCCGATGAGGTCTGAACCCTTCGAGGTACAACCTTACGCAACACCGTACTCACGGTATCAAGAAGAGGCTTCCTTTTGTGGAGACCAAGAATTTGGTATGATAGAAGAGCAAACCGGGACGGGCTACTATGGGGATGATGAGGAACAGGAAGAAGAAGAGGATAACCCGGAAACATACAGAGTGGATTCCCCGGTAGAGAACGAAGCCCCGGTTACCGACTCCCCGGTCGATAATCGGCCCCTCCTAAATGAGGTTCTCGCTCGCGCAGCAGAACATTTCCACATTGACACCCACGGTGTACAGGAGGAAAGGGACTTCGCAGAAGAGTGAGTGGGAGAAAGGAGGCCGTTTGCCCAGACCATCCCTATCCTTAAATCCATTCAGCGGAGAATAGATCCGTCCCTGGTGAACCCAAACCTCACCAGAGCAGTCAATCCCAGGGTTGAAAAACTTTTCAGGGCAGCTCAGTCTGACCCTCTCTATATAAGAGGGCATCTAAAGCCAGACTCCCTAGTTGTTACCAACACTCGTAAGAGGGCTGGAACACCCTTGTCTTCGTCAGAAGCTCCTCCCGACAAGGAGAGCAAAAAACTATACGGTTTCGGCAGGAAAGTAGCCTCAACGTCCACCTATCAAGCAAGGATTGCTAACTCCACCACCCTGTTGGCCAGCTACAACTGCCATCAGTGGGAAGAAGTCGCGGCTCTCATAGCCTCTGCTCCTGAACCGTTAAAGGGTCAATTAGCTCGGATTTCCGCAGAGGGTTGAGCCGTGTCTGGTTGCATTTTGAAAGCAACCTTCGACGCCGCGGATAACGCAGGCAGATTGATTGCAGAAGGTACTGTTATCAAGAGACATGCGTGGTTACGGCAGTCTGGGTTTAAGGCAGAAACTCAGGCATCATTGTTAGACAAACCGGTGGAAGCCGATCTGTTGTTTGGTAAGGCGGTCGAGGACGCACTGAAAAATGCCAAGGACGAATACGAGACACTCGAATCCATTGGCCAGTTAACCAATAAACCCCCTAACCAGAGAGGGAATAGTAATTTTCGTCGCCCACACGGCCAAAATTCACAGAGAGGATCTAACCATTCCCAGGGGCAGGGTACACAGTGGAAAAACAACCAACAGTCTACCCAGGGTTACGGCAGAGGTAATAGGAGAGGTCGTGGTAAAGGCAGAGGCAGCCCCAGCAAGGGAGGCGGCACGCCTCCACCAAAGCAGTGACGCTCAGTTCAGGGTCCCTTCTCACGCAACCCCAGTAGGGGGACGCATTTCAAACTTCACCCAGGCTTGGGAAGGGATCACATCAGACAGATGGGTGCTGTCAACAGTATCCACGGGATATTGTATAGAGCTACTGCAGCGTCCCAGGAACCATCTTCGACGACAGAGTACACTCCTTAGAACATCAGAAGATTTTCCTCGAGGAGATCGCCATTCTTCTACAAAAGGACGCGATAGAACTCGTCCCGGGACACCAGGTAAACAAGGGTATTTATTCAACTTACTTCCTTGTGCCAAAGAAAGACTTGACAATGCGCCCAGTATTGGACTTAGGCCTGCCAACAAGTATGTCAAGCCCCAAAAATTTCGTATGACCACGCTACAAGAGGTAATCCCCCTCCTAAAAAAGGGGATTACATGGCAACCTTGGATATGAAAGATGCTTATTTTCATATTTCCATGTTCCCAGCGCACAGAAAGTACTTGCGCTTCAAGGTAGACAGTCGCCAATACCAATTCAAGGTACTGCCCTTCGGGATCGCTTCAGCACCAAGGGTATTCACCAAGGTACTGGCGGTGGCGGCTGCACACCTACGCAGGGAGGCAATCCCAGTGTACCCTTATCTGGACGACTGGCTCATAACGGGGGAAACCCCAGGAATTTGCAGGACAAACATTCAAAGGACTATCGACCTCCTCCACGAATTAGGCTTCTCAATCAACGAGAAGAAGTCAAGCCTGGTGCCAAGCACCTCAAAACAATTCCTAGGAGGAATCCTGGATACCCAGGAGGGGTTGACCTTTCCTTCAGAAGAAAGAATTCGGAATATACTTCTGCAAATTCTGCATTATCAGTCCGGTCAACAAATAACGGTACGCAAAGCAATGCGTTTACTGGGCATGATGGCGTCATGCATTTACCTGGTCCCCCACGCGCGCCTGTGCGTGCGTCCCATGCAGGAATGGTTAGCGAAACAGTGATCTCAGGCAAGTGGTCAGTGGGACGATCTAGTGGTCGTTTCGCCAACACTGGTACAAAGCCTTCACTGGTGGACAAGAGAGAATCTCGCAAAGGGGAAACCCTTTTACGATCCCAAAGTACAGGCAGTAGTCACTACAGATGCATGTCTGACGGAGTGGGGAGCTCACCATCTCCACCACACAGCTCAGGGTCTCTGGTCTCACTCAGTGGCCAAGAACCACATCAACCTCCTGTCATCACAACATGTTCCAGGGGAGCTCAATTCCCTAGCGGATGCTCTGAGCAGAGACTCCCTCCCAGAGGAACACGAATGGGTTCTTCACAGAGAGGTCGTAGAAGATCTCTTCTCTCAGTGGGGTTTCCCCACTATAGACTTATTCGCCACAAGCGAAAACAAACAATGCCCAGGATTTGCATCCATGTTCCCCCAACCAGACTCCCAGGGGAACGCCATGTGGATGAACTGGTCAGGGATGTTTGCGTACGCTTTTCCATCAACTCCTCATCAGGAAAGTGGTGAACAAGATGAACAGGGAATCGATTACGCTCGTCCTAGTTGCTCCCATGTGGGCAAGACAACCGTGGTTCCCACACCTACGCAGGATGGCAGTGTGCGAGCCCATCAAACTTCCAGCCTGGTACAACCTACTGTCCCAGCACCAAGGTCAAACAGTGCACCAGCAACCCAATTCAATGAACCTGGCAGCATGGCTCCTGAGGTCATAGAGTTTGGACACCTCAAATTGCCACAGAGGTGTATGGACATCCTAAAGGAATCTAGGAAGCCAAACACAAGGCACTGTTACTTTGACAAGTGGAAGAGGTTCGTTATCTGGTGCCAGAGTAGACAAATCAACCCAGTTGATTGCACTCCTTCCACTATTGTTACATACACGCTCCACCTGCTAGATGCAGGATTGGTTTTTAACTCACTGAAAGTACACCTGGCAGCTCTCTCTGCTTACACCACTTCCCATAGCAAAGTCTTGTGGTGGAAAGTACCAGTAGTTAAAGCCTTCATGGAAGGAGTAAAGAGACTTCACCCTCCTATTTCAAATCCACCGCCAGGATGGGACCTTAATGTGGTGCTAGCTAAGCTCATGGGCCCCCCTTTCGAACCCATGCATAAAAGCAGTCTCAAACACCTGACTTATAAAACGGCCTTCTTAGTAGCTATTACTTCTATAAGAAGGGTCAGTGAAATTCAGGCTCTGTCAGTGCAGGATCCCTTCTTTACTATCCATAAAGACAAACTGGTTTTACGCACACACCCTAGGTTCTCACCTAAATTTATATCAAAATTCCATGTAAACCAGTCCATCGAGCTTCCGGCTTTCTTCCAGAATCAGCAAAGCTCGGCTGAGGTGAAACTACACACCCTAGATGTGCGTAGGGCGGTCCTCTACTATGTAAATAAAACAAGACCGCTAAGGAAAACAGATCAACTGTTTGTCTCCGTAGCTACAGGCAGAGAGGTGGATCGCGTCTCTAAAGGAGCCATCTCGAAGTGGATTATTAACTGTATCCAGCTGTGTTACTCACTCTCTGAAAAGACTCTGCCTTTTATGCCAAGGGCCCACTCTACTAGAGTCATTGGGGCCACTCTGGCTTTCATTGCAAATGTTACCCTCGACACCATTTGCAAAGCAGCTACTTGGAGCTCTATTCACACTTTTACTCAGCATTACTGCATTGACACCCATTCCAAGACAGATACACAAGTGGGACAAGCGGTTCTAAGACATTTATTTGCTCATGACCCTTCTCACATCCCACCTCCTTCTTCTGGTACTGCTCGCTAATCTATGCACAGCATGTGATCTAAGCAGATTCCACAAGCCTCAGAAGGGATACATTACTCACCGTAATCGTATTTCTGATGCTTGTATCTGCTTAGATTCACATGCGACCCACCCTTTCTCCCCTCCGAGAGAAGGCGCATGATTGCTTGTAGTCTTACCTTTCTGTCTATCTGCTTGGATTATCTGTACTCACGCTACTCCTCATGCTACCTCATGTCAGAAAAAATACAATCTGAGGATCCTAGACGCGTGAGGGATCTTGGGTACAGTGGACGTCACACTAGGGATAGTATTACTGGCACGCCCTGTGTCGACGCCCATTTTCGAGTTTCGAAAAAACAAACTAATACTCCGCAGCTTCCACTAGATGGCCTATGCACAGCATGTGAATCTAAGCAGATGCAAGCATCAGAAATATGATTACGGTGAGTAATGTATCCCATATATATGCTACCACAAACAGACCAAGCCTCCCCCAGGTGGCCATATTCCTCTGAGTGGGCTGGCCTCTCCTCTTTTTCTCCTTGCCTCTACCTCTCAACATCCCCTTGTTTGAGACCTCAACATCCACCTGGATGTTTCTAATTCCTCCTCTGGGCTTTTCTGCAACCCCTGCGACACGCTCTCTCTCTCCTTCTGCCCACTGGTCCAACACACTGTGCCCGACATACTTTGCCTGTTCTCATCTTTTCAGAAATCCCCTTTGCTGACCCTCTCACCACTCCTCTCTCTTGGACTGACCACTTTCTACTTTCCTCTCACCTGAAACTCTCTATCCCTCAGGCAAAGCCTACCCAAGCACTGTCCTCTACTTTCGCGGTCATTCAGCCCATTAAGTGTGTATCAGTGGATGACTTTGCCTCTACTTTCTCTGCTCCACCTGCTCCTGCGGCTGCCTCAGTCTAACACAGCTCTCTCTAATCTGCATCTTTCTATCTCCACCACTGGTATGACTCCGACCTCGCCTCCTGAAACGCAAGAGCAGGGTGTCTGAGAGGAAATGGATGGCATTGGGCGAATCCTCTGGCAAACTGACCTGCCGCCTGCTCCAAAGGCAATAGACTCTTTCCTGTACAAGAATAGAGCCCACATTCAAGTCTGCGTCTTTGCGGCCACTAACAACATGGCCAAACTCTTAAAAATCCACAAGGAACTGGCCAATCCTGCTGCAATCTCTACCTCTCCTGTTCCTCCGAGGCCCTATGTATGGCTCTGGCCTCTCATTTCACCACTAAAACTCAGGGCATCCTGTCCTCTATCTCCTCTTCCTCTCCCGCTCTCAGTCCCCCTTTGGCCAACTCTCCCTCTCCTCTTTCTCTCTGACAACACCTGACGAGGTTTCTAGACGAGACTGATCTATGAAAGTGTTGTCCAAACCGGTGCTCCCCTGTTCCTCCAGAACCTTCAAGGACCACATTGACTCCCTCGCTCCAGCCTTGGCCGATTTGTGTAATCACTCTTTCACCACTTGAACTTTCCCCTCTCTCCTCAAGCACTCCCTTGTGCACCCCCTCCTCAAGAAACTGTCTGCCAATCCTACCCGTCGGGCAAGCTATCACCCGATCTCAATCACCCCGTTCTTGGGCAAACTCCTGGAAAAGCTGGCCATCTCCCAGCTTACTACATACACTGAATCTATAGGTTGTCTCCATGACCATCAGTCTGGCTTCGGAGCTGACAAAGGTACGGAAACTGCTCTCCTAAACGCCATGTAGATCTGCTCTCTAACCTTGATTCCAGCATTCCTTCTGTCCTCATCCTCCTTCCTCTGCCATTGACAGGGTCAACCACGCCATTCGGATCAATCGACTGTGAGAACCTGGGCATTACGTATCAGGCCCTGGAGTAGTTGAGCTCCTTCCTATTGGACCGCCCTCCCATGTCCAACTTGGTTCCTTTCTATCCGCCACCTCTCTCTCCACCTGTGGTGTTCCCCAGGGATCTAGCCTCTCACCCTGGTTTTTCAACCTCTACTTGGCCCCTTTGGCCTACCTAATCTCTACCTTCTACTCTAACTTTCAGTGTTATGCGGATGACACTCCGCTCTTCTTCAGGCTCCCCTCAGCCTCCTTTCCTCTCTCGCTCATTCCTGACTGTCTATCCAAGATTCAGGATTGGTGCGCCCCCAACAATCTCTGCCTTAATGCCAGTAAAATGGAGATCCTTCTCATTGGGACTCCTGATGCCGCTTTCCCTCTCTCACTCTGGCCGCCCTCTTCCTTCGCCTTTCTGTGAGGCTAAAAACATTGGTGTCATCTTCGACTCCACTCTCTCTCTTTCGCTCTTCGCATCTTGGATCTCGCTAAGAAGTCCCACTACCAACTGCACCTCCTCAGAGGTACTCTTTCCTTTCTCACCTTCCGCCAGAAGCTCACTGTCTCCAGAGCCGTGATTCTCTCTAGACTGGACTACTGCAACAGCCTCTTCCTCAATCTGCCTTCTGCTACTCTCTGCCCTCTGCATCTAATCCAGAACTGGACTGCAAGGCTTATCCTTGCCCTCAAGCCCACGGATCGTATCTCTACAGCCTTGAAATCTCCCCACTGGCTCCCGGTAGCTGCAAGGATCAAGGTCAAGACCCTTTGCATTGTCCACAAGGCTTTCTGGGGCCGGGAACCACACTATACCCAACGCTCTCTTCCTAAATACCTTAATTCACGAGCCCTTCGCTCAGCTACCTCCAACTCTCTAAGGGTCAGCCTCTTCCCTCGGAAGATCGCTGGGGGGTAGATCGCTCTCCTCTGCAGGTGCCTCCCTCTGGAATGGCCTCCCTTGCCCTCTCAAAATGGAGCCGGACCACCTGAAGTTCCGATGGCATATCAAAACCTTTCTCTTCTCTGCTTTCTCTCTCTCCCTCTCTTGCTGACCTACCTGCCTGCCACACTGACTTGTTGCTTGGCCACCCTCCGAGTCTCACTGGGTACCAGGCCCTCCTTAATCAGTCACCCCTGCACTGCCTCTGGGCTTCCATGCACTTCGGGACTGTAACTATAACTTCTACAGTCCTTTGCCTCCTTGCACTTCGCCAGAGCCGCTCTGTCCCTGTGCTGCACTTACTCTGAGAATTGCTGCCCCATCGCTCTTCCTGGGGCTCCCCCTTCCCCGTTCCCCTTGCTCTCGCACTTGCACGATCTGAATGACACTAGGCATAGTAAGATCATTTGTCTTGGCCTCCCTCTGTCTTGTCCTCCCTTGCCTTGTTGCGCCTAGAAACAGTGTGCAGGCGTGTTATAAATGACTTATCATATTCTCATATCGACTCTCCTTATCACCCTCTATTAGCCGTGCAAGACTCTCCGGACGCGTGGAAGCCTTTTTGATATATTGGGCGCTGCCTGACTCAGCCCTTGGAGGAAAGGACCCACAACCTTGCACACTCATTCATACCTGTCCACCTGTAAACATAACGTTAGCGTGACTACTGCGATGATGATGGCACTACAATGCCCTGTGTGTGGATTTCCCAGAACTCCACAGTAAGCTGTTAGAAATAACGGTAATTCCCTAACTCGAGACTTATTTAACGGTTTTGCCACCATGCTGTGCAACATTAAACATATTGTAAAATATTATCCAAAATGACTAAAATTAAAGCAAGGAGTAAGAGGATCATTAAGAGGAGAGAATTTTGGTTTTACGCCAAGGATGAAACCGATGATGGGAAGGAGATGAATGATTAGATAGGCGGGAGAGGTCCAATGTTTTGGAGTTAAAAGTGAGATTAAACAAACATAGCACATCACGAAGTACGGGGGATTTAGAAACAGTACTAGAACTGAGAATGTGAGTGAGAGAACATGAGGAAGTGTAAAAGGTGTCTGGGGAAGAGATAAAGCAGAGCGAGGCCATGGATGCATTTGTACAATATATTAAGACAATGGAAAAGACTAGAATCTAAGGATAAGAAAGATGAAGAGAGCGGAGAGAGAGCAAAAAGAATTGATAGTTTATTTGTATAGCGCCTTTCAAAGCGCTTCAAGGCAAGGGAAAATACAATGACATTCTTACAAGTTCTTGAGACATTAAGAATGTGAAATTAACTATCGTACTAAGCCTGATGACATTTCTGATTGTGCAAGAGCTTTGACAATGATAAGGGGGAGGTTTGGAGGGGAAACTCTTAAAATGGCAGCTGACACTTTTTAATATAACCAGTTATTGGATTTAATGTTTGTAAGAAAGAGGGATAATGTAGAGGGGAAAATGGCAAAGTACCAAGCCTGTGCCTAGAGGAGAGGATGAGGGGATGAAATGTATCTGGCCAATTAAAGGGTAAGTTTCAGCAAGAAGATAGGAAAAATTGTTGGACATAACCAGATAATCCAAGTGAAGCATAGATTGGTCGACCGTGTCAAAGGCTGCTAATAGGTCAAGAAGGACCAGAATAAAGGGAAAAGTTAGCATGGCGGTAAAAAAAGGAAAGCATTTGATGCATGAAGAGCATTTTGTCGAATGGCAGTGTCAAAAGCCAAACTAGAGAGGAGGAAGGAGGGAGTGCAGTTTAAGGAAGGAAGAAACCTGTGATTAAGCAGCCCACTGCAATAGATTTGAAAGGCAGCGAAGAGATTGAGCAAAGTTAACAGTACGGTTTGGTCAATGGTGGGTTGTTAAAGTGTATGGATAACCACCTCTTGTTCAAAAGAGGGAGGGAATCATGGGGTGGTGACAGATGTTCAGGAGACTGGTTAGAACGGGAATATGTTGAGAATATATTAAAGGAATAAGGATAAGGGTCGTAAGGAGATGCCGTAGGGTGAGCTAGAGTTAAAAGGGAGACAGTATCGAATCAGGAAGAGCTGAAAAGAATGATGATAAAGCGGGGGAAGATGAAAGATTATTGGAAAGGGGAGGGAAGGTATTAAGGAATGTAGGAAGAGCACCTTAGAAACATAGTCCATGAAATTGCAGGTGAGAGGAGATGAGATCTCAGGAGAAAGGGAAAATAATATTGCTAAGAAGTTCATTAATTACAACAATGGGCAGCAGGGGAGGTCCAAGATACAGCAAATGCTTCGATGTAAGGAGGGCAGTGAACAACTTCCTTCCAGGAGCCTGCAGGTGAACACAGCAGAGGCGGTCAGCCCAGAAAGCCAGGTCAAGTGCTTTGGCACATTAAAGAAATCCATAGGCATACTTTTTTATAATGTCTTGCTCCACAGCCCTGTTACTGTTGCACAGTCTAAATCTCCAACATTGGAGCAATCTGCTTGTCGCACAGTTTGTGAAATACTAGATATGTGTTGCAGTACACGTTCTTTTGGTACTAACAGTGGACTATTCTAGTTTTTTTTTAATCAAGTTATAATGAATAAGGGTGGGATGAGGTGATGAACTACACGCTCATTACATTGTAATACTTTCCCACAAATTTGAAGACTTTGAGAGGGCCCCTGATCCCTGAATGTCCTCTTTTATAGAGCATGGTTTGGAAAGTTGTACACATATACCAGAATGTCCACGCATACCTCACTTTGGAGTAGCCTTGCTGTTTGATCACTCCTTCATATATCTTGTGCACAATACTCTTCATCTTCCTTGAAGCCACTCTCAGTTGTTGGCAGTCTAACTGATGATTACCAATGGCTGCACTGTCTTAATCTTCAACTGAATTGATGAGTAAAGATTTCAATCCCTCAGCAGTAACCAGAGCTGCTACAACCTTGTCCAGAGGCTCCCTGACAGTTATTCGGTTGAAGAAACACTGTGCTGTGCGGCATACTGATTTTGTAATTGCCTGCCAGCCCAGTGTATCAGCCAGAGGGAAGCCAGGGCCATTACTGTTGAGACCAACGCTGTTTACCCCGTGTTAGTCTGTGTTGAGACCCTTGAAAAATATCCTCAATGCTAATGGAGAAGCAGAATATCTTTCTTTTCTTCTTGACATTCACTCAATGAGAATAATTCACTTGTAGCAAAAGAGCTCTTTCATAGCAGGAGGTCAATTTAAAGAATCTACTTCAGATAGGCCTTTGTCTTGATAATGAAGAGAAGCTGGTGTGGCTCAGGATGAGATTGGTAAGTAAAAATGTGAAGCACTCTGAGCACAGGCTTGAACCGGCAAATATAGCCAATCTTTAGCAATCTAGTGATTTGCCCACACAAAAGGTGGTTGCTAATGGTAAGTTACCTAATCTGAGATTTGCTGTTTTGTGGATATGTTTATGATGAAACTGAAAACCGTTTTAATTATATCTGGACGAGTTGCGGTAATGGAATGTGTGTAGCACTTAATCTCCACTTAGAATAACCAGCCTCTTAGGCTTGAAGCAGGAGTAAAGATGAGGTTTCTTCAAGGGTAAACATGTCACTTTGCAAGCTATTATCCAGGAATAAAAAGGTCCTTCAACCGCTCAATGCTTCAAATGCACATAGATCATTCCCTACTTTTCAAGAATCAAAGTATTAGTTACCAATTGTTTGATGGTGAGTGCAGATCTTAAGGCCTGGTTTCATTATTATACTTATGGTAAATGTCATGCTCACCCATTCTGTCCCCTAAATGTCTTTCTCTTTTACAGGTCAGACAGCTCTTTTAACTTCATGACCTTTTTCTTCGTTCTGGGGGCCCAATTTGTCCTTGCTGCTATACAAGCGATTGGTATCTCTGGGTGGGGAGCCTGGTAAGCAGATTAACGATGCATCTTACTTTTCTTCATACTGTGTGCATTGTCTGTCATTTTGCTCTTTCGCAGTCACTGTTTTTCTCTGTCAATGCTACATGCCTCGTTTTTCTTTCATCAGCATTTCTAGTTTTCCTTTCTTTGTAAAGGCGCCAGCTTTCCTGTTTCCGGTCCAAGGTTTTTGTCCTATTTAGCAAGGTGTCCCTTTTCCGCACTTGTTCACCCTTTTAACTAGTTCGTACTACCTCCTCACCCAATTTACATTTGTAATCCCCCTGTGACCAAGAATGGTTATTGACGTAGTGGGTCCTTTTAACCAGACTTGCCATCTCAGAAAGATTAAGGCGCTGAATCCTCTTGGTTCAAGGACCTTGATCATGCATCATCAGATTTCACTCTATTTCAAGGAAGAATGTGGTGTTGGACAGGACAATTGTTATTGGGTACTTTAACCTAATTTCCTAGAACATGCAATTTCCGTGGAAACTCTAACATTTACAACGCCATTAATGTGATCATTATGCAATGCAAACTATTCACCATTCTTTTAGACGCTTCCAGTCCTCTGACAAATTTAACATGAACCAGATTGTTGAGATGGATTTTCAGAATCCGCCTTGTGAACAGATTCCTAGAGACCACTGTATATTTTGGTGAACCGGAAAAGACAATGGGGCTCATTCCAAGCTTACCGGCAACGTTGTTTCCACACCGGCATACTACAGGTCTGCCTGCTGGAGCCGCTGTGCCGGACAGGTTGGAACCTGCCGGACACAGCGGCCACGGTTAGCAGACCGTCACGGAAGCACCGGCACTGCTATTACCGGTGCCAGTGCTTCCTTGTTCCCCATTCCCATATGACGTTCCCCCGGTGTTACCGGCAAGTCAGGCGCCGGTAAATATTACCGGTCCGGTGGTAACCCGCTGGTAATACAGGCACAGTTACCGCCGGACTCGTAATGACCCCATTGTCTAGGAAAACTCTATGTGACTGACGAGTAAGGCTTAGATTTACAAGTGTTTGGTGAAGGGTTCATGTAAGCACACATAGGCCACTCTTAATAACTCAAGCCAGGCAGAATGTATACAAATAAAGTAATATTTATTAGACCTTGAACATACTTGTAACAATATAAACCACCGGTAAGTAACCTATCAACCATCCATAACCTATCAACATATGCACATTAACTTTTGTGTGCACTGGCCACAGAGAACCAACACTTTATTTTTCAAGCAGTTCGATCAGACTTGTAGAGCACTATAATATAGTAAAGCAAGAGAAGAAAAATAAAGCAAAGTAATAAACCAGTTGGAGATCAGAGAGTTAAAAAACAGAATACACAGGCACTATACTTAAAAAGTCCTTCCTTGGAATGCATGGAATCACACAATATGGCAGCTGCTCTGCTTTCAATGCATGCTTTTGTTCTATAGTAATGAGAACGTGAATGCAAGAAAGTATTGTTTTCGAGCGCCTTTCAGGAGAGCATGGTCCCAACTAGTTGATTCACTACAAAGGACTGGCTACAAGCCTGAATAATATGACACTACTTATTATACAATCCCCTTTAAAGCTTGTGTTGCAATCTGATTTTGGGGAGTGTAGTTACTCCTAGTGTTTCCATGCCCAAAGGTCTACAACCATTCAAGTTATCCTAAAATAAGCCAGTATAATGCAGACCATATCAAGGTTAAATTCCTATTTGGTTTTGGTACAAATGGTAACAATTTAGTTTCATTTTGTGGTTAAAAAAAAAAGTTCTACAAAGTATGTTTGCTTGACATAGCAATTTGCAATGCTATTGTCCTGCAGGGGTTGAAATTAGGATTTGTTGACCTGGAGCAAAAAGCATCTCCTGGGAATCGGGCATCACACTTTAGCCAGGGGCTACCTCAGGGGAACCAGGAGCTAGTACATTGTGCACAGCAAATCTAACTTGTGTGCAAGATGCAAACTACCTTTTGTTTTTTATATATTATGTAATATGCTTTAAATGCCCCTTAGGTGGGTCCTTAATTTTTTTGTATACACATTCCCTAACCCTCACAGTTAATATCGCATATCTAAGTTGGTATAGCACAACTTGCCTGGGACAGTCAGATATAGCTCTTGGTTGCTACAGATAATTCTTTGTGTCCTGCCACGCGCTGTTTTCTTATGCCAGCATGTCATGGAGTTGGCACAAGTAAACAAGACAAATGCTTCATTAATTCCCAGTAAAGTCCTCCTCCCGGTCCTTGTCCAACTAGCGGTTCTTGTCCATGCCGTGGTGGGCATGGTTAGCAGTAATGTTGTGGAGGACAACTCCATCCAGAATAAAAAAGACTCATTACAATCTATGATTGGAAATGTAGAAACTGTACGTGTCTGGCAGCAGTCCTTCTGATCCCTCATTTCATACTTAACCCTTCTCACAATCTCAGCCCTTGTTCTTTTTCAAATCCTAGTCCTCACCGTAGTCCAAGCTGGCCCTCATCTCAGTCCTGGTCAGTCCTTGTTACTGTCTTCGACTTCGTGACACTCCTCACAAGCCTCCAGACTGCGACTAAAACCGTAGCCATTTTGCTTGTATTTTCAAAAATGCAAACCTTTTTTCTTTTTCTCTTTTTCAGGTTGTGCGCCGTTGGCTCCTAGCTCTTACAGTCAGCATTCTCATTGAAAGTATTCTGTTCACTGTAGTGAACAAAATGCTTTTTCTGTGTTCTACTGTAGCAGTATGCAAACTCTAACTTGTTATGTTACTCAGATTTATAACGTGCGCGTACACCCGAAGGCATCTTGATGCAAGGATAGTCACAGTAGTACAACATCAATCTAGGGCATTAATGAAAGCGCAACAAGCGACGGAAGTGCAGGTGGTTCGTGATCAGCCTCAAAGTTAAAGGGAGACAATTCCATAATTTACTAGCAATGAAAAGGCTCGACCGCCCATTCCTTGAAGACGAAATCGGAGGACGACCAGACAGTCACTGTTTGACCGAAGAGGGCGGCCAGGAATATAAGGCGTGAATTTATCCTACAAGAAATCGGTACCAGCCTGGTGGTATGCCCGGTGAACAAGACAGAGAGATTTAAAGACTATTCTTTGTTTCACCGGGAGCCAGTGCAAAGAACGTAGCACTGGGCTAATGTGGGAACCATAAGGGGTGACTGTGGCTGTCCGAGCCGCCAGGTTCTGCAGCAGTTGTAGGCAATGGATTAGGCCCGAGGGCTGGGCCAGGTAGAGAGCATTACAATAGTCCTGCCTGCTGGAAAAAAGGGAAGCCACAATGGGAGGACGAAGAGAAGGCGGAAGAAAGGCAAGGATCTTCCGAAGGACCCTCAGTAAGTAGCGTCCAGTCTGGCACACTGCACTCACCTGTGATGTCATGGACAGAGAAGCAGAGAGATAGACCCCAAGATTTGTAACTACTGTCACTGGAATAGTCACCCAGTGAGGATGGCTAGAAGGCCGAGGACCAAGAACAGGATTCCAAGCAGGCGCCCACCTCCAGGACCTCAATCTTGTCCCAGTTGAGTTTGAGCCAATTGGCGCCCATCCCACCCTCCACAGCCGTCACAGCAGTCACACATACGGGACGGCACCTCCTCCTGGTCCCGATTTAAACGGACCAGGATCTGCGTGTCATCCGCTTACGAGTAGCACCTGAAACCTTGAGAGCGGATGAGGTCAACCAAAGGCTGCACCTAGATGTTAAATAACATTGGGGACAAAGCAGGACCCTGAGGGACGCCACAGAAAAGAGAATAGAGAGAAGACGGAAACAGAGGTAAAGATACTGATTGGCCACGATCTGTCAAAAAGAGGTAAACCACTCCAGAACAGAAGCCGAGATGCCGATAGAGGCCAGGCAGGAGAGGAGTATGAGGTGGTCGACAGTGATGAAGGCCGCTGATAGATCGAGTAGAATTCGGTCCCCCACACGACCTACATCGACCAGCCTGGCCAGATTATCCATTACTGAAACTAGGACACTTTCGGTACCTCCCCCGGGGCGGAAACCTGACTGAAAGGGGTCAAACACAGAGGAAGACTCAAGAAACCCGGAATGAAGTGGAGATATCAAGGCCTCAAGAAGCTTCATAAAGAAGGGAAGTAGAGAGATAGGGTGGAAGTTGGAGAGAACAGTGTCATCCAGTGACGGCTTCTTTAAAAAAGGGACCACAATAGCCTGTTTACGTTCTTTAGGGATCACACCAGAGCAACACGAATGGTTTACTGCCTGGGTTACCAAAGGAATAATCTCGGGCAAGAGATCTTTAAGAATGAATAAATGTAGGAATAGGGTTGAATGGGGCTGCGGATTTCAAGTGGGCTTTGGCCTTCAATACAGCCTCATCAGAGAATACAGGGAAGGTTGCCCAGCCGGAGGTAGCTGGCTGTCTGCGCCCTATGGTGGTCACACCGGTGCTAACCTGCGTGCGACGAATATTGTTTCGAATAGTAACAATTTTGGAATGGAAAAACTCATCAAGTGCATCACACTGTGACTGAGAAGCAGGCGCTGTGGGAAGAAAATGAGCTGTAGAAGCAAAGGATTTAACGACCACAAATAGCTCCTTTTGATTGAGTGCTGTTTCAATCTTGAGAGTAAAACATTTCTGTTTGGCTGACTTAATAGCCAGATGATAGTTTCTGAGAGAGTGAGGCAAAGGCCAATTTTTCGCAAGGACTATAAGAAGAGCGCAACTTGCGCTGTGCTTGACGAAGCCCCAGTTTAGCCACTCTGTTATTCCGTGTACCATCCCTGAGACTGGCGGCCATGCAGCTGCATGGTTTTAAAGGGTGCCAGTTGATCAGCAGTAGCTAGCAGCGCCTTAGATAGGGTGGAAAAATACACAGACAAGTCAGTAGGACATAGTCTTCACCGCAGATGCCAAGACAGACTTATCAATGCCATGCCATTTCCTCTTAAGAACAGTGCCTCCAAGCGGTGTAGGAGGGGAAACTCCAAGGGTTACTAAAAAAGGGATCATAAAGTGGTCAGACTACCACACCCGGGACTGCAGAAAAAATAAGATCCATGATTACCCCCCCCCCCCCCGCCCCAAAGACGATGAGTGGGTTCAGTGACATGTTGGGTTAAACCCAAATCCATCAAACCCTCAAAAAAAATATCTAGAGTAGGGACAGGAGGAGGGTTAAAGCGGATATTAAAGTTGCCTAACGCTATAAGATTTACATATTTCAGGTGAAGCGAAGCCACAAGTACCAGGAAAGGCAGCAGGAAACGCATATGCGGGCCAGCCAGACGATGGACCAGCAGAACATGAACAAAGTCGGAAGCAGAGATTTCCAAGCGCACTAAAAAAGCTTCCATGGTCAAATCCTGGACTACCGATACAGCAGTAAACTTGAGGGTGGCTTTAAATATAACGGCTATCCCACCACCTGCATGAGGTGAAGCTGTCTTCATTAATTTGTATACCCCTCGGGCAAGAATTTGGGGAAACATGGGGGCCGAGGTGGCTGTTAGCCAGGTTTCCGTAAGACGAGGTATATCTGGACCATCATCACAGATAACGTCGTAAACATGATCAGCATGTGCAACCAGGGAGCACAAATTAAACAACAAGGGACTCGCAGATGTGTTGGAGCTGGAACAAACCACAACAGGAGAACAATATAGCAAATAAAAATTCAGGGGAAAACAGTACCTGCCTGCCGGTGCCTTATCTAATAGACATAAGCGGTAGTAGTGGGGAGAACACGCAAGAGGCCAGCCCCTGAACCCGGACGGGCCAAGACGGGCTTAACTTAAGCGCAACATGCTTTTTCCCCGCTGCGCCTGACTGCTGCGCTGTCTGTGTATTGCTATCCTGTATAGGCACATTGTATAACCCTAGGCAATCCCCTCCCACTGCTATGAACAGGGAAGAGGGGCTGCCTCCCAGGGAGTGTGGGTAGGAAATAAAAACAGGGCTGCTGGTTTCCAAGCACTAGCCTCAGGATCCTCAGTGAGGCCAGACACCCTCAGACCCGGTCCAGAGCCAGGATACAAGGAAATCAAAGCAGGTAAAGCAAATTAATTGAAATAATAAAACTGTAATTCATTTAGCATGCATGCGCAGTATGCGGCGGCCAGTCACCCGCTGTGGCCTGGGTGAAACCCGTAGATAAGAGGAAAATAATGATGAAAATGATGAAAATAAACAGAATAGAACAAAGGCAGAACCACAAATAAAAGCACCAAGGCAATTGCCTACCGTGTGCATCCCAACTTGTGTGGAATATCCCAACCTGATGACCACATTCTGTAAGCTTTGTGCTTGCAAGCCAAAAACGAACCGAGGAGGTCTCAAGGTGATCATGCAGCTTGTAGGAAGGCAAACTGGGAAGAAAGACATGGAATCGCACAGCTAGCTGGACTGTTTTAAAATCAGGCTGACTTGCACAGCATTGGAAGGTCACATTTTGGATTACCCATTAATGGATCACATCGAGTTAGCTGAGCTAGGTCAAAGTGTCCTTTAGCAGGCTTTATTACTGTAAGTTTGCTTCCTCCACTATTAGCAGTTGCCTCCCCCAGTACTTAGTTGTACTAAGTGCTTTATTGTCATCATTTCTTAAAATGATAAACTATTTTCACAAGCAGTAGTGTTTGGTCCTTCTCCTTGTACTGCCGACACTTCGGCAGCAGAGTCTGCAGAAGAAGTCTGTGGTTGTTGTGAAGTGAAGGGTTTGCAGAGTGTGATTACGCAGCAGCAGTCCTCAGCCAAGTGCTACAATATAAAGTCAACTACCAGACCGTAAAAAAACAGTCTCTTTCACATTTTAAATCTTCCTGGCTTTGGTATGATAAAGTAAAGCAGAAAATGTACTTTGACTTTTGCACTAAATCTATACTCAGAAGCACGGCAATAATATGGATTGCATAATTGCAAATTGTACCCCATCCCAAATACCCATTGCCCAAACACTGAATCATGCAGCAGAAGCGCATGAAGGAAGTTTGCTTGTTGAATTAAAAATTAAGTTCAATACGATACGCATGATAGCGGTTGAGGATCTGCGATTTACTACGCTTAACAGTCCGCTTGGCTTGATGCATACAAGAATGTTGGATGGATCCAAAACACATTTCTTCTGCATGTGCAGTGTGTATTGCTGTCATTGCTCAGGAGCCATTTACAGAGTTTGGTTTGTAGTACCCCTTCCATTGCCATTCTCATTGACTGGCTAACATATGTCAAGTAAGACAATTGATACAGATGGCCTCAGAAATCCACAGACAAAATTAATAGATTTAAGGTCTTTTATTAAAGTTTTAAAGAAGTGGTCTGGGAAGACACGGACACTTGAAACTAAGGGGGTCCTTATAGCCCTCTGGAACGCCCCATGGGCTCCCTTCACCCTAGCCCACTTAATCTATAGAAAGACAAGCCCTACTATTGGAAGTCTTTCTAATCTTGAGGGAGAAACCTAAAGGCTGTGGCTCTTTCTAGCCATCTCCCTCTGGGACTTTCTAAAGAATACTGCAGGTCTGTTGGACTGCCCAATGTCACCAGGTTTCCTCTCTACCCTTATAATGTTGGTCCTGCTCTCAATCCCTATCCCTTCCTCTATATCTAGGTCTGCTCTGCTCCCTCTGTGATTCTCTCTCTCTCTCTCTCTCTCTCTCTCTCTCTCTCTCTCTCTCTCTCTCTCTCTCTCTCTCTCTCTCTCTCTCTCTCTCTCTTTCTCTGTCTCTGTCTCTCTCTCTCTATCGCGCTCTCTCTCATCTCCCCTTTTCCTTCTCCCCTTTTCTCCTTCCCTCCCTTAACTTCTGCTTCCCTTGTACCATCTACACCTCTCTCCTCTACTCTTTCCTCTCTACCTGCACCCCTATCCTCTTACCTTTCTCCCTCAATAAACAGTCTACTCATGTCTCCTGGTCTTACACACACGCACTTCACCCGTCTCTCCCAACTACCTTCCTTCTTCCCTCTGCCCTCCCCACTACTACTCCTACTACCATTTTTTCACTCTCCTGTTCCACACCCTCAGTCACTACTCGACCTTCTCTAAATCCTCCTACACTTATGCCCCTCTTTCTTACTCGCTGACCTTTCATTCACTTGTCTTTTACAATCTCCCTATCCACACTAAACTGAACTGGTACCACTCTCTCGTACACAAAATAACTTGTCTGCACTCTCTCAGAACACTGCCAATGTTTCCTGAACACTCCACTCCACCCTCCGCCTGGTCTCTTGATCTAACAGCGCTCCATTTGATCTCACTTGTAAATCTTCCAATCTTCTCCAGCATGGGTTCTGGCATGGGTTCACAAGCGCATGAATATTCCCTGTCGTCAGGCGGGGAATCCTCAGTAAAAGAAAAAACAGTTTCACTATCAAACTGTTTTTCTCCTCTTAACCAATCACTGTTCTCTGGGTCATACTGCCCCCATCCAATGACAATCCTCTCCCTAAACTCTACCCCTGTTGGCCATCTTCAGATTTCTACTGTACGTGTTGGGAGTCCTCCAGTTGCTATTGTTCAAAACAGCATGTTGTTGCCAATGGGTAACCCATTTGCACTCTAAACAGACCTAGTCCCTTTACAGTTTGTCTATGCAATGTGAGTTTTACATGACACAAATATCCATTACATAATTTCAGAAAAATCTTTTAATAAAAGCTTCTGTCACAACCAATTTCTCGTTGTTAAACTAATGTTACATCATAAACTGGATGAGAAACTTTTTCAAATCCAAAGGAAAGTATCACATCACTTATCCTTCACATAAAACACTAATTCTGTATTCACAGCCAACTCAAACTCAGTTATTAGACTAGCTGACGCGTTTCGGATATGTAATATCCATCCTCAGGGCTTTGAGTTGTCTTTCATTCTAGTAATTACACATACATGTTCATCTCGTCACCTATAGTGGATAATAAATCATAATGGAACCACTCTATTTTTGTATATGCATCAAATTTCACCATTAAGTATAAAACATAATAAAGACTGACCTCAGATAGTTCTAAGTACACTCAATGTGAATTCAACAGATAAAACAATTTGCATTTATGACACTCACCCAGCCTCGGTTAGTTAGGAGCCCACTGGGTGATCCTTTGTAACTCAGATCTCTTGGAGTAGAGCCTTTTACCTCTCTATGAAAAAATATAAGAATAAGTCTTTTTAGGAATAAAACCCATAGGAACCGTTTAAATTACAAACAGGCATGCGCATTGGTAGGCGTACATGCACCCGCTGCTTTCAGCCCTGTATGAGCAATGGCAGCAGCAATTTCAGCAATTTCAGCAATTTCAGTCCTAGAGTTGTTCTCCGAGTTAATTTTGTGCTATTTCGAACATTATCCATAAAGTTTTAGAATTTTTACCGATTTTTTTCCGTCTTTGACGAAAGACGGAGACCAGCAGCGGGGATCCGCTCCGGCAAAGATCTTCATCCACCAACTGACTGTCATTGAAGTTTCAAGAAGGCTCAGCCTTGAGCCTACTTTGCGCCTTTAACCCATGACTGAGCGGGAAAGCAGAAGCCTCTTCAAACCCTGCACCAAGTGTGGATTAAGGAACGTATTCATGGAAGATCGACATCATAAATGCTTATATTACCTGCATCCAGACCACGATGAGTAGGGATCCGAGGTGTGCCGTTGTTTCCCGAAGAAAACCAAAAATGTCTGCTACAGCAGACTGTCAGCTTGGCTCAAGGCAAGCCCGGCCATTGACTCGGCCTCCGGGCAGCGTCAGGCTTCAACTAGGACCAGCCGGTTCGAGGAGCAAACACCCTCCGGGAGGAGGTCGCGATCCTTTGAGGACGCCCTGCTCGCTGGGGTCCAAGAGAAGGCCAAGCTTTGCGACGCTGGCTCCTCTGGGTTTGCCGCTGATGCCCGTCTTGAGTCGGGCAGAAAGCGATCACCATCAGCCTCCACAGAGAGCCTGCCGACAAAAGGTGCCTCTTCTAAGAGAAAGTCCCTAACCTAGTCCAAATTCTGTGTCTCCGCGGATAAACTGACGAGGGAGAGGCCGGTCAACTGAGTCAACAACGGCACAGTCAACAAGGGCGTCGACGATCCATGAAGGAAGTGGCTGTCACGACCACCCCACAGTTGCCCTTACGCCTGAGACGAAATAAGGCTGCAGAAGCAGCAGTGAAGGCAGCGAGCCCTCCGGCCCCTGTTCTCTTGCTCCCCTTTGGGCCCCTCTCCTCTTGCTCCCCTTTGGGCCCCTCTCCTCTTGCTCCCCTTTGGCCCCCTCTCCTCTTGCTCCCCTTTGGCTCCCTCCCCTTCTTCTGCTCCCATGGGCCCCCTCACTGTCATGGCCGCCGGCCCGGAAACACAGACCCTGCACGATCGGGTGACGAGGGCAAGGGGTGACACAACCTTAAATTGTCCCTTTGGGACAATTCAGCATAGGAAGCCCAGCTGGACTCCGTCTTTGGTGCCAGGCTCATGAACAAATCTAAAACTCGCCCACTTTATTTTCTTTACAAGAACCTCCACGTGTGTTTATTTGGGGGTGGCCACAGGGGAAAGTTGGATTACATGTGCAGCATCCTTTAGGAGTGGCTGGGTGGGGCCGGTGAGCCAAGGCTTATGGGTATGGCCAGAGCTAGACTATTTAAGACCACCCAGCCTTCAGGCAAGCGCTTTGCGTTATTCTGCACTGATGGCAGCGTACCGCTCACTGCCGCATGAGCGCATCTTACCTTGTTTCCAGTTACCAACCTGAGCATTTTACCTTTGTTTCCAGCTACCAGCCTCAGCATTTTACCTTGGAATCTGCTTTCTTTGGCACGCATCATTGTTGTCTCTGGCACTCTTCAGTCATCTCCAGACCTCCGGAAAGCAGCGCTCCAACTCCGACATCGTGGTACGGCGGGCCATTCATCTGAAAACTGTGCCTGCAAGGGAAAAAGACAAGGTTATAGTTCACAAAGAATAACATTTAAGGTCACGCTTTTCACAAATCTTTGCACTCGCCTTCTGTCAGAGCATCACAAACTCCATTCTCTTCCAATTTTTGGTTTATAATAATCCGGTATCAACATCACAATATTAAAAGCCAAAAGACACCATCAGAAGGGGTTAAGCCACAGCTGGTCTGGGCTGCCACGTACAATGGGCCAGTGAAGGAACTCAGCCCATCAAGAAGCGCCCCTGCTATGAGAACCAGGACGGAGAGCTCATCATCATTATTCAACAGGAGCAGTGTCACCAATTATCTCAGCCCGCAGCATATGTGCAGGGGAAGAAGTCAGACAAGGGTGATCAACTTCCAAGGAAGGCTGCAACCGTGCCCCAATGTCCCCGCAGAGACCAGGTGAGCGTAATACTCACCTTCACTTGCTCCCTTTGGCCCACTCTTCTCTTGCTCCCTTTGGCCCCCTCTTCTCTTGCTCCCTTTGGTCCCCTCTCTTGCTCCCCTGGGCCCCCTCCCCTCTCTTGCTCCCCTGGGCCCCCTCCCCTCTCTTGCTCCCCTGTGCACCCTCACTTCTCTTGCTCCCCTGGGCCCCTTCATTTCTCTTGCTCCCATGGGCCTTCCCTCACTTCTCTTGCTCCCATGGGCCTTCCCTCACTTCTCTTGCTCCCATGGGCCTTCCCTCCTTCTCTTGCTCCCCTGAGGCCCCCCTTCTTCTCTTGCCCCGTTTTGTCCCCCGTGCACCCTTACCCGTGCCCCTGCTTCTCTGGCATAAGAGAAGGTTAAGAAAGACTTCGAGGTTGCATCAAGACTTTTGTAATAGGCTGTACCACTGAATGCAGAACATGTGATGGAACTGTGGGACATTTTTTATTTTGTTCTTCTGAAACAACCAACCCTAAGCCTGTATTTTCATCTGTGTTGTATTCCCATTGGCAGTTCGGGGCCTCGCTTGGTTGTAGGTTAGCTCTGTTAAATATCACACTTGCAGACAAAGTAGAGCAATTGCTTCAGTGTTTTCAGGCCTAAATGGTAAGGCATGAATGCGGCTCAAAGGTTTTGTTGGGATGCATGCACAGCTCCCATACATGGCCGAACTGGTTAAGAAAAATCTAGATATAGGTCACAGGTGATATTGTGTAGCAGTAGGGAAATATAATATGTAACAATGATGATGATGTTTATGTACAGACAGAGCCGGGGCGTGGGAAATACTGAAGTATCGCCATATTGGAAGTGAGGCCTAGCATTTTGTATTCCTTGTTGGAGGTGTAGCAGCATGACATAAAGAAAAGTTTGAATCATTCAAGGTGTGAAGCTGAGAATAGTGGCATTGTTTAACTGTATCAAGCTCTAGGTCAGTGGAACCAGTGTGGAATGTGAACGGCAGAGCAAGGATAGTGCTGCACCCTTCCCGAAGGACACTTCCATGGGAGCCACGGTAGAGGTCTTCAGCTGCCAACAGGCTCAGTTTAGATATAGGCCACTAGCGCCCCTGGGACAATGGGCATCATTTATGAACTGCCAGGTGGCTGGAAAATAGAGTACATAAATCTATCAGAATTGGGCCGATTCATGTGGTCCTTGAGAGAGCAAGGTCCTTGCGAGTGGGCAACTGATAAGGGGGGAGTGAGGAGCAGACCATCTCATGATTTGTCATACGAAGAGCAAGAGGCGATGCAAACAAATCTAGTCCAGAGCTGGGGAGAATGATTGGGGCACCTGCATGTCTGAAATAATAGTGCACTCCTCTTGATACCAAAGTACCAACTGCCATTTTGACAACAGAGTTGTCCACTGAGCTCATGCTAACGACCAGGTGCACACCATGTGACTAGGCCGATGGGGCGGGTAACATTCCGGGTAACTCGCCAATCCAGTAGCAGGGAAGCAAAGTGACAGAATAGGGGGACCACATGTTGGAGGGCAGGGGTAGATCAGGATGTGGCCAATCAGTCAAGAGACTATAGGGGACTGGTAGCATGTATGCATATAGGTGGTAGCCAATGAGAGTGGGGGGGAATAACACTGTATATAGTTTGTCATGAGTGTCAACTTCTTTCCTTAAAACCCTCATACATGCTTTGAACTAACAGAGAGCTCTGTGTCAGTTTGGTTCTACGGGACCTCCTGACACCTTTTTCCTTTTGTATACAAAATAAATTTTGTTTGCTTTGCAAAGAGGGGCACCAAGCCTTTTTTTCCCTAGATGAGTGTTTTTATTGTTTGGTTGCCTGGAGAGCTTGCAGAAAGGTTTATATGGTCTGTACGCTATTGGATCTTCCCTACATCTGTTATAACTGGCATGCTTCTATGATAGTTGATGCCCTCTTTGTATTGGCATGGTCCGTAAACTGGAGCTGAATCTTGATAGAGCACAACAGTTGTTGTCAAGAGTGTCCCCCCCTCCCCCTACAGATTGTGAAAGAATAGACATATACGATCTACAAGACAAATTGTTGCAGACCTGCCTTTTGACGCAGTAGTAAATGCATTGTTGGGAAGTTACACTATTCCGGACTCCTTAATGGTCCTGGGTAATTGAGCCTTGAAAGCGAGTTTTAACATTCATGCTGATGTTCTAGATCAAAAGCATTTGTATAAGCTGCAGGATTTGTGCCCCTGCCGCTGATGTGAAACGTTAGAAGTATTTAATCAGCTATCGGAGGCTAACAACTCCTATTATCCTAGCTAAATGAAGGCTATCCCTTCAGCCTTTGTTCTATAAACTGGGCTGTTTCATTTTGGAACAGACACAATTGTGTACCTATAAATATAAAATATAGTGACCAAACACAAAAAATATTGGCACATGTAATACTTGTTTTACTATTGAATTAGTTGAAAATATGGATTTTCAGAACTCCTTATTTTGAAAGTGTTATCTGTTTTTTTCATAACTGAGGTTACCTCTGCACTCTGTTTCAACCCTTTTTTCCTGGTTTCCACTCGTAATAAACTTTGTTAAAAGATAAGAGCATGTTTCCTTTATCTTTCACTTAATCTTTTTTCCTTTCTGTGTCTAATTTTAGACCGTAACATTTTATTTGCCATGTTGACTGCAAAAGCTCTCAATTTAGGTCTCTTCCTTTTTGGAATTTGACCTTTTGAACCTGTTACTCTTCTGGTTATTGCCTAGGTTAAGATGGGTATTGAAGGGCTAGTGTTGTGGAAGCTTTCGCTGTAGCTCATGGCATGGCATGTAAGAACCCAGGGCTGAAGTTTCAGTAACCTTCTCAGGAAGATGGTTGGCTTGCGACCGTCTTGGGTAGCCCAAAAGATGATGGGTCCTCATAAGTGCATCTTGCTATTAACAATTGTAAATGGACTCTTACATCTAATAAGTGCAAAGTGTCAGACACCTTAAGGTGTCTTACCCGCTAGTCCCCGGAGATCTATCGTCCAGGTGGCCAGGACACTGCCATCGCTATTGGATACAGTTCCTGGGGTTGGACCCGTGGGGGAGGATCACCTGGGCGAGGGGTCTTAAGGGAGTTGAAGTGGGGCACTGAGGGTTGAGACATGTTGTTCCCTTCCCTGTAAGACCTTTTTCCCATCCTAACTTATAGAATATTTAGAAGCTCTACCCCGCCGCCAACCCCCTTTCCCACACAAACACTTTCTTACATGTCCCAACACACAGGTCAGGCAGAGTCAGGCAATTGACAATAACCACGCACAACTGACAGCCCTTTACCTTCCCCGCAGGGATAAAAGGCAGAGAACAAAAGCACACTTTGCGCAAGGCTGTACGCACCAGGAGACGGCTACACAAAACCGGCAGTTCAAACGGAGGAGAAAGGCGGAGAGACCTGGGAGGACGACGAAGGGGGGCGATTATCCTTACCCTTTTTAACTCAGACCAGAGAAGCCTCCGAAAGGGAAATCGTAAGACTGGGAGTTGCAGCTGGCGTGCGGAGCAGCAGATGTCAACGGTACACAGGGGCCTCCTGCATTGGAGAGGCAAGCTGGCTACCATGGCACTGTCCTTGACTCCAGAGATCAGGGAAGCCAATGGGTTCAGCACAGCCGGTGAGTCGGAAGAAGCTGATAGCAAACCAAACTGTGTTGAGCCGAAGGTTGCAAGTAGCAACATTTTGAATGCAAGAGAACTTGTGTGTGTGTTTGAACTTTAAAGAAAGCCCGTTTGAGGTCCAGGTGCAGAGGGGGCCAGTGCCACGTGGGCGCTCATTGGAAAGACTCTGACAGGGACCTGTTTTTAAACTAAGGCCCTTGGAAAGTGTGGCGAGAGGAATTAGGGTGGTCCTACAAGGGTCACGACAGATCCATTGTACAGTCGAAAGTCTCTGAACTGTTGCCAGAAGAATGTTAGTGGAAGGGAACCATGCTTTCCGATAAGATTGTGAACTATGGAATAAGGCTAGTGTGGACCCGACGGAGGGATGCTGAAAGGAAGCTAGAAGAAGGAAAACCCTGCTTTCTGATGAAAATGAGCAATACATGAACTGTTAGAAATACATGAACTGTGTTAAAGAAAGGCTGTTGTGAACCCGACGGAGGGAGGCCCAAACTGCAGGAAGATCTGAGCCCGGTGGAGGGAGAGCCTGGGGGCAAAGCGCAATCACCCAAGGTTCAAGATCACAGAGAGAACTTTTGTTTGTTTGTCCTTGTGAATCTTGTGAATCAGCAGGCCTTCTAAGGCAAGAGATTTTGTCAGGAAAGAGACTTAGGGCCTCATCACGAGTCTGGCGGTAACCCTTAAATGCGGCGGTAGCGCTATAACCGCCACATTTAAAGGTCCGCCAGATCATGGCTGTGGCGGATCTGCGGCAGAATTGCCGATTTTCGGTGTGATTACCGCCGGCGGGAAATCCGCCGGCGGTAATAGCGCACATTTTCCCCATTGGGCCCAATGGGGAATGGGCAATAACCCTTCCGCCAAACCCGTGATCCGGCGCTAATAGCACCGGGGGGTTTGGCGGTAGGGCTATTAGTGCCGGCGTTAATAGCGCTGGCGTTACCGCCCAACTCGTGATGAGGTCCTGAGTCTTTGAAGGTTTTGATATTGTTGAACTGGAACTGTGAACCTCGTGCTGACGAGGCCGAGGAGTGTGCTGTGCTCAGAAGTCCTGCATTGTCCCATGCTTGATACGTGGGGACGGGAGACTGAGCCATACCATCCTGAATTTTAATTTTGTGAACACTTCTTTCTTGTCTGGTGAAGATTATCCCACACTCTTTTAGTAATTTAGCGGTAAGGATTGGCAATAGTTTTTTTTTTTAGTATATGCCCTTTTTATTTGACAAAGATGCCACTAGGACAGCCTTATTATTATTTGATGGTCGTAGCTTGCTCCCATTTTAGATTTAGGTTTGGATTAGTCGTTTATCTCACCCATTATAAAGTTCAATTAACACCCTTGAATTGTGATCGCTTGTGTCTGTCTTTACTGTTGCCACCATGAGTTTCTTACAAAAGGAAATGGTTAACCGTGGCCTGTGGGAGAACCAATTTCAGGTTTTAGGAGGCAATATGCAGAGTAGAATTTTCATGAAGGTGAGGGCGTTTACTCGCCAGGACCTTTACACCTTTTAACATTGTATGTAAGGGATAATTGTAGGGCGATCTAGTAAACATATTTTTGCAAGGCGCGAATGCTCTGCTTGAGCATTGCTCCTTTCTTAAGGTTTTAACTTGCTCATTTGCGCAACCAGTGTGACCCAAAATCTAATACTAAGAGTGCAGTGGGAAAGATGGTACACACCTATTATTGCTTTGGCCAAGGCCCACCCCTCCAAACTCATTTCACTGAGGCATTGATGTTGAGCCCCTGCATAACATTGGGCTATTCTTACTTTTTAGTCCAGACTTCTCATGTGTGAGATCTTGAATGTAGTGTTATTTAAACCAAGTTCTGAGTCCACAAGTCTTGCTTGCTGTAAGAATAACTGCTTAGAACACCTGCAGCAGCTTACTGTAGGGGTCGGATCAGCAGATGAAAAATTGTCCGATCACACAATATTCAGCCAGAAACTATTCTATCTAAAACAAAGGTGGATAGCTGGCTGCTTCCAGGACACCAATCTGAAGCCAGAGCATGCTACATAACTACCATGTGTTAATTTATTGCTGGATACTATACATTGGCAGACACATTACGAAGAGTAGGACAGTAATTCACATGTTTATTAAATCTTAACATTTCTCTGAAATGTGTCAAATATACCTAGCCTTGTTGACCATGTGCTTCAGGGCAATGCTAGCCCCACCTCATCATGCAGTATAATTGAAGCAGGCTAGCTATTTATATGAAGAAATGCATTGCCTCTGTACCCCTTTCCTGTTCAAGAAATTGAGGAGCACTTGATTCAAATTGACTTTTCCTCTTTTTCTTTCTTTTTGTCATGGGTTATTAGCTTGCCTCTGTCCAATTCCCCTGCAGACCAGATAATTTGCTTCTGCTTCATGATGTATTCCACCCACTTCGAAGCACTGTAATGGAACTGTTGATAGAAGTTCATATAAAGTGTACTTAATTTGTTGGTCTAGGGTTGAGAAGGGGATTAAGGATCAGAGTCCGTTCTGCCGGAGTCTAATCTATGACTGAAGAGTGCTTGGATCTATGCAGCAAGCACCTACCTCACTGAGACATTTTTCTGTCAATGGCTGCCTAATGTGACAAGGCAAGTGCCATATCCTTGACCAAAAAGGACACTAATCCCCCCTCGAAAGATGGTGGGAAGCTTAGGGAGGCCAGACCTAAACCTGGGGATGAGGGCACCTGAAGAGACTCCAGTAAGTAACACTAATTCATACTCTTTCCCCTTGTGTGTGAATATTGACCTGCAGTATATTTTGTCATGATTCCTGCCCCTCATGTCCCCAGCCCTCCAAGATGTCAGGCTGGAGCCAGGCCACGATCACCTACATGGCCCTCAAGGGTCTCTCCATCCCGCCAAAGACCCACTTGGCGCCAGACTTGGCGCTTGTGGCACCAGACTCACTCACTCCCATAGGATAACATTGGAGATTCGACTTGTAGTGCACTGATGGGGACAAGATGGATGCCCCCACATATTTCGGCTCCCAGAACTGCATGTGCAGTCTAGTCTTTTGGGTGTGGTTCAGCCCAGAGACACCTGGGATACCCAGAGACTATTTAAGCCACACCCAGGCTGAGAAACATGCTTTGCGTTTTCTGCACCTGCCGCGTGACACTCAGTGTTCGGATCGGTCTCCAGTAGGCCTGCATCTTTCTTCTGCGCTCAGCTCCTGCAAGAACAAGAACACCGTTAGGAACAGCCTTACCTTGCGGCGCTTCTGCCCATCATTCATCGCTCCTTCTGTTCTGCGGGCATCTTCGGCGGTGTCATTCCCATCCCGGCATGCCGCTTCCTAAGGAAAAGGGAAAAGAACAGAAAAAAGGCATTAGTAAGCATTCTGCAAATCTTCGCTTATTTTTAAATACTGTACGAGCTTCAAACGCTTACCTGAATCCAAGCCGCTCTGGGGGAACTGTGTCTCCGGAACTTCTCATCCATCTGCAAGAGGGAAAAGACACTCCAGGTTAGCGTGGAAACATCTAGACGCACCGCATACCGCGCTTACCCACCGCATTTGTTCTTCATAACCAGCATCCACGCTGAAAACGTTGCGGCACCTAAAAGACACAGAAAAAGAACTCCGTACAATGCAAATACGAACTAGGCAGCAACGAGCCTGCATCAATCAACGCGTCTCTGCGCTCAAAGCAGGACAGAGAGCACACTATCCATGAAAACAAGGTGAGCTGTGGATCAAAGGGAAGGGTTGGACCCTGGGGAAGAAGGGATTCAAGCACACAGACAATAGGGAGTTAAACTCTACCAATCCTGTGTTTCAGGCCCAGTCTCCAGCCGAATAGCCTCCAGGGAAGGGTTCGAGGTCGTAAGAGGTCAGAAAAGGCTGAGTGACGTCCCCGTGGATACCAGGTGAGCGTTACATATTTTCATCTCAAAACTGCTCGCCAAAATGTGTGTATCTTTCATTGGAAAGTTCAACAAGTGAGCCGGCAACTTCCGACCAACACCTCCGTGCCCCACACAAGCCAAGAGGAAGTTTGAATAACAGAAATGCATTTGGTAGAGGAGAGCCCTAACCCGCAATCTTGTCGGTGGGAAATCAGCAGTAGACTGCATGCCAGGACAGAGTGGAGGCTCTGCAACAGCGACTTGGCAGAGAAGCTGCTCATACTCAACTTTCTAACTGCAGCGGAATCCTGCCTTTGGGATATGGGGCGACTTGATCACCAGAGCTAATCCCAGAGAACACACCCCATTTGGGCAGTCAGCGTAGGGCAGCTGAGCTTGGATGCTCTCCGCTCGGCCCCTCCGGCAAACATGAACATTTGGAACTGACATTGCTGTGCAGCGGGACCGCTACACGGAGACAGGTGCTTAACGGGCATTTGTAGGCAGTTTTTGCTCTTTAACACTTCCTGGACTGGGTTTGAGCGGGTAGATTGGTCAGGGAGAGTTGGCCGTCGCAGGCCACAGGGGAGTACAAGGTGGAACAGAGAGCCTGAAGTTGAAGGTTGTTTAGGTGAGGTCACATGAGGTGGAATTTGTGAACCAAGAGACCAGCATGAGGTAGGAAAGAGCAGTGGAGTGTGGAAGTGTTAAGTAGGTGAGGTGTTGGCTTCGTGAGTGCAAAGGTACTTAAGTGCGAGTTTGTGCGGCGAGTGTGTTAGGAGGGTTAGTATAAGTGAAAGGGACATGTTTTAAGTGGTAGTGTGAGGAGGATTAGTGAGTTGGAGTGGGAGAAGTAACATCAAAGCGTGGAGGCAAGAGTTAGGAGCAAAACATTGGAGGGATAGAATATTGTTGGGAAGACCAAGAAGAGGGTTGAATTAGTGAGAGTAGAGCGGTTGAGACAAGTGTGAACCCAATCTTATTACGGCAGACTAAGTGCAAGGTACAATCACATTAGAGTACTAACAACTGGGGACAGAGTAGGGACCGTTGGTAAGTCCCTGACAAAGTCTAGTAATCCATCTTTTAGGGAGATATCTCTAGTATAATCCAAGTAGTTAGATGGTAGGGGCTTGGTAGCACTAACTGGGCCATTGGGTTAGGGAAGAGATGTCAAGGGAGATGAGCGAGGGAGAGGTGGATAGCCCAGAGCCAAAAAAATACAAATAAAAACCCTTGAACCGTCTTTTAAGACTCCTTGTGATTTTGTTTTTTTTTGTTTTTGGGGCCACATGTTACATGTGGTGCCAGAAGTGGAATACACCAGACCCCGATACAGAGGTCACCCATTGACATTTAAGATGTTGCAATTGGTTAGTAACCTTCACCGCATAACTCCACACTCGAGCAACAGCAGGAGCAGCTGGCTGTGAATGAAGATCAGGATGTGACCATTCCACCCAGAGGGCAGGCCCCAGTAAGGACTGGAATAATGTTAGAACTTCCAGAGGGTACCTACGGAAGAATGACCACATCCTCCCCAATATCCGAACATCCAGTGGTCACTGCGGAGTATTGCATTTTGTTTTTCGTAGTCGAAAAGGGACGTCGACAGGGCGTGTCTGAAATACTATCCCTATAGTGACGTGTGTTGTACCCACAATCCCTCACGCGTCGAGGTCCCTCAGATTGTTTTTTTCCGCCCAGCTACTGGTCGCCTTTACGCGGAGCTCCTCGAGAGACATTGCAGATTCCATCTCCTCGACCTTTGGTCGTTTTTTCCTGTTTAAGGATTTAATATTTCGATCCCTCCCTCGACGCAGTTGTGAAGCTGTCTCCGCCGAGCAAGATCTTCGACGGAGGGGACGAGCGGAGGAGATCCTTCGGCGTTGCCGAACACGTGGCCTGGCCTCGCAGGCCAAATACAGTAGGGAGAGTGGGGTCGTGGGACATCTCTGATTCTTTTTCTGAGAATGCCTTTCCTTTTCCACTTCCTTTCCCTTGGGGTAGTTATCACGGTTTATTGCCTCGGCTATGGAGAGGACACCCTTTAGGTTTTGCCCACTTTGTAAGGGCAAGTTTACTTGGAAGGACAAGCATTCACGGTGTAACCGCTGCTTGCCACTCGATCACAAAGAGGATGGTTGCTCGACTTGTCGGCTTCTAAAGCCAAAGACTCTAAAAGACCGTAGAGTCAAGAGGTGGGCGGACTACGCTATGTCGAAGGCCGGGTCTTCACCCGCCGCTGCTACCACCGACAGTGACGAGGAACGTGATAACACGACCTCCGCTACGGAAGTCGTACACCCCTCTAAAGAGCGCTCGCGCTCTTCGTCGTCTGTCCCCGGCCCCGACGGGCTCGGCTCACGCCCTGCTTATTGGGATGAACACCCCGGCGACACTGATACACACGATACAACACATAAACACACAACCCATAGCTCTTCTTCGTCGAAGACGAAGAAAGCATCAGCGCCCAAGGAGACTCAGGTTACACCGGCGGCCTCCTCGGACCGTTCGTGTTCGAAGCCCCTCTCGCAACAGCAGCCGCGACCAGCGACTGGGCTTTCGGCAAATAAGGGCGCCGCCCCCAAACCATCGGCCGGCGCGCACCAGCGTAGAACGTTCGACACCCGTAACGTCGAAACCACAGCCCTCCACTGACAAACGAGTCACAGAGAGCTTGGTGAGGATCGTTGTAGCCGACGCCCACAAGCGTACGCCGAAGGACACGTCGAGCGCTACGCAAAGGTCGAAAGACACGCCGAAAAAGCCCAAAGAAAAACAGGGACTACCCCCTTCAGTCGGGGGGACCCCCAGCACACCGGAAGGCTTTTCGGAGGGCGACGGGACACTTTCCTCGACGTTGTGGGAGAGGTCGAGCCGTTTTCAGCAAGATAACACTAATTTTCCCCCGCTAGACCGCTCAGGGGTACCCCATGAAACCATGGAAAGGCTCCATCTCTGCATGGAGAGAATGGAGAGGTTTATGAACACCCAGAACCCTCCCACTCCCAAGAGAACAAGAGAAGGGCCTCAGGAGGACCCCAGGGCCAAATACCCGAGGCAGGACACAGCCTTAGACTTCCATAATGTGTATGACCTCACTGGTGAGGAACAATACTTAGAAGAGGAGGATGATTTTGTGGACAATGAAGGACAGAACCAAGAGGAAGGTCTGGAAGACAGCCCAGACATGGTAGGAGAAGGCTTCGGAGAAAATCCAGAAGAAAGACCTTCTCATCCCTGGCAATCTCCATCAGGATATTCGGACACTGATGTCCTGAACCTAAATCCTCCAGACAATTCACCTGTTAGAAACACGTCTCCCATTGACGATCAGCCCACATTCAATGCCCTGTTGCGCAGAGCAGCAGCACACTTCGAACAGGACACTGGGGAGATCTCTCCGGAAATAGACTTTGTGGAAAGAGTAATTAAGGAGAAACCCCCAGTCAGCCAGACCATTCCCCTCCTCGCTTCAGTGAAAAGGAGAATCATGCCTTCGCTATCCACACCCGCACTAATCAGAGGAGTTAATCCAAGGATTGAAAAACTTTTCACTCCTTCACCCTCAGACCCGCTGTACATCAGGGTACATTCCATTCCGGATTCCTTTGTAGTAACTAATGCAAGGAAGAGGGCAGGGGTGGCGCTGTCCACCAGTGAGGCACCACCTGACAAGGAGGGCAAGAGGTTATATGCCCTTGCTAAAAGAGTCACATCCTCGGCTGCCTTTTCGGCAAGAATTGCCAACAACAATTCTTTGCTAGCTAGCTACGCGGACGCGCAGTGGGCCAATCTGCGCAAGGACGCCGAAGAAGCGCCGGAACCACTACGTACACGCCTGCTTTCAACTATTGGCGAAGGAACCCAGGTCAACCAGAGTATTGTAAAGAACTCTCTGGATGCTGCTGAGACAGCGGGACGTTCCCTGGTTCAGGGAATACTCCTAAAACGCCATGTATGGCTGCGCAACTCAGGGTTCAAACCGGAGACACAGGCGTCTTTAATAAATAAACCTGTTGAAGACACAAACCTCTTCGGGAAGGCGGTGGATGAGGCTCTGGAAATGGCTAAAAAAGAGTTCGATACTATCAAAACTCTTGACCAGATCTCTAAGCCCACTACCAGACGCGACTATGGCAACACACGCTTTTTTCGTGGCCAGCGCCAAAAGCAGAATCAGCAGCAACAGTATCCTGCCACCAGTTACCAGACCAATAGTGGGCAGTACAGCCAAAGAGGCCAGCGCAGGGGCAAAGGGAGAGGTCAGGGGTCCACCCCGAGAGGCTCCCAAGCCCCCAACAACACCAAGTGACGCGAAGATTCGCGTCCCCTCCCATGCAACACCGGTCGGGGGCCGGATAACATCCTTTCTTCCAGCATGGGAGGGAATAACGTCAGACCGCTGGGTACTTTCCACCGTAGCCCACGGATACTGCATCGAATTCAACAGTTCCCCAACATACAGACCCCCGAGGGGACGACGCATGACACCGGAACACCTTGCCATCCTTCTCCAAGAAGTACAACTACTGCTGGAAAAAGGAGCCATAGCGGTCGTGCCTCAGGTAACGGAAGGTATTTATTCAGTGTACTTCCTTGTACCCAAAAAGGATCTAACCATGCGCCCTGTATTAGATCTGCGCCCAGCGAACAAGTTTATCAAACCCCAGAAGCTTCGTATGGTGACCTTACAGGAAGTGATCCCACTGCTATCACAGGGAGACTACATGACAACATTGGACATGAAAGATGCTTACTTTCATATTTTAATGTTGCCAGCGCACAGAAGATACCTCAGGTTTATGATAGAAGGCAAACACTACCAGTTCAGAGTGCTACCCTTCGGCATAGCATCAGCACCCAGGGTATTCACGAAGGTACTGGCAGTGGCAGCGGCCCACCTGCGCATGTTGTCCATCCCAGTTTACCCTTACCTCGACGACTGGCTCATAACAGGGGATTCTTACGAAACATGCTTCTCCAATACCCAAAAGACTGTAGACCTTTTGTTCCAGTTGGGCTTCTCCATCAACGAAAAGAAGTCCAGCCTAGACCCCAGCCAAATCAAACAATTCCTAGGGGCTCCAATTCAAACAAAGGACGGCCTCGTCTTCCCCTCCAACGAGAGGGTCCAAAACATGCTGTTTCAGATCCCTCAATATGTGACCGGTCGAGAGGTGATGGTACGCAAAGCAATGCGCTTGCTAGGCATGATGGCGTCGTGTATTTATTTGGTACCTCACGCGCGCCTGCGCTACCGCCCTATGCAAGAGTGGCTCAACAGCCAGTGGTGTCAGGCCAGCGGATATTGGGACGATCCAGTGGTGGTCTCGCAGGCCTTGGTTCTCTCGCTACGATGGTGGACAAAGGAAAACCTGGAAAAAGGGAAACCCTTTGCCACACCCGCGGTGGAAGCCACTCTAACCACAGACGCATCCCTAACAGGATGGGGGGCTCACCTATCCCATCAGACTGCTCACGGAGTGTGGACTCCGAACGTAGCATCCAAACACATAAATCTACTGGAGCTACTAGCTGTGTTCAAGGCGCTAAAAGCCTTCCAGGAACACCTACAAGGCAAAACTATGTTGGTCCTTACAGACAGCACCACAGTCATGTACTACATCAACAAGCAGGGGGGCACCCACTCTCCAGGACTGTCCAAACTGGCCCAAAATATATGGAAGTGGGCTCTCAAACAAAACATGTTCCTACTGTCAGAACATGTACCAGGGGAACTCAATCTGTTGGCAGACAAACTCAGCAGAGATTTCCCCCTGCCCGAAGAGTACGAATGGCGACTGCACGAAGACATCGTCTTCGACGTCTTCACACAACGGGGATTCCCAGAAATAGACTTATTCGCAACCCTGGAGAACTCACAATGCCCAAGTTACGCCTCCAGGTACCCACAGAACCAATCCAAGGGGAACGGTCTGTCGATGCAATGGTCAGGGAAATTTGTTTACGCTTTTCCCCCGACTCCCCTTCTCAACAAGGTGGTGCACAAAATGCACCAGGAACAAGTAACCATGATACTGGTGGCCCCAATGTGGGCCCGACAACCATGGTTCGCTCACTTGATGGAGATGTCTCTATCTCCCCCAGTGAAACTCCCCTGCCCGTACAACATGCTGTCACAAAACAAGGGCAGGACGCTGCATCCATGTCCCCAGAACATGAACTTAGCAGCTTGGCTCCTGAGATCATAGAATTCGGACATCTACTGCTCCCGCAGAGATGTATGGACATTCTCAGGGAAGCCAGAAAACCTAACACTAGCCACTGCTACTCTAGCAAGTGGAGAAGATTTGTCATCTGGTGCAAAGGGGAAGGCATCAACCCAATTGACTGCTCTCCCACACATATTGTTCTATACCTGACCGACTTGTTGGATTCAGGTCTAGTGTTCAATTCCATTAAAGTCCACCTGGCGGCACTATCTGCATACACCACTTCCCAACTCAAGGTGTCATGGTGGAAGATCCCTGTTATAAAGGCCTTCATGTAGGGAATAAAGAGAATACACACCCCGATAGCTGACCCGGCTCCCGGATGGGACCTTAACGTGGTACTTACCAGACTCATGCGCTCACCTTTCGAACCCATGCACAAAGCATCTCTAAAAGACCTCACTCTTAAGACTGCTTTTTTAATAGCTATCACCTCCATCAGGAGGGTAAGTGAACTACAGGCTCTTTCCGTTCTAGACCCCTTCGTTACAGTTCACAGAGATAAGGTGGTTCTACGCACGCACCCAAGGTTTGCTCCGAAGTTCATATCGAAATTCCACGTAAACCAGTCTATAGAACTGCCAACGTTCTTTCAAAATCCTTCCAACTTGGGAGAAAAAACTCTGCACACACTAGATGTGCGCAGAGCGGTCATGTTCTACATGGAAAGAACCAGACCACTGAGGAAGACTAATCAGTTCTTCGTCTTGGTGGCAGCAGGAAGAGAAGGAGATGCAGTTTCAAAGTCCACTATTTCTAGATGGATTGTTCAATGCATCACTCTCTGCTATACTCTTGCTAAGAGAGAACTGCCCTTTAAGCCTAGAGCGCACTCTACTCGAGGCACGGGGGCGTCCATAGCATTCATTGCAAATGTTCCCCTTGAGTCCATCTGCAAAGCGGCTACCTGGAGTTCTGTGCACACCTTTACAAAACACTACTGTCTAGATGCACACTCGAGATCTGACTCCCAGGTGGGTCAGGCAGTACTAAGGCATCTTTTCTCTACTGTTCCTTCTCATAACCCACCGCCAACTCCGGGTACTGCTCGCTAGTCTATGCACAGCATGTGATTCTAAGCAGATTAACAAGCATCAGAAGACAACGCATTACTTACCGTAAAAGCATTTCTGATGATTGTATCTGCTTAGATTCACATGCGCCCACCCTTCCTCCCCGCTCGGATGGAAGGAACATAGACTTCCTTTTATGTCTCTCTTTTCTGTACTCACTCACGTCTAAAAGGCTCCCTCAGGGCAGAAAAATACAAACAGAGGGACCTCGACGCGTGAGGGATTGTGGGTACAACACACATCACTATAGGGATAGTATTTCAGACACGCCCTGTCGACGTCCCTTTTCGACTACGAAAAACAAAATGCAATACTCCGCAGTGACCACTGGATGTCGGACCTATGCACAGCATGTGAATCTAAGCAGATACAATAATCAGAAATGCTTTTACGGTAAGTAATGCATTGTCATATATATATATATTTCTGAGGCTTGTGGAATCTGCTTAGATCACATGCTGTGCATAGGCCGACATCTAGTGGAAGCTGCGGAGTATTACAGTTTGTTTTTCGAAAGTCGAAAATGGGCGTCGACACAGGCGTGCCAGTAATACTATCCCTAGTGTGACGTCCACTGTACCCAAGATCCCTCACGCGTGTAGGATCCTCAGATTGTTTTTTTCCGCCATACTGGTCGGAAGCATCTTGCGGAGTTCCCTGGCCTTAGCCATACTTTTGCTGTTATTATAATTTTAATTCTTATTCATTCCCTTCCCCACCCCAACGTCGACCCTCAACCTCGACGACGGCTGGAGAAGTCATCGACCGTCGACTGCTGCACGACGGATCTGGCCCTCGGTAGGCCGCTGGCCTCGGCCCGGGCCTAGTAGGCCGCTGGCCTCGGCCCTTACAAGTAGGGAGAGTGGGGGGTGGTACATACTCTTCACTCTTGATATATAGTTACATTTATATATATTCCTACACTTAGCAGCCCGCTGCCTTAAGGTGCGTATGGAGGGTACCCCTTTTCAATTCTGCCCCAAGTGCAATCGCAAATACCCTTGGGTCGACAGGCACGCCACGTGCAATCTCTGCTTGCCGAGGGATCACCCCGAAGCGAACTGCAGAGCGTGTAGTAGGTTTAAACCTAAGACACTTAAGGACCGTTCGACAAAGCGTTGGGCCCACCACGCCAGGCAGGAGGCCATGGCAGCGGAGGGCGCCTTCAGCGATGGCAGCGACGCCGTACTTTCGGACGGCGAGGGCATTACGGCGTCGAAAGACAGCCGACGAGCGCAGGTCCCCGACCTCGGAAGGTCGTCCGGCAAGGCGGCTATGGGGAAGACCCCCGGCGACGCAAGCGCTACACACCTAACACACACTAAACACACTAAGACCAACCGGACCTCGACGACGTCGACTTCCCGGAAAGAGGCACAAAAAGAACGGTCCGACTCGGTGTCCTCTGGGCGCTCTCGATCGAGATCGCCTCACGACGCAAGGCAATCATCCACTCTTGCCAAGAGTGCCTCGCTACACACACTAACGGAAGTTCGATCGTCGGGAGACGAAGACGACTTCCACCCCCAGGCCGCGCTCCAAGATACCGAGACCGCGGTTAACACCAGTGAGGCCCCACGCCCGAAGCACACAGATACCTTTCCAGACCCTCGACGCCAGGCGTCGAAAGTCTCTGGGGCCCCCAAGGGACAGGGAAAACATTTTTCCACGCACGGAGAAGGGGGGAAACAGCGGAAAGCACAGCCTTACACCCCTGTAAAACACAAGTCTACCCTTGAAAATAAATCACCTGCTAAAGTAATACCCTGTTCCAGGGAATGGTCCAGTGAAGACATAGACAGGGTTATGTCTAGGATGTCTTCCTTGGCTGATTTTTATGATAAGAACCCAAAACACTTTCTTTCATATAACCCTCAAGGGGCCACACCCTCAGGCTCCTCCGATCCTATCCCGCTAAGTAAAAAGCCCCGGGTCGAAAGACCTGAACCCTTCGAGGTTCAGCCTTACTCCACTCCATATTCTACTCCACTCCCCAGTTATCAGGGACAAGTTTTCCCTGAAGAGGACCAGGAGTTTGCAATTATGGAAGAACAAACCGGGACAGATTACTATGCAGAGGATGAGGACCTGGAGGAGGGAGAAGATGAGCAGGAAATTTACAGAGTAGATTCCCCAGTACAAAGCGAAGCCCCAGTTACTGACTCTCCAGTTGATAACCAGCCCCTCCTTAACGAGGTTCTCGCTCGAGCAGCGGAACACTTCCACATCGACACCCACGGTGTACAGGAGGAAAGGGACTTCGCGGAGGAGTTTGTAGGAGAGAGAAGACCGGTCGCTCAGACCATCCCTATCCTCAAATCCATCCAACGAAGAATAGATCCTTCCCTGGTGAATCCTAACCTCACCAGAGCTGTCAACCCCAGAATTGAAAAGATTTTCCGGGCAGCCCAGTCTGACCCTCTGTATATAAAGGGACATCTTAAACCAGATTCCCTAGTGGTGACCAACACTAGAAAGAGGGCTGGCACGCCCTTATCTTCATCAGAAGCTCCTCCCGACAAGGAGAGCAAAAAACTTTACGGGTTTGGCAGAAAGGTAGCCTCAACGTCCGCCTACCAAGCAAGGATTGCGAATTCCACCACCCTGTTGGCTAGTTACAATTGCCATCAATGGGAAGAAGTCGCGGCGCTCATTGCCTCTGCTCCAGAACCGTTAAAGGGCCAGCTGGCTCGGATCTCGGCAGAGGGGAGAGCCGTGTCTGGTTGCATTTTAAAAGCAACTTTCGACGCCGCTGACAACGCAGGGAGATTGATAGCAGAAGGTACTGTTATCAAGAGACATGCGTGGTTACGGCAGTCGGGATTCAAGACAGAAACCCAGGCTTCTTTAATAGACAAGCCAGTGGAACCCGACCTGTTGTTTGGGAAAGCGGTCGAAGACGCACTTAAAAATGCCAAAGATGAATATGAGACTCTCAAATCCCTTGGCCAGCTTACCAACAAACCCCCTAACCAGAGGGGGAACAATAATTTTCGTCGCCCACGCGGCCAAAATTCACAAAGAGGCAACTATGCCCAGGGACAAGGTACACAATGGAATAACAACCAGCAGTCTACCCAGAGTTACGGCAGGGGTAACAAGAGAGGTCGTGGAAGAGGCAGAGGCAGCCCCAACAAGGGCGGTGGCACGCCTCCACCAAAACAGTGACGCTCAGTTCAGGGTCCCTTGCCACGCAACCCCAGTAGGGGGACGCATTTCCACCTTCACCCAGGCTTGGGAAGGGATCACCTCAGACAGATGGGTGCTGTCAACAGTATCCGCAGGATATTGTATAGAACTACTGCAGCGTCCCCGGAATCATCCTCCACGACAAAGAGTGCACTCCCTAGAGCATCAAAGGATCCTTCTCGAGGAGATCGCCATTCTGCTAGAAAAGGACGCGATAGAACTCGTCCCAGGACACCAGGTAAACAAGGGTATCTATTCAACTTACTTCCTTGTGCCAAAGAAAGATTTGACAATGCGCCCAGTATTGGACTTACGGCCTGCCAACAAATATGTCAAGCCCCAAAAATTCCGTATGACCACGCTACAAGAGGTAATCCCCCTCCTAAAAAAGGGGGATTACATGGCAACCTTGGATATGAAAGATGCTTATTTTCATATTTCCATGCTCCCAGCGCACAAAAAGTACTTGCGCTTCAAGGTGGACAGTCGCCACTACCAATTCAAGGTACTGCCCTTCGGGATAGCTTCAGCACCAAGGGTATTCACCAAGGTACTGGCGGTGGCGGCTGCACACCTACGCAGGGAAGCAATCCCGGTGTACCCTTATCTGGACGACTGGCTCATAACGGGGGAAACCCCAGGAATTTGCAGGTCAAACATTCAGAGGACTATCGACCTCCTCCACGAATTAGGCTTCTCCATCAACGAGAAAAAGTCAAGTCTGGTGCCAAGCACCTCAAAACAGTTTCTAGGAGCTATCCTAGATACTCAGAAAGGATTGACCTTCCCTTCGGAAGAGAGAATTCGGAATATACTTCTGCAAATTCCGCATTATCAGTCAGGTCAACAGATAACAGTACGCAAAGCTATGCGGTTACTGGGCATGATGGCGTCATGCATTTACCTGGTCCCCCACGCGCGTCTGCGCATGCGTCCCATGCAGGAATGGTTGGCGAAACAGTGGTCTCAGGCAAGTGGTCATTGGGACGATCTAGTGGTCGTTTCGCCAACACTCGTACAGAGCCTACACTGGTGGACAAGAGAGAATCTCGCAAAGGGGAAACCCTTTTACGATCCCGAAGTACAAGCCGTGGTGACTACAGATGCATGCCTGACTGGGTGGGGAGCTCACCATCTCCACCACACAGCTCAGGGTCTCTGGTCTCACTCAGTAGCCAAGAACCACATCAATCTGCTAGAGCTTCTGGCAGTATTCCGAGCGCTAAGGGCGTTCGAGCCCCATCTACTGAACTTGTCGGTGCAGATCAGGACGGACAGCACGACAGCCATGTTCTATCTGAACAAGCAAGGGGGGACTCGTTCGCCAAATCTGTCCAAGCTTGCCCAGAAAATATGGATATGGGCACTCAGACGGAACATCTTCCTGTCATCGCAACATGTTCCAGGGGAGCTCAATTCCCTAGCGGATGCTCTAAGCAGAGACTCCCTCCCAGAAGAACACGAATGGGTCCTTCACAGAGACGTAGTAAGAAATCTCTTCTCTCAGTGGGGTTTCCCCACTATAGACCTATTCGCCACAAGCGAAAACAAACAATGCCCAGGATTTGCATCCAGGTTCCCCCAGCCGGACTCCCAAGGGAATGCCCTGTGGATGAACTGGTCAGGGATGTTTGCGTACGCTTTTCCACCAACTCCTCTCATCAGGAAGGTGGTGTACAAGATGAACAAGGAATCTATGACGCTCATCCTAGTTGCTCCCATGTGGGCGAGACAACCATGGTTTCCACACCTACGCAGGATGGCGGTGTGCGAACCCATCAGACTCCCAGCCTGGTACAACCTACTGTCCCAGCAACAGGGTCAAACAGTGCATCAGGAACCCAACTCTATGAACCTAGCAGCATGGCTCCTGAAGTCATAGAGTTTGGACATCTCAAATTACCACAGAGGTGTATGGACATTCTAAAGGAGTCCAGGAAACCAAATACAAGGCACTGTTACTTTGATAAGTGGAAAAGATTCGTTATCTGGTGCCAGAATAAACAAATCAACCCGGTTGATTGCACTCCTTCCAACGTTGTGACATACATGCTCCACCTGCTGGATGCAGGGTTGGTTTTTAACTCGCTGAAAGTACACCTGGCAGCCCTCTCGGCTTACACCACATCCCATAACAAGGTCTCGTGGTGGAAAGTACCAGTGGTTAAAGCCTTCATGGAAGGAGTAAGGAGACTTCACCCTCCTATTTCGAACCCACCGCCAGGATGGGACCTCAACGTGGTGCTAGCTAAGCTCATGGGACCCCCATTCGAACCCATGCATAAAAGTAGTCTCAAACACCTGACTTATAAAACGGCCTTCTTAGTAGCCATTACCTCCATAAGAAGGGTCAGTGAAATTCAGGCTCTGTCAGTGCAGGATCCTTTCTTTACTATCCACAAGGACAAACTGGTTTTACGCACACACCCTAGGTTCTCACCTAAATTCATATCCAAGTTCCATGTAAACCAGTCCATCGAGCTTCCGGCTTTCTTCCAGAACCCGCAAAGCTCGGCTGAGGTGAAACTACACACCCTAGATGTGCGTAGGGCGGTCCTATACTATGTAAATAAAACCAGACCGCTAAGGAAAACAGATCAACTGTTTGTCTCCGTAGCTACAGGCAGAGAGGGGGATCGCGTCTCTAAGGGCGCTATCTCGAAGTGGATTATCAACTGTATACAGCTGTGTTACTCTCTTTCTGACAAGACTCTGCCTTTTACGCCAAGGGCCCACTCTACTAGAGGCATTGGTGCCACTCTGGCTTTCATTGCAAATGTTCCCCTCGACACCATTTGCAAAGCGGCTACTTGGAGCTCTATTCACACTTTTACTCAGCATTACTGCATTGACACTCATTCCAAGACAGATACACAAGTGGGACAAGCGGTTCTAAGACACCTGTTTGCTCATGACCCTTCTCACATCCCACCTCCTTCTTCTGGTACTGCTCGCTAATCTATGCACAGCATGTGATCTAAGCAGATTCCACAAGCCTCAGAAGGGATACATTACTCACCGTAATCGTATTTCTGATGCTTGTATCTGCTTAGATTCACATGCGACCCACCCTTCCTCCCCTCCGAGAGAAGGCGCATGATTGCTTGTAGTCTTACCTTTTCTGTCTATCTGCTTGGATTATCTGTACTCACGCTACTCCTCATGCTTCCTCATGTCAGAAAAAATACAATCTGAGGATCCTACACGCGTGAGGGATCTTGGGTACAGTGGACGTCACACTAGGGATAGTATTACTGGCACGCCTGTGTCGACGCCCATTTTCGACTTTCGAAAAACAAACTGTAATACTCCGCAGCTTCCACTAGATGTCGGCCTATGCACAGCATGTGAATCTAAGCAGATACAAGCATCAGAAATACGATTACGGTGAGTAATGTATCCCATATATATATATATATATATATAATATATATATACACTCACACACAAACACAATTACACCCCCCCCTGGATGTGGGGGCTGGATTAATTGACCAAGACTACTAAGGGTTGCTCCTGTGCAACATACCCTGTACACCTTAGGACATGGCCGTCCTATCACCCAGCTCAAATGTGAACTAATACTTATACTAGCCATACATGAGCTATAGAGAGCCTACCATGAGCCTTACAAGGCCAGGCTTCAGTCGAAATTGCAGATGCCGGATTCCCTCCTAGATCAGGCATTGAAAAACTGGTCTCGGATGTAGAGAGGCAAACACTGAAAGCCCACCCATTTTTTATAGAGTCCATGTAAACTCTAAATGCGACAGCGTCGACTATCACAAACTGTTGGTGCCAAGGCTCCTTATGAAGCTCGTTTTAGTTAGCTCACTCTAATTTAACAGCTGGACATCTGGGGCTGGAGAAAACCAAATGAGCTTTAGTCAGCATTTTTTACTGGTCAGTAGAATATATCAAGACAAAGCAGTTCTGTGCCAGCTGTACCATCTTTCAAAAGACATCACCAGATGATGTCCCCGGGCACCTCTACAGTCATTACCCATCATTGAAATACTATGCCATCAGATTGATATGGATGTAGTCTGACCCTTATGACCGTCCAGATCCGGCAACAGATGCATCCTGGTAATGACTACGTGACTCTATACCTGGAATCTTAAAGGTGATTATATAATTCTTTACCAGAGTGGGCTTCCCGGCTAACATCTTAACAAAACAAGGGAGCCGCTTTATGTCCAGGCTAATGACGTGATGAAAGACCTAATGAAGATAAAAACCTTATGAACCTTCATTGCTCATCCACAAACAGACAAATGAGTTGAGAGGCTTAACAAAACCCAGAAACAAATTCTCAGAAAGCTGATCACTGAGGACTTTTAAAATTGCAACAACCTAATCCTGTGGGCCCTCTTCGGAGTGTGGTGGACTCTCAGTCATCAAGGTGTGGGAAGGCCCCAATAGCCGACAGACCAGTGACCATCCAATGATTTGTAACACTAGAAAATACACAGAGAAGATACAGCTGGTGAAAACTCATCTACAAGAGGCCAAAAATCAGCAGGCAAGAATCTAGAAATAAAGAAGCAAGCGTCCGTACATTCCAAGTGGGAGATCGGTTTGATGGTTCTGTTGCCAACCACTCAAAATAAGATACTGGTCCAATGGCATGGACCTTACGGTATCACTGAGGTAGTTTCTCCACTCACACTCACTTTTATAAAGTCTAACAAGACAGCCGACCCCCCGCCCCCGATCACCCCCCAGAATGTTTTCATATTAATAAATTAAAGGCTTGGAGGAACTACACTAATCCCCACTTACTCCTACTAGATGCCGACAACACCCATAAATTGCCATTACCAGCTGTTAGGGAGAATTCTCTCTTTAGGCTGAATTTCCTAACCTAGTGAGTCCCCCAGCAGCTTTGCTGGATTTCTGGAGTTTGTTTTTTTCTCCTGCCAAGAGTGAGACTCTCTTTCTCCCACTCTTGGACATTATTTATGGTGTTACTTTGACTGTTAATGTGTTTTCTGGGCTATGGGGTCCTTTACTCCATAGGGTCTCATGTGTTTTTACTATGTGTGTTACACAGCGCCCTCCGTGCAGTAACACAGGGATGTCATAGTGACACCCCACCATAGGCTCCATACCCTGGGACTGACTACTGTCTCCCAGGTCATGTAAAGTCACCATTGGCTTTACTAGTCCCAAATTATTAACAGAAACCGGTACAAACCATCATATTGTGGACGTACTGGTCGGGGCAATTCGATTGCCCCGGGGTCTGTTAGTCGAGGGGGCACGTCTCCGTCCCCCCTGATCGAGTTTTGGCTGGTGGCAGTGGATACTACTCTTTATATTCGACTGTGAATATTTCCCTATGGGATTTTCCCATGGTTCAAGGCTACCAACTTTAATTATTTAATTCTCATAGCCTCGAACATACCGCCGGTTTATTTAATTAATATTAATTCGCTGGTTGGTATTTTTTGCCAGGACTCGATTCTAAAAGGGCGTTTGTGTTCTCTTCTGTGACTCCAACCCAAGTCGAGCCCTTTGTTCCACTTTTTGGCGGGTTTCTCCACAGAAGCCTCCAAAAGTGGTGCCACTCTGTCTGGGTACCAGAGGGGGTGTGGGAGGGGGTTTAGGCACCCTGGACTGAGTTACCTTGGTAACTCAAGTCGCACTCTTGTGTGATTGGCCCAAGTGGTGAGCCGGCCCTTGGCATGTTTGATTGACAGCTAGGCTGAGTGAATGGGGGTATGCTGTATAAAAGCAGGGCTTTGGGGACTGGAACTTCAGAAGTCGCCACAGGACCTGAAAATCCGACGAGGGAGAAGCTGAGCCGACCTACCACGACGACACCACCGGTGGAGCCCTCCAGAACCGACTCGCCACTTCCCGACGACAGAGAAGATCTCCCGGCTGGAGAGGCTTCTTCCCCTGACTGGTGGGCACAACCAGTTTACCTTCTTTTCTTCGCACCCCAGACTGGTTTGTGGTCGAACTGCCCGTGCCAAGCACCCCGGCGGCCGGATAGCCATTTACCACTGAACCGTGAATCAACGGACCGCTCCTTGTACCTGAGAAACTCTGTGGCTGGTTTCTTCCCTGGCAGTGCAACGGACTCCTGTCTTCCTCCCCGACGAGATCCTCTCTTCCCCCGTACGAAGCACCGACTTGCATCCGCTGCCAGGAACAACTGCCCCCGCTGGAGTGTTCTCACAACTTTAAGGTACCGTGTCCGCCAGGCCTCCCTTTCTAAAGATTGCTACAAGGTAATAATAACCCCTCAACCTTCTGGACTGGGCTGGCCGCCTTGACCCTCTAACTGGTCCCTTTCTTTGGTCCAACTCCTTTTTGAACCGTTACAAGACTTTTGTGCACTGCAACCGTGTGACCTTGGACACATTTCGTTTTGATCCTCTTAAAGCGGATCCGGCCTACTGACTCTGAATTCACGGTGTTACTTTGCCTTCCTCTCTTGTTGTGTTCGTGAAAAAGTGTTGGGATCTGTTCAATTTATTCTCTGCTTTTCTCTCCCTTTTAAAAACGAATTATTAGAGTGCCATTTACGTTAAGCGCTCACCGCTGTCTGAAAATAAGTGGGGCTTTACTTAAGACTTGTCTAATATTCTTTTAAGGGAGTGTATATCTTTTAGTGACCGTGTTTTTGAATTGCTTACTATTAGTGCCTGTGTGTTTTTCTAGATGTGGTTTTAAATAAATAATTATATCTCTTTTACATCAAGCCCTGGTCAGTGTTTACTTGTTCTATTGTGTTCTCTTTCTATTGACCTATTGTGAATACTCTGTATACTGCCTAACTCTTCTTGAGGGAAGTCTGACTGCTCAGCCACAGCTACCAAGTGAATCTGTGTGGTACAGACTGCTACCAAGTGGGTTTATTGCCAAACACCTGTAGTCCTAAATCTTTTGCAGTGGTCCCAGATGGAACTGCACAGGTTTCTGCCTAACACCAGCCAAGGTAAAAGGAGTGGTCATTCCTGTGGGGCTAAGCTTTTCTGAGCATGAAGAGTTGGCAGAGGGGATGCCAGGTGTGCCAAGTATTCTCACCCAGACTAGAGCGAGTAACCGGCTTCACTCACTAGATTTGCACCTCTCCAGGGAGAGTAGTCCAGGTGTGAGGCCCTCAAGCAAATAGTCTGCAGCAAGCTGAACAAAATGCTAGACCCATCAAATAGTGAATAGTTGTCTCCAATTGTTCATGTGCCCAAGCCTGACCGTACTTGGAGGTTTTGTATAGATTTGCGGCAGCTAAATGTGATCTCCAGCTTAAACGCCTACCTCCTACTTTGCATTGATAAGTTAATCAAGAAGTTTGGAACAGTCAAATTAGTTTCCACCCTGAACCTGATGAATTGCTACTGGTGGGTACCTCTGGTTGAGGGGGCCTCCACTCTGGAGAGCCTGTTTCAGTTTACAGTCCTGCCCTTTGGACTTCATGGGGCCTCTGCGACCTTCCAAAAGCTAATGGACTATATATTGGGACCATGCCAAGAATTCACTGGAACCTATCTGGATGATAATGTTGTCCATAGTACAAGCTGGAAGGGACACTTGACTCGTATGTGGCCAAGTGAGGAAAGCTCACCTAAACGCAAACCCTGCCAAGTGCCATCTCGCCGGCCCATCCATCCAGTATCTATGTTTCAATGTGGGCATGGTCTGGTATGGCCCAAAAAGTTAAATAGGAAGCTTTCCAACAAGTTCAAAGACCTGTCTCAAAAAAACGTATTCCAAGCATTCCTCGGTTTAGTGGGGGTATTATCACTGGTTCAGGTCCAATTTTTCTAATACCGCAGGAGCACTTACTGGCAAACTCCAAAAGACCTGTCCTAACATCCAATGGGTGGCCAAAGATCCAGCTGATTTTGGTCAATTGAAACAGCCCTCTCTAGAGAAGCCTGGTTCTCATTATGCCCGATTTATCTAAAGAGTTTATTTTGTAAACCGGACTCCTCTTCCATGGGCTGTATTATTACAAGTAGAAGATGATCAAGAAAAACCTATCACATGCATAAGTCAGAAACTCCATCTTCGCAAGAGCAATTGCTCAATTATCAAAGTGGAAGTCCTCCCTATAAAGTGGATCCACTACGCTCTCAGATTCTACCTAATGGCCCGAAAGTTAATTGTGACCGACCTGGTGTGGACGGCTCGTAATAAGGAAACCAATTCCTGTATCTTAGGATGGTTGCTGTCCCTACGACCTTTTTATCTTTCAGTAGAACATTGGTCCAGGCTTAAGTCTGCATTGAGAGGGGTAGGATGATTTGGATGAAAGGGTGGAGGAGTGTGGCATGGCCTTGTGAAAGGGAACATTAGCCCCACTGAAAATGTTGTGCAAGGTTTGGAAGGAGGTCCATAGCTCACCGTGAAACAGGGAATGGGGCACCTGAAGAGACCCAAAATCATACCACTTCCCCTTGTGCCTGCATGTTGACTTGCGGTACACCCTTGTGTAATGCTTTACCTCTCAAAACTGCTCACCAGGATTATTCTTGAAAGGTCGTCAAGTGAGCTGAAAGAATCTGAATGACCCATCACTGCCCCACGCGAGATACTAGGAAGGCAGAATGACCGAAACCCATTCTGTTGAGAACAGCCCTCCTATCGATCTCGTCAGTGGGAAAGCCAAGGCAGTATACAGCCTAGAGGTAGCTGAGGAACCACAACAGGGACGCAGCAGAGAAGCTGCTCACGCTCAGCTCCCAGACTATAGCATGAACGGAGCCTGGATACTGGTGAACTACTATACCACCAGAGACAATCCCAGAGGTCTGAAATGCCCTCTTTGGGGATTCTTAATGTAGGTAAATGGGCACAGATGCCTCTCCAGACAGACTGGTTGTTCGTGTGTGGTCATAGGAGGTGGCAGTGGTGGACCAAGAGACCAGCAGGAGGAAGAAAGAAATGGTGGCGCGTGGTGCATTTAGTGGAGAAGGTGAGGGGTTGGTTTAGTGAGTGCAATGGTGCTGCAGTGCAAGTGTGTGTGTGTTTTTGTGTGGGGCGTGAGTTAGGAGGGTTAGTGTAAGAGTGTTTGAAGCAAATGATAACAGGGAGAAAGGAAGATGTTTGAGTGGTGAGGGAAGGTGACGAGTAGTGGTGGGAGGAGGCAAGTGGAAGGAGAGCGGAGTAGGTGAACTGGAGTGGGAGGAGAAGTAACATCAAAGGGTGGAGGCACGTGTTAGGAGGAGTTTAACATGAGGGATAGAGTAGTGGGAGGAGCAAGAGTAGGGCTGTAGTAGTGCTGATCGAGAGGTCAAGGTAAGTTTGGGCGTGATTGAACCAACCTTATTACCAAAGAATAAATGCAAGGCACAATCACATTTGAATAATAACTGGACAGAGCAGGGACAGTTAGCAAGTCCCTGAGAGAGTCTAGGCAGCCAGCGTTTAGGGGGGACATGTCTAGTATGAGTGCTTAGACAGTAGGAGTTACCGTTGGGTAGCACTGACTGAAGACACGCACACCTGGGTTAGGGAAGAATCATGGGAGAAGAGGTAGAGCGGCACGGTCTAAAGGCCCACAAGAACACAAATAAAAACCCCTAAACCATACTTTAAGGATTCATGTGATTTTCTTTTTTGGGGCCACTTGTTACACTAATCAGACAGTGAGGTACGTTGAAGCCTTAAGCGATGAAGAATTTAAGTAAAAGGACTTTCTGAATGATTCCGGATTTATCACAGTTGATCGGACATTGTTGGGTTTTATTTGAATGTTATGCTTTCCATAAAAAATGTGAATTCACAGTGGCTTTATACTGAAATATCATGTAAATAATGTTCATCGTAAAACCAACTTTCTTATGGAAAAACAAAATTGGCTAATGCAATGGAACTGATATATTTATGCTGACATAAAAACTGCTACCTGTATTTCGGTATTGTACAATGGAACGATATGCAGAATGTTATTTGAGCATCGCATGAGTGTCAGAGAGCACCAAAGTATTAACTGAAAAGGATACGGTACTCAAAAGGATACAGGTGGTAGGGTCTTCTGGATCCCTGTTCACGCGTTTTGATAGTTGTGAAGTCAAGTTAAGACCTTCCAAATGATACAACTCTCTGACTGGTAAAACAGGCAGAGCGATGGATCACTGGAAAGGGCGTGGGTAAGGTATAGGAAGTCAGCCTAGAACAAAATAAAGTATCATGAATAACTGCCCCAACCTGGGTATGATGGAATAGAAAATGTCATGAATGCACACACTGACCTTGAGTCTAGGGCAGATGAATCCAGCAGAGTCTCTTGAGGAATCCAAGGTAGAACAAACGACAAGGAAGGGAAGATTAGTAAGGGAGACTTATCCCGAACGGAACGAGGCTCACGCTAGATACCGGGTTGATGCACCACAGGATAGCGTCCAAAGTACTGTTCACTGTCACCTTCCAATTGTCCTTGAAAAGCTTCCTTCCCACGTAGAGTAAAGTATAGAAATGAATCAATCCCCCTTAATATCACAGGTGCAGGAGTTGGAAATAGCGCTCTTTTTAAGGTATAAACAAAGTTCACACGGTTCTGTACAGCCGCGAAGAAAAGAGCGTGTGCGTGTGGATTTACACGCGATTAGGATTCACGCAGTCCAGGCCAGCCGTACTTGAAGATAGCGTGCGCGTGTGGATTTACACGCGAGCAGGATTCACGCAGTCCAGGCCAGCAGCGCTTGAAGATAGTGTGCGCGTGTGGATTTACACGCGAGCAGGATTCACGCAGTCCAGGCCAGTAGCGCTTGAAGATAGCGTGCGCGTGTGGATTTACACGCGAGCAGGATTCACGCAGTCCAGGCCAGCAGCGCTTGAAGATAGTGTGCGCGTGTGGATTTACACGCGAGCATGATTCACGCAGTCCAGGCCAGCAGCGCTTGAAGATAGCGTGCGCGTGTGGATTTACACGCGAGCAGGATTCACGCAGTCCAGGCCAGCAGCGCTTGAAGATAGCGTGCGCGTGTGGATTTACACGCGAACAGGATTCACGCAGTCCAGGCCAGCAGCGCTTGAAGATAGCATGCGCGTGTGGATTTACACGCGAACAGGATTCACGCAGCCCAGGCCAGCAGCGCTTGAAGATAGCGTGCACGTGTGGGTTTACACGCGAACAGGATTCACGCAGCCCACGCCAGCCGCGTTTGAAGACGACGTGCGCGTGTGGATTTACACGCAACCAAACAGCTCCAGGAATCAGCGTGTGGCGGAAAACACGCTATAGAAGGCCCAAAAAGTAGCTGTAGTAACCTGCAAGGATGCAGACCGGAGGTTCAGCTACACAACGCCAAATGATTCGATCAGAAGCAGCGAGTGAAGTTTCCACGCTGCTTAAATACGTAATGCCGTAGTTCACGTGACGAAGCAGAATACACGTGAAGTTAGCGACGTGAAAAGTGCAAACGTCGTTTTCCCGGCAACGTATCGAACAACCGCCATTTGGAATAGAACGGTCTAGCTGTTCTACGAGCGTAGGAGGTAGGACCACGTCCAGCATGCATGACAATGAGGTTGAGTATATTTATGAACATAATGTATTATTTCAGTGTTATCATAAAGACAGTCAGACCCATGTAACAGAAATTAGCTTTTTCATGTAGATTGTATGTACTGTGAATCTAAACTGCGATCATTGGTTCACCTAAATTATTTATGCAGCCTTCCTGTTTCTTGAAAGCAGGCCCCTTTATCCATCACTGTGACCAAGTCATTAAAGAGTTTAATGGCACAGCTGTGTGTACTGTGACAAATCCAGGGAATTTGTCCCATCGCCCCAAGAGTGAGTCCCCCGCAAAGTGGCAGAGGCAGAGAGACCTCCTCCTGGGAGGTGTGTCCAGAGGAGACAGACGGCAAGCATGATGAACGAATGCACCGACAAACCTGCAGAGATGCCTGCCAAAAAGGAAACCAGGAACACCTGGCTGGTTTTCAGCCAGTAGATCGACGCTAGACCGAGACACAAGGAGCCAGAGAGAGCGAGCGCGAGAGAGAAACGCTCCAGCGCTAACCGACGCAGAAAGGAGGAAAGCTACTGAGGTGCCTGTGACGCCTATGCTGAAGTTTCCCGTCTGCCCGAGGAGGACCACAACAAAGTAAAAGGTACGCACTGCCTCCATGAGATGTGTGAGGTGAGTCCCAACCAAGGTAGGGCAGGGTGAGCGTGACCATATCGACACTTTTGTGCAAGAGAAGCAAGAGTCCAAGGGATGCTATAAGAAACCATACCCCAAGGCACGGTACCAGAAAATATACCCCAGGGTCAGGTGTGAGTAACTGTATCCCAAGGCGAGACAAGAGAAACCAGAGTCTAAGGTGGGATGAGAAACCCAAAACCCTAGAAAAGGGTAATTATCATTGGAGAGATGCAAACAAGATTCCTGCATGTGAGATCCAGGGAAAATACCTTGTGTGGATGCACATGTGTCTGGAAGCAACACATGCTGGTTCATAAACTAGAGACTGAGATAAACTGTCTGATAAATATAAATATTGAGGAGGAATCGACTAATTAAAGACTATAATTCAACCGGAAGAGGGGGCAAAAGAGAAGAGAGACTTGTTGCAGTGATTGGAACGCCACATGAGGGCAAAGAGCCCCTTTTTGCCTATGATCAGGGTCACCACGGTGGACTCGGAAACAAGTCACTATTCTTATGGTTAGTGAAGAAACCTTATTGTGTTTTTGTTAGGATATTTGACCTTTGTTCAAAGTGGTAGGAACATAATCCACAGTAGAATAGGTTTCTGGGCGACCGACTTAACTTTATTTAGTAGGATATCCTCCTGAGCACCCTTTTAGACTAACTTTCTTTAAGGTAGGTCTCAGCACATTAGGAATAGATTAGGGGTTTGAAGCACTTAACAAAAATAACCCTTAAAGCAAAAATGTGCGTCAGTCTCTTGATTCTGACTTGTCACAGTACCCAGGACAAAGGCCTGTGTGTAAAATATGAAAAAAGAAGTCAAAATGCATTCCAAACTCACGATTTCTATGATCTTATTATTGTAAGCTTGGCCAGAAGGCTCCTCTGGTAAGAGATTGATGAATGCATGGTCAGTCAGTAATGGCAACCTCAAAGATGTTTGCTTGACCTCTGACTTGGCAGAGTAATATGGCCTCATACAGAATGTCTGCTGCGTTACAAGCAACATATAAGAAGGGCCTTTTGTTCATAACAAAATTTCTGTTAACCGGACCCAAGCAACATGCTCAAAACTAAATTGTACCATAGAAATGTGCACCAAATAATGCATTTAAAGAGGACAAGTTGGAAATAAATGTACAGCTACAAGTTTAGAATCGTTGGACTGATTAAAAAAACAGATACAGATTTAGATTAGGTTCTATGGGGAAAGTGCATATAAAAAAGAAATATTACAATGTATGATGTTTTTGGATTCAAGTAATATAGCGAGTCTGAATGTATAATTCCGATTTAATATCATACGCCCATACCAGGAATTATAAGGCAATTAAGTAGTCTACTCCAGTTTAGATTTTACATCCATAAAGTGAGGACTATAACATTGCAGACACAGCCCTTTTATGACCATGCAAATTCAATAGGCCAAATAAAACTAAGAGGGAGGGGCTTAGTTAGTTTAAGTAAGTCAAGGGAACCTATCCCTGGCTCTGTCCAATCCTCATTTGCTGTGTGAAATGATGCTGCATGAGTGGAGTTTTGGTGTATTTTAACTCGAACACATAGGAAAAGAGTGTTGGGAAAGCAGGTTTAGGAAGATGAGATGCAGGATAGGAAGATGAGACTGTTAAACAGGAATAAAGTGTTAGGTCTTTTCCAAACTAGGCTAAATGCAGGAGCCTTTTCCAAGACTGAACCAGATACCTGAATGATTTTGTGAGCAGGTGGACTGATTGTTCAGAGCCTGATTGTGATGCTTGGAGGCAGTCAATGTTCCTACATGTCCTGGGCCTTTGAAAAACAAACTAGAAGTGAGTACAATAATCAAAGAGCATTTAGACAAATGTCCCAAAAATTAATTCGATCCCAGATTGCAATAACACGTATTTTAGGGTAGATGGTTCACAAGTGAAGTCACTAAAAGGGGGACTGGGTGGCTTGTAAATTAAATTTTGTTGCAGTATTTTAAAAAAGATTGTCCCAGAATCTATAATTGCACAGGAACGCATTACATTTCCTCGGTTTTCACAGGAGCAAATTATATCTGAGTTTGCGAGTGTGATGTACATCATATCTCAGATTTGCAAGGATTGACAAAAATGTTCTCAGTGAAAACCATAGTTGACATATGTTAAGTTGGATTTCCAAAATCAACCCTACTGAGAGGATTTTGGGAGGTCACCCCATTATGGTAAACCGAGAAGACACAGAGGTTAGCTAAATCCAGTGAAGGCGAGGTAGAGTGGCAAGGATTGGTATCATGGAGGGTGCGAGTGGTCTAGGGCTAAAAATGAGTCTAGGGATGAACATGGAGCAACACCAATAATTCAAGTTAGACAGAAAAGTATATGAAAATACAATCTCTTTATTAGGCCTATATTTACACACTAGGCAGATTAAAATACCAGGGAAATGCAGTCAGACAAAACCCTTATAAAACCAATATATACACATTCACCTTTAGGAGAGATCTATCCACATTTGATGCAAAGACCAGTGAAACACAGGTCAGTATCTCAGATTCATAAAGTTAGAAAAAACTCTTAGAATCAAAACAAAATGGCTTCCCTAAATCAGTCCACCCTTAAGATGGGTTGGTGCCTTGTGCCCAAAAGTCACCAGTTCCAAAGGATGAGCTTCTTCGAGTTGGTTTACATAGAGATGTTTAGTGCCCGTGGTTATGATTAATAGAGTTCCAAAGTTTGGTAACGGTTCAATGTAAGTTTAGGTAAATACTCCACTAAATCCAAGAAACTGTGGTAGGCCCAGGAAAGAATCCTTAACCCAGGTTCCCCCACCAAAGTTCTGCTAAGAGGGAGTTACGGGCAGGACATTACGCAAATATAATCCTATGGAGATGGGGGGACAAAAAGAGGTATGTTAACTTACCCCCTGTTAAGGAGAATTCTCAGAAATGTGCGAATTCCCTTCTACCTTAAAGAACCCCAGCTCTTTTTACTGGACTTTAGAACTTTTAATTTCTAACCTAAAGAGAGTGAGATATTTTTCCAACTCTCCCATGTATTATTCTGTGATTTGGACTCCGTTTCTATTTACTTTGGAGTCTGACCAACTCCGTAGGCATCTTCTTTACATTGTGACAAACAGAACTTTCAGTGCAGTGGCAAAGTGCAGTCGCTCAGAGTTCCCATAGGTTTAAATACCTTCTCTTGGTGAAACTACGGTTTCCAAGTGAAATTGACTTTACATTTTGCGACTTTCTAGACCCAGTTCACACTATCTTGCAATCGGGTGCTGGAGGGGTTACTTAGTATCCCCTTTGTCTAATTTCTCATGTGACATTTTTATGTTACCCGTTCTACAATTAATGGCTGGTGGCAGTGGTTTATTTTTTCCTACCATTGTGTGTTTCTACCGCGGGTTGCAATTGCAACTGCAGTTAAGGCACCCATGGGTGCCCATGTTGTCAAAATGACCCGGTCTTCTTTTTTCGCCATTTCTTGTTGGAAAGGTCCTTCTTGAGATTTACTCTGCGAGCCAAACCAGGTTTGGTCCCTTCTGGCTCCTGCGTGTCTGGCAAGGCAGGAAGTGAGGGAGGTGCCCGAAACTCCCTGTGCTTAATCCCCTTGGTTACAGGAATGCACCCAAAGGGGATTGGCTGGCTGGCTGTCCTTGCAGGACAGCCACCCTGCTGAGTGAGTGACAGCTAGGCTGTGAATGAATGGGAGAAACCTGCATAAAAGGTGAGGCTTTTGGCTTGGAAGGAGTTGACCACTAGACAAAGGAATCCGAAGAAGAGCTTGGAAGAGATGCTTGCTGCAACTCCTGGACCGTTGGTTTGTCCAGTGAATCCCTGTTGCATTGCTGAAGCTCCGAATTCGCATCGACTAGAGAAGCCCTGCAACGGACGGCTTTTCCCCTTGGGTTGGTGGGACATTCAACCCCAAAGCGTACTTCTCTGGACATCTTCTCAGAGCTAGCTGTACTTCCATTGCTGCTGCAGGAACCGATTGCCAGGGAGAAGAACACCAGATCGAATGCATCGTTTTTTAAGTTTGACCCGAGCTACAGGAAGATCCTCCGGACTCCCATGAAGCAGGTCTGACCAAGCCTGAGCCACTTCAGAGTGCTGGACCCCAGGTACGAGGAAAATCTATAAAGGTATCCGAGAATCACAGTGGTGCTGTTTGCGAGAGCCGCAAGGAGATGAAACCACGAAGTGCTGCTGTTCTGAAGTTTGCCCATTGCTGCCACCAACCTTCCAATTGTAGTGCAGGAGTCCCCAGCCGTCCTCCCTTTTGGCCCTACGACTGAGGCCCAGGAACAACAGGATCCGCAGACCTACACAGAAACAGAAGTCGGCTGGAACTAGTTTTCTTCAAACCAACGGTACTGTAAAACTAAGGGGAATTAGCTCTTGTTGTGTAGCCTTGCTAGCTCTCAGTTGAGGTTTGTCTTGGTTACCCTTACAGAGTTGCTTGCTGCTTTGCCCCTCACCAGACTCCCAGCTTGTGGCCCTACAGTGATTTCATTTTCTGCAAAGACTTCTAAACATTGTGCAAGACTTTTTTTTAGGTACCTGCAAGAAGTGCTTCAGCTCACCTAGACTTTTTTCTGATTCATGAGGCTTTACATGCCTCCCAAATGTCAGGACAGGGTGCAAAACAAGCAAAAATAAAGTGTCCCATAGAAATGTATTGATGGAAAGGTACAACAAGAAAATCTTTTCTAACATAAATACACCCCGAATATATTTTTCTACTCATTAAAGTGGGCTATCAATGTGGGTTGTTCCTCCCCTTCAGCCCCAAGAAAATGTCAATTGAAGCAGCCCTCATTTTTACAAGTAACATTGTGTAGCACTAGGATTCTGCATTAATTTCATTTCTGTGCCTTTTACAATGTATTTTGTTGATTCCTCCTCCTTTTCAATATATAATTTCATGCTTGTGTGACACTTTAGTGCATTAATGTGTTTTTCTCTCCAAAATGAAAGTGTTCTAGCCGATAGTGATTTCCATGTATTTCAGCAGGGATAACTGAGTCATCTTAAAAAACTTTGTCAATGGTGCTGCTGTAAAATCTGTTTGCTCATATCACCATATACACGCAGTACAACTTGGCAATTTTAATTAACATTTTTAGAAGTTACTGTGTGACACATCGGGAACTTTTCTATTTCCTATTACACCACAAACCTATCTTGTACCATTTTTGATAAGTGCACAATAGAAGTATTATCATTTAGTTTTGAATATCCATAAATATTAGTACTATTTCTGTCTAGAATAGTCATTTTAAATTTGATATATATGTTGATGTGATTATGCAAAATAAGTTGGACATGGTAATGTGATGCACACATAAGTGAGAGTACAGTTTGTATTTTCTTTTCTGTAAACCAGCTGCCAGTGACTAATTTGTTTTACTATTTTAAATAAAACCGAACTTTCATTTTTTGGGGTGGGATGGTTGTGGTGTGGGATTTTAGATTAATATCACTTGGTAGTATATGAACCAATTAAATAGTCCATATATATTCCATAGTTGTATTTCATTACAATTACCTGGTTTTTAAAGCGTCATTGGAGGAGCAGGAGAAGGGTCTGCAGATAAAATGTACACTGATAAAACATAGGAGGGAGGGAGGGGTGTATGTATGTATGTGTGTGTGTGTGTGTGTGTGTGTGTGTGTGTGTGTGTGTTGCATCTTGTTTTTTTGAGTTTGAAAAAGGAGTGTTCTTGTCACACTGTCCCCATCCTATATGTACAGGGGTCCCATGTCTCTTCATGCAACAACTTCCTCAGATTGACTCTTGTCCACCATCTGTTGGTGCACAGTATGGAATAATGTTGTTTGACACCTTTCCGCCACATCATTTGAAGCCTAACGGCCAACTCTCAACATTGAACGAGAGAGGGTCCCAGAAGCAGAATCTTTTAAGCCATCCGGAGAGAGGAGGGTGTGGGGGGTTATAATTACTGATGAGCATTTCTAGAATGCCTCGATTTCCTCCTCACGTATTTCCCACGGGCTTGTTTTTCCTGAGCACCCATGGAAAACACCCTGGGGTGTAACTCGTTCCATTGGAAGGGCGCAGCACATTGTGTGTAACAACTGCCTTCCAAGGAACCATGTTGAGGAACGGTCATTCAAGCAAAGCCACCAAAGCGATGGGCAGGTTATGCAGTGCAGGCCGAAAAAAAAAAGCGCTGGGTGAGAAGGCCATCTCGGTACAGGTCCTCGAGGGTGAGAAATCCGGCATCCGGATTGACGAACCACCAAGAGATAAAAAAAAGGAGAATCCAAGGGGTGAAACACTGCAGTGTTTATTTTATTTTGATTTATTTGAATGTATGAAACGCTCAGCGGCCCCGAGGCATTGTGGCACTGTTACAGAGGATTCACTTGGATACAGAGAAAAAACATTACATGGTTCATTGCAGTAATGCAGTAGGTATGTTCCATGGTTACAGGGGAACTCCCTCAAGTAAAAACTAGTTGAAGAGCTTTGTTTGCAAGACTTTTAGTATGCCCCCAGTTCTGAAGGACCAGCTACGAGTCAAGCCTACAATAAGACTGCTAATGTCTGAGACTGCGCACAAACCAAAGGAAACACTAGATAAAGGCACCTGCTCCAAGGAAAACACAAAATTCGAGGGTTATTCCAAAATTCCAGGTATCGAGTGCAGTTGACGCTGATGCGCTCAAAGACATCATTCCCAGTCCATACACAGTAGAGGAAAGTCACTGGGGCAGGAGAAGGGGGTGCCAAAGATTAAAACCGCCACCCAACATGAAACCCAGATGGAAGTGGACACTTATTCTGAGGGAGAGCCATCCCTTAAATCTTTCATGCAGAAAAAGGTACTGCTGGAATGCAATGCAGAATCTTAGTAAGATGGAGAGGATGTAGAGGAAGTGGCTGACGTAGAGCCTGTCCATTTCCTGATTTCTATCATGAAAAACAGTAAGCCTTTTACAACCAGTCTGGAATATTGAAGACTTTAAAGCTCCTAGCAACTATGGCTCAGGCTTTCTCTTTTATGGAGGTCAATGAGCTCAATGCGCAGAAAAGGCAGGTATATGACTGTGACTGTTGATATACAACAGAAAAAAGATAGCAAGCAGGCAGACCCCCTTTCTGAGGCCCAGGAGGGCCATTACCAGGAGCAAGGAAACGAGTATGGTCAGGAGGAGTGCCCTCCATAGGAAGAGAATATTGTCAACCCCGTTTAGTTACCCTATGGTTTCCCCAGGCTACACCGCCCGACCCCCAGCTACAGCCCCACCTACTTAGGATCAGTTTCAATGCACTATTTTGCATGTGCAGGGTTGCCCTTGTACTGTTGCTTTGTGTGTCCATCGGGGGTTCGTCACTCTTGTTGCACACATTTTCAGAGGTGGGTTTGCTACAATCATATGTGGGGTGTCTTGTCTATCTGAGTGCGCCTCACTCTTGTCGTGCGCATGTCAGGTGGGATGTTGCCCCAAGACGAGGCCTGAAGTTGAGGCTTTTCACATTTGTCGTTGCCAGGGGACGCCTAAACCTACCCTGCCTTGACTGAGCACCTAGCAGTAGTCCCAGCTACCTACCTTTGGTAAGAGTCGTTTTTTTATTGATCTTACTACCCTCTGTTCTATCGACCAATCCGGTGGGTATCTAATGCCCTCTACCCTCGCTATGCATGGCATGTCCCTGGCTGCCCATTCTAACCCAGCAGGCATTCTCTGTCCGATTGCGACACAGTACCCCTTCACCGGGTGGCCTCCTATGTCCAGTAGGACCAACCCCAACGTTATTGTACTCTATCTCTACCTTGGCTCCTACGATTCTCACCCCCTCCACCACTAGTTGCTCCTTGCTACACCCGCCTATCTCCAACGTATGATATTTATATAATCCATTTCGCCAGCAGCTACGTGCACCTGAACACTTTCCGTAGCCAGCCTCATGCTGAACTGGACATGCCCATCATCACCCGGGTTACAACTGCATCCATGTCGATGGGAGTCTACGCACCACGAAGCATGGCTCGACTAGCCTGTGCACTCCTCTCCTCACAATCTACCTGGCAACTTTACCTGATCTACTCCTGCATATGTACCAACCACCCTCCGTACCGCTTTATGTGCTCACCGTATTCTATGTATATATGATCTATTGCAATTTGCTATAATATGTGAAGTAGCCTCTTTAGTCTGCCCTTAGTCTACTACCTTATCACATGTAAGTAAGTTGTATATCTATGCACACTCATCCTATGTATGCAACCTGCTTTAATGTCCACAACTTGAAGTACTTCATTATTCTGCACACTTGCTCTTACCTTGTCCAACTTATGCAATCTGATGTAGCTCCCCACAAGAGGCGTAGCTTTCCCAGTATGTATATCCCCACCTACCATGCCTTGTGTATGCAACCTGATGTAGCTCCCCGCAACAAGAGGCGTAGCTTTCCCAGTATGTATATACCCACCTACCTTGCCTTGTGTATGCAACCTGATGTAGCTCCCCACAAGCGGCGCAGCTTTCCCAGTATGTGTATTCCCACCTACCATGTCTTAGGTATGCAACCTGATGTAGCTCCCCGCAACAAGAGGCTCAGCTTTCCCAGTATGTATATCCCCACCTACCATGCCTTAGGTATGCAACCTGATGTAGCTCCCTGCAACAAGAGGCGCAGCTTTCCCAATATGTATATCCCCACCTACCATGTGTTGTGTATGCAATCTGATGTAGCTCCCCGCAACAAGACGGGCAGCTTTTCCAGTATGTATATCTCCACCTACCATGTCTAATGTATGCAACCTGATGTTGCTCCCCGCAACAAGAGGTGCAGCTTTCCCAGTATGTATATCCCCACCTAGCATGTCTTCTGTATGCAACCTAATGTAACTCCCCGCAACAAGAGGAGAAGCTTTCTTCAGCCTGTATATTTACACTTACCATGTACCATGTATGCACTTTCTGTAACTAGCGCCTAGATACCTCAGGGGGTTGTGCACTGAAATAAATGCTAAAATAAATAATAAATAAACTGCACATGTGCAGAGATGCTACCTCACTTTCACACACTTGCTTTTCCTGGCATGCACGTTCATGGGTAGACCTGTTCACCCACTCACTTTGGCATGTGTCGGAACACTTTGTACCCACACACCATCATGACACACGGGCCCTCACACTGCACATAAACAAACTCCAACGCATGTTACCTTTGCAAAAGCCAACATTGTTCAAACCTATGTTCATTGAGTAGCAGAGCAAGTTATTTTATGTTGCATCATTGCCAATTAAATTATGCACATCTGCCATTGGTATGGTCACATAATATTTGTCTGCTAATGCATCACTGCACAGTTTAGAGAAGACTAGAGGTAATCTGTGCCTTGGGTACATCTGTGTAAAGGCATGTCATAGGAGGTCTATATGGCGATCTTGGGTGTGACTGGGATGATACTTTATTTCTGCAATGATATATGGGTGTTTAGCAGATGTGAAATTTGAGGCCCTGCAATAGAATTGATGCCAGGAGGAGCAATCTTTATAACCGGAATGTTTGTTCATGTTCATTCAGGGTTTTCATGGCTTGTTAACATGCAGCAACTCAGTTACCTATGAGAATCCCATTATAGTGGGCTTACAAATTGGGATGGGGCAATCGCGTTTGGTGGAATTGAGTTAATGTTTTCTGTACTTAAAAGTTCTATACTGCGGCTACTTCTGATGAGTATCTGGATGAGACTGTTATAATAATAATAATAATACTTGGTTATAAGGTAAGAGAAAATCTGGTCAGTTTTAATACAGTTTCTGGAAGCTTCCAATTTCTTACTGTCTTAACCACAAAGGTAACTAAACCCTGGCCCATGGATGTGGTTTGGTATGTAGGCACTCGATTAGGGGGCAAAGGGGTCTAACAGTACAAGGTCTTGTCGGAATGCATTAAGTGACGGGGAGCCTAAGCATACAGTGTGGGGGAGGTGTGTGTTGTTTCTTTTTTATGGCAAGTGGAGTTAGTCTGTCCCATGTGCTCAGAAACCATTGACAGGAGGTTCTAGCCACCGTCTAATGCATTTTGGAGCAGGGTCTCCACTATTGTCTTGGTTACCTGAAAATGTAAAGTCCCAAATATAGAGATTTGCATCATGGAAGAAGGATGCTTTGACAATTGAATTCGAATATCAGTGATCTCTGTCGAAGATTAAGTCAGTTTTAAGCTCAAAGCAATTTCACACTGCGGATAACTGTCCTGGTTTTGTCGGGTCTCATTAGTGTTGACTCATTGCAAAGGTTACTACATGGCCAAACAGCTTGTGACCATAATTGAAAGTAGAAAATTAGGGTAGGAGAGAACGAATGTCAAAGGGCACGTGTTTGTCACTACTCTGAAATACAAGAACTCACTAAAACAATCTGTGAACCTGTGCATGCATGTTAAAGCTGGGGTTGAACAAGACTCCGTTGTATACTTGGGTGGCAGGGATACGATGCAACCAATTAACCACTGGCATATTACATCCCCCCATACCTAACATCATTCGTCTTTCTGAACCCACAACCCTTATTTGTTTCTTGTCTGCATTCAATGTCAGTTTGGCTGAAGTTGCCATCTGGATGGAATCAAAAAGCTTGCCAGAGAGTCATCTCTGTTCTGCCTTGGAAAAAGACTTGTATCTGCATGTTCCCAGCATACTTATTCCAGTTTGGGCCATGTCTCTTTGAGAAATGTCTATGGGACCGAACAACCCAAGAATGAAGCAACCAATCTGAGGGTAGTTCCCCCAAATCAGCACCAGGTCCTAAAGCAGGGCCATCAATTGCCATGGTTGGTGGTGTTAAAGGGCACAGATTAAATGAACAAGGACTCTGACACAACCTCTATATGACAACCCGTATTTCATCCACAATGACAAGAGCAAGCTGGTGTCCTCTAGTCTGGATATGGACTAAGACAATGATCAAGTACTCAACGTCTCCAGACCTTTTGTAACGTAGGTGATTATTACTTTGTCCAAATTCCTTTCCAGCAGTGGAAGATTAGAGATGGGGAGATGTCAAGTGACCTTATTTGTAAGCTCTACCCTTCTGGGAGCCAATGTTCCAAAGAGATCATTAAGGGCACTGTTAGTGATGTGTCTAACCACAAAGGGGGGATTTCTTGGACTGTTGCGCCAACAGACTTTTCCGATGGAGTGATCTGAATTGTTGAATGTGGTGGAGACGTCCAGGAGGACAAACAGTTTCCAAATCCGTTTGCTTCTTTAGGTCCTTCTTGACAGCAATTGGAACAGATTTTATTCATCTGCCATGTAAGAAATCTGCTTGTTAGAGGAGGTTATTCATTCACCTTAAAGTAGGGGTGGAAGATAGGCTGCCAGTTCCAGGAGGTTTCACAAGAAGACTGTGGTTGGTGATGGAGCTATAGCTGTTAAGATCTGCTTAATCCAAGGATAATTTCTTTAAGAGTGTCTTGCATAGGAGACTTCTAATTCACCTAATTACTGCCCAAATTCCACAAACGCAATGCTGTTATGACAAACGGGAGCACCTTCTGTGATGGGAGATAATATTGCGAGTGCATAGTTCTATCTTTACTGCTCATTGACACTAGTTGTGTAATTGAGTGATGGATAATGCCTGGATTTGGAGCAAGAAAGGGCAGGGCCATCTGAGTGATGGGAAGGAGGAGGGTTCATTGCACTGCAAAATTGGGAATAATTAGTTTGCTTGGTTATGATGTGTATGTTACACTTGTACCATTTCTTGGGAAATTACTAGAAAGAGTGTCACATTGCTGTGTTGCTGAACTCTGAGTTGAGTTTGCAGGGTCCTTGTTTGGCATGCAGCAGAAAGTATCCAGTTGGAGTGTTGAGCCTTTTTGGCCTTGCTTACAACTGCTCTGTAGATATTTATTAAGTTGCGGTTCATGCGTCAATTTGTCTGGTTGAGTTACTGTCTCCACTTCTGCTTCATATCTTGCTTGGTTTTTCGGTTATTCCAAACCAAATTGAATTGTCTTGTGTTTAACCTCTTGCAGGATCGATTCAGGCTTTTAGTGGAGCAAATGTGTTACTCTGGGACGTAGTCATTGCTCTGGGATGTCATGCCATAGGAGATTAGGAAAAGGTTGAGGTTGTTAGGGGTCTTTGATTCAAGGTTTGATGTCAAGGCCGGGATCCTGGTGGGCAAGTTCAAATGTGTTGCTATGGCTGATGGGAAGGGAGGAGAATTCAGGAGTCCAAGTCTTTGAAAGGGATTGCTTTATGGTCTCCTAGAAGAATATGTGTCAGTTGAAGAGATGATCAGGTGACAGCGGGAGAACAAAATGGCATCAAGTATCTGTCTTGCTGAGTTGGTCAGGCTGCTAACCCATTGATGACGATTTGCAAAGATCCTATTCTGGAAATGATGTTCCTCTTTGTTAAACTTGTCAAACCAGACATTGATGATCTCAATCATTGGTAGTCTGTGATACCCCTCGATGAGGGAGGCAAATACACGCGTGGCAAAGATGGTATTAAATGGAGTGATTATGTGGATGCAACGAAATAAAACTGTAATTGTTAGAGCTTGTGACTTAGTGATGGATTAGGAGAGCAGCAGTCTTTGTTCTGATCAGTGCAAAGTGAGTTCTTGAGTGTTCCCTGGCATCAGTTGGCTTGGAAGCCCCAGGGTCTTGTGACTAAGTCCCTGTTTTGTATTCAGGGGCCAGCCAGAGGTATCCTCACCAGACTGTAATGCCCGCCCTGCCCCCCTCTGGATACCAAGACTGGCATGGTCCAAGAAGCACAAAAGCAGAAAGCCCCTTAGTATGGAGGAAGCCTGAAGCTCTCCCCAGCCATACCCACACAAAGCATAGGAAATGGAACCTTTATTTTAAAAAAAAAAGTTACATTTGTTTGAAGGAACCAGCAGCTGCGGAAATAAATGTATTCAGTTTCAATGGCAAAAGAAATATTTGTCAATATTTGTCAATGTGAATCACACTCTGAGATACCCTAGAAGTCCCGCTGATACAAAGTTGCATGCAAACATTCTGAAACTGACTCACATCGTATATATGTGGGGGGGTGGACTCTATTCCCCCGCTCCAGCAAGGTTTACTAACTTGCAATTCCTCAAAACTATACGGGCCACTTCAGAGGCTTACCGGAGGGATTTCTGACTTCATATTTACATGCTGAGAAAGCGGAGGGACCTAGGCAGACAATGGACGCAGAGCAAAGAGGTCAATGAATCAGGCCTTAAACATGTCCCAGACAGGTCTGGGATCCAAGATGGTGACCAGCATTAGTGTAAGCTTAGGCCCAACCCATTCTATTTTATAGAGGTTTAATAAAGCACATCTTTCACTGGTAGGCATCTTGGCACTGGGTTCTCTGTATACAGATATGCATTACCATTAGGGTCTGAACTTAGGAAAGGTTTTAAAGAGGAGTTTCAATATTTAACAATAGCGGTAAAACTTTCCAGATCTTGATTGCCTTTACCGTGAAAGATTGCCACATTTCCTTTCCCTCAAATTAGAAGGGATATTTGGCAAATTGATCTGGTTCAATCTTAGTGGGCGGTTTGAGGTACAAAATAAAATGTTCTTATAGAACTGAGTCAATTTAAGCCAGTGCAGGCATTCTGAAAACAGTACTCCTGATTTTGAAAACAATGCTCTTCTTAATCGGAAGCCAGTGCAAGGTTTTCAAGGATGGGGTAATATGATCATGTCTTCTCAGCTTAGTAAAGCTCTGGCTGCGGCTTTCTGAATCCTCTGAAGGCGCAGAAATAGGAGTTTTGGTAAATTCCAGCTGAGAAGTTACTAGTGAGTTCATTACTGTTACTTGTTGAAAAAACAAGATTATAGGCTTTATTTTCTTGATGACATAAAAACAGGATTTAGTCAGTGTACTGATTTTCTGTGCATCATCATCTGTGCTAGTCAAATATCTTGTTCCAGAGTCCTCACATCCCTCTCGAGCAGGTGCGTCGTCCGGATACCTTCAGATACACCCCAGGAGCTCACGTAGACCGTCCATACTTGTCAAAAACGGGGAGCCACAGTCCTTCAGTGTTCGATCTAGATTCATCCATGAGATGTGTCAAAAACTCCATATCATATTGCACAGACTTTAGTGACCCATTCTTTCTCCCCAGGCATTCGTGGAGTTTTCCATCTTTGGGCCGCTACCAACATGCCCTGAAACATGTGGTCGGGGGTCTCCCCATGGTCCCCTTCCACATCAACCCCAAAAAGGAGAAGCCACAGGGACAGGGTCCTCCCAATCTCATCCACTCCCTTTTATCCAGGACAGGACCTCCTCCCAGAACATCTGCACCATTGGGCATGTCCACCACATGTGCACATAGTCTCCTTTTTCCACACAACACATCCAGCAGTGCGGGTCATACCCTTCCCTCATCCGTGCTATCCTCTGGGGGCGGGGGGGTTGTGCCTTCTATGCAACAGTTTCAGAGCCTGGTGGCGGTATTGGAGCGATGCGGTTGGCCTGTCTGCACATGATATTCCATCTCTTATTGTCAATCGCCTCCCCTAGGTCCTCTCCCCATCGCAGCTGTGCTGTCGAAGGGTCTCTCGGGGCGGCTAAAAGCAATAGCCTGTACAGACTGGATATTACCCCCCTGGAGCCCTTATGCTCCAGCAGGGTATGATAAGGAATTTTTCAGAGTCTGTTAGCTTCCTCCTCAAGGTATCTCCCCATCTATCTTCCGTGAGAACCCCCTTTAGTTGCAGATAGCGAAAGGGCGAGCGATGGCCCAGGGCCTCCTCCAACTCTTTTATGGACATAAAAGTTCCCCCCCACCCACAACTGCCCTGCCTTACTGAGGCCGGCTTTGTACCACTTCTGAAACACGAGTGGCTCATCTATTCCGTCCCGGAGGGTGGGGAGCCCAGATGCAGCTCAAAGGTGAGGGCCATCTTGTGAGCCATCTATAGTCGCTTCCCTCCTTCCATACTGACCACAAGACACCAAGGACTGGATGCCTTAGGATCCTCCTTGGGATGAGTTTCTTCAGGACCCATAACCACTCGTCCAACGTGACTGGAGATAGGAGTGAATTGTCCATAGCCACCCATTGCTTCCCCGTGTCCGGCGCAAAGTGGTCCACCAAAATTCTCAGTGGTGACGCCCTGTAATATGTTTCAAGGTCTGGGAACCCCACTCACCTTCTTCCTTCGGCCTCGTTAACACTTCGTAAGAAATTCTATGCTTCTTACCCGCCCAAAGATAGCGTAACAGAGCCCGCTTATCCCTTAGGAGAAATGGCTTGGGCAACTGGGTTGGGAGCATATGAAACAAGAATAGAAACCTGGGGAGGATAACCATTTTGACTGAGTTGAGACGTGCCATCCATGAGAGACCTGATTCTGCCCACCGCTCGATATCTCGCTTCACAGCTGACCACAGAGGGAGGAAATTACTGGCGAAGAGGTCTCCAGGGTCCTGTGTCACCTGGACCCCAAGGTAGCAAAACCTGTCTCCCTGTATGTTCAATGGGAGCCCCTCCACATACTTCCCTTCCGTGGCCGACAGGTTACCTGCCAGGAACGCCACTGATTTCCCAGATTGACCTTGTAGCCCGAGAGGCTTACATATTCCAAACTACGTAGCACCTGTGTCACCGATTGGGATGGGTTGGTCACATAGAGTAATACATCGTCTGCGAACAGGCTAATCTTGCAGTTAACATCTCCCACCCTTACCCCGCTGATCCCCTCCTCCCCTCGAAGAGATTTCTCCCAGGATTCCATCACCAACGCATATATGAGTGGGGAGAGGGGGCACCCCTGTCTTGTACCGATTCCCAATGAAAACGACCCAGATTCGTTGCTGTTCACAACCACCCTTGCCGAAGGGTCGGAGTACAGAGCCGACATCCAACCCATCCATTTCGGGCCCATCCCAAGAGATGCCAAGACTTCCCCCATAAAAGCCCAGCTCACCCTGTCCAAGGCCTTTTCGGCATCCAAAGATAGCGGAAGAGCCCCATTCTCCCGTACCTCCCTCGAGTGCAGGATATGGATGGTTTTGCGCATACTGTCTGCCCCCTGCCTATTCAACACAAATCCCGCTTGGTCCGGATGGATCAACCGGGGGAGGTACCTCTCCAGACGTGTCACCAGAATCCTGGTGAAGATCTTTCCATCTACGTTTAGAAGGGAGCCCCTTTCCGCTGGATCCTTCCCTGGTTTGTGTATTACAGTGATCAGCGCCTGGAGGAATGTCAGTGGTATTGTGCCCCGCCCCCTGATCTGATTAAACAGTTTGGCCAGTGGCTTCACCAAGATGGACTGGTATTGTTTGAAGAAGTCGGCCGTGTAGCCGTCTCCCTCCCGGGGCCTTCCCTGTCATCAGCTTTCTAATTGCCCCCTCCACCTCTTCCTCTGATATCTCTCTCTCCAGGTCCTCATGTTCTAAGTCTTTAAGTTTGGGTATGGGGTGGCTCTTCGGGTAGTCCTGGATGTCTCCCTTCGATTCACCCTCCTGTTCGGTGTAGAGCTCCCTATAGGAGCCTGCAAAGCTTTCTGCTATATCCTCCCCCTCGTTGCCGAGCCTACCTTCCTGATCCTGAATCCTTCCCACACGCCTCTCCGCCCTGCTGTCTCTAATTCTATGCGACAGCAGGGTCCCCACCTTATCTCCCCATTCATAATACCTTTGCCGCGTATATCTCATCTTTTTAAGCACTTCCCCAATAAGGACTGTGTGCATAGCTTGCCTCTTCTCTCACATTTCCCCTAGAAGAGCCTCCCGATTCTCGTCCTTGCAGGTGAGGCGTGACCGCATAGCCCTCAGCTCTTCATGAAGCCTGTTCTCGATCAGTGCCCTTTCACGTTTCCGACGTGCCCCTTCTGCAATGAGGAGACCCCTGGAGGTGGCCTTTGACGCCTCCCATACCACCACCATCTCTGTTTCTCCATTGTCGTTAATTTCGAAATATGCCTCTATTTCCTTCCTCAAAAATTCTTTAAATAATGGGTCTCTCATTAGGGTATCGTTGTAAGGCCACCTGTAGTCAACCACCAACAGCTCGTGATCCGACCAAGTTACGGCTTCCACACTTGGCAACCCCACCTCCATCCTCCGATATAAGCAGGAGGTCGATTCTTGTGTACGTCTGATGCGGGGAGGAGAAGAAAGTGTAACCTCCAGGGCCCTGCCACACATTACGCCACACATCTACCCAATAGTATTCCTTTAAGAGGGCTTTCATGGCCAGGTTCTCCTTTGTGGGTTCTTTCTCCCCTGTCCCCTTGCCGAGCACCAATCCAGTCGGGGCTCCGCTATGAGGTTGAAATCCCCACCGAGGACCATAGCACCTTCCGCCCATTCGTCCATTACTCTGAACACCCCATGCAGGAACTTTATCTGGCCCGTGTTGGATGCATAGAGAGTGGCAAGGGTGATTTGCGTGCCCTCGAATGTTCCCTAGATCCCCAAGAATCTTCCTCCAAAACCCCTCTTTATCTCAACCTCTGTGAGGTGAAGTGATTTACACAGGAGTATGCACACCCCTTCCTTTTTGGAGGTTTTATGGGCGGCCCAAAAGTTCCTCCCAATTTCCTTTCCCATTATTGCCGATTGAGCACCCCGCTTGTAGTGCGTTTCTTGTAGGAAAAGGGCTATCGGTTTCTGCTTGCGAAACAGATTGCTAGTAAGGGACAGTTTTGTTCTGCGAGTTCAGGCCCTTAACGTTCAGTGTACCCACCCATCCTTCAACCATTATCATCGTCAATCCTGCCCTCAAGAACCTCTATGCACCCTGCTTGTCTTAAGACCATTAGTAAACCAGGTATCCATGGGATAACCCATCCAAACCCTCCTTTTTCCCTCCCACTTGCCATCCTCATTCCCCCCTCGTCCCTCCTGTCTCCCCACACTCTCTCCCCTCCCTATTGAGGCATCCGCCTCCTACTCCCAGAATTGCTGGGATCAGGACCACCAGGGGCTTGTCCCTCGCCCCGAGTTACCAATACGAGTGGTGTCCCATTCCACCTCTTCTCTTCCCAGTACCCACATTCGGTGTTACCTCATAATCCTGTGCCGTGGTCCCCGGAGTCCCCCCAACCCCACCTCCCCCCCCCCTTTCGTTGCAACATCAAGAAACTTTAACTTTTACCCCATCCCGCCCTCAACAACAGGCATAACTTCCTAAACAGTGTCCCGCTGTCTCTCTCCCAGGGGGCCCCCGGACAGCCGCCGGGGGGCCGGCTACATGGAGGTCAATTATGGGGCAGTCTTGTTTCACTTAGTGTCCCCCAGGAGGTCCCGGGGGGTGTTTTTGTTTTTTGAAATTTCCGGGATCCTTTCACTCTGTTGCCCCCCATTTGTGTCCGGGCCTCTAGGCTCCCGGGTGGGGTCCTAGTCCTCCTCTGCTCGCCCGCCAGAAGTGCCGCTCACCCTCCCACCAAGTCATCCATGACTCTTTGGATGTCTTCCTCTGCCACAAGGTGGTGCCTCTCTCCCTGCCATTCAAAGGCCAAGCAGAATGGGTGCCCCCAGCGGTATCTAGCCCCTTTTTCTTGTAACCACTTAGTGAGGGCCCCGCATTTTTTCCTCATCAGCAGTGTGAGGGCCGAGAGGTCCTAGAAGATGGCCACTCTAGATTCCACATATTGAATTTCTCGAAGATTCGTTGCCTTCTCTAAAGTCTTGGCTTTGTCCCTGTAGAAGTGAAACCGTACCAGCACTGAGCAAGGACCCCTCCCTCCCCTCCCCCCGCACAATGAACTCTGTCCAGCACAATCCCCTCGCCAGCATCAGCCCCCAGAACTATTCGTATTATGTCCTGAACTTTGCGCTCCAGCCCTGCTGGGGTCACACCCTCCACTTCCACTAGGCCAAAAATGCGCAGATTGTTTCCCCTCTCTCGGTTTTCCATGTCAGTCACCTTGAGGCAGAGCTCTCCCTCGCGGTGCTGCATTTCCATACATTTCACGTCCATCTGCGTCTCTAGGTCGTCTGTGGACTACTGATTATTCTCAACCCCCCTCCATTCAGTCTTCCAATGCAGTCACCTTAGTTGTGAGGTCAGCCAGTGTGTCCCCCATATCTGTCCTGATCCCCCTTATTTCTTCTAGGATCATCTGGATATTCTGCATGGTGCCCAGGTCAGGCGCGGGTGCAAACGGGGCCCCGGCAGCCATGTCGGTGTCTTGTGCCTGGAACTGATATTTAGCTAGGGCCTCTTTCCAACTCATAGATCAGTGGAGCTAGGTGATCCAACCCGAGTCCGGGGACTGGGGGGGACAATCCTATCTTCAATGCGTTTTCCAGACTGTCTCCGCCAGGATGCCAATTGTTACTCTACTATGCCCCACGAGTTTGACACCACTCTGGGACTGTTCTGGGATCGAAGGGGGCGCCTTCTTTTTATACCGGATTTCGGTCGTGAGGTCCACGCCTTTTTGGCTTTCTGCCTGTCTATGGGTACCTCAGGGCAAGGGGTGTCTTTTCAGGTTGTCCGTCGTAGGTTGTCTTGCAACTGGTTCCCTTGATATGGTCGTTTTCACAGTGGTATATTTCAGAGTGGGTGCTTAATCCCCAGTTCAACCTCACCTCATGTGTTTGGGGGTTCTTGTGCGCCCCCTTTTGCAGTGCCCTGGGCGCGCTCCCGTAACGACCCAGGCAGGAGGGTGCTGCGCTGGCTTGTGTGCTGTTTCACTTGTGCTGTCCCAAGGTTGTGGACCCCCACGGGAGTGAGGTTAACGGTTTGGGGCCCATCAACCCCAAACCAGCTGTGCGGTCCTTGATGTCTGCCTGGAGCGGAGAGCCACCCACCCCCACCTGTATGCCTCTGGCCCCAATGTAATCACTCCTCCAAGCGAGAGGCGGTTGTCCCCAGGTTGGTCCCGGCGCGCTCCTGCGACGGCCCGGGTCTGGCGGTGGGGGAGCCCCAAACCCACAGTGGATGCTTATGGTGGCACAATTGGTGTGCCTTCACCTGCTTCCCCACTGTGTGCCTCTGGTTGTGGTGTTGCTTGCCAACTCCTTTTCAGTGTGCCATGTTGCTGGGGGGCCAAAGCATCCTTGGGATGTAATCTCTTGGGGGCTACCAATCATCTGCCTCCCCCGGGGGGGCTTATTACTTGCTGGGGCACCCTCTAGTGCTGTCTTTTGCGGCCAGTGCCAGCGCAAGCAGCCCCCCGGGGCTCTCACTGGCAGCCCAGGAGAAGGGGTCGGAAACACCTCCCAGCCCCCACCGAAGGTCCCCCACCACTCACTGTTCCTTTATGTCGCTCGGTCCGGGGTTGCCGCCGACGGACCTCCCTCTGATGCCGTCAGGGGTAGAGGGGGCGGGTTTCAACGTCCAGGAATCTGCAAACTCCTGGCAGTCACTGGGGCTCTTTGCAGCGGGCCGATTAGATTATCCACGGCTGCAGCGTCTTTGGCGTAGAGCTTCCCCAGCCCAGCCCCTCAGCCGGGAGAGAGCTCATCACGTCGCCTTTGCAATGCCACGCGAGGAGGAGGGGGGGATGGGTGTCCGGCCCCTCAATGTCTCCTAACTCTGCTCAGGGGACACCGTGGGACCTCTGGGTTGGTGTTCTAGGTGGGTCTCCGACTTCAGTGTCGGGTCATTTCTCGTAGGGACAGAAAGGGTCCCTTTCTCCTCTGTGACTCCTGATTCCCTGGGGCTCGAGACGGAGCTGTTGGCTCAGGCAGCCGTCTTACCTGCGCCCCCTGGTGGCCTCCTTAATCATTGTTTGTCTTACAAATACATGGTGTGCAGGCGAAGCGAGTGATCCACAGTGGACACAGATCTTTCCTGTTGGCCTCATAATGGCAAGCAACCCTCTGTATTGGAACAAGGACTTGCTGTGCACGACAGCAAAATCAGTAGTAGATGTTTGCTTTTTAGGTGGTACTGTTTGCCCTGGCAAGCAGGTTATTGAAGGAAAGCAGTGGGATGGAGGCACAGCTCAATACAGATTCAATTGAATAGATGAAACCTACATAGCTGAATAACACCATTGGTCAAACCACAGCTTTGCGAAAGATCCCATGTTTTACTAATGGACTTAAGGAAGAAAGGTTAGTTGTACCTACTTCTAACTGTGAGAATCCCAAAGGTGTCTGACCTGCTAGTCCCCGTGGATCTCTCACTCTCAGGTGGCCAGGACAGGGCCATCGCCTTTGGATCTAGACCCTGGGGGTGGACCATTGCGGGAGGATCACCTAGGTGAGCGGTCCTTGGGGAGTGGGAATTGGAGACTGGATGTTGAGACGTGGGATCCCTCTCTTCCCTGTAACACCTTTATTCCATCCTACCCGATGGGATATTTAGAAACTCAACCCTCCCCCCTCAGCCGCTTGTTCCTGCACAAACACTTTTTCACGGACAGCCTGGTCTGGGAGAAAACACTCACACCTGAGCCGTGTACATGACCTGTCCCAATATTATTGTCAGGCGAGGTCAGGCTATTATCGACAATCACTCACACCTGACTTCCATTACACTTGCCCACACAGATAAGAGGCTGAGCATGAAAGCTCACTCTGAGCGAGGCGAAACACACAATGGTATAGCAGTTTCGAGTTGGCAGTTGAACTAGGGGAAAAGACGGCCAGGCACGAGAGGAACTTGAGAGGGGCAGCACCCGTGACCTCGTTGACAGGAAGCTGTTACTTTCAAGAAACTTTCAGAAAACGTGAGACCAGGAAACAAGGCTAAATAATCCTGCATTGTGTGTCAGAGATATCAAGGGTCCTTCCATTTAATGACCAAGACCGGGAGGAACAGCAGATGTTGTGGTATCGTCCTAGGCTCTAAGAACAAAGAAGCGACAGAGAACAACACAGCTGGTGAGTTGGGTAGACAAGTCTGTATTGAAGCCAAGGTTGCAAGCGGCAACATTGTAAAGTGAGCACTGGAAGGAACATTGTTAAACCTGTGTGATGAAAGACACGAGTGAAGCTAAATTGCTGGTGAATATTTGAACATTAGAAGAAAAGATACGATACCGTTGACAGAGTGGTCGGGCACTGTGAATGTGCTTCATCAAAGGTCTCTGTACGTTATCTTGACGTAAAGAAACAAAAGCAGAAGAACGATGTGAAGTGTAAATTGTGTGAAGTGAATCGAAGTGGTCCTGAGGCGGTTGAAGCAAAACCCATTGCACATTTGAAAGTCTTCAATTCTGATATCAAAAGGGAATCTGAGCCCAGACAAGGGGGATCCATGCTCCGAGCCCGAAGGATGGAGACCAGTCTTGAACTTGTGAAAGTGAAACATTGACAAAGGAAAGGAACTTTTGTGTTTGGTTTGCTGCATCAGGCCCTCTGCAGTAAGAGATAGTCATTGCGAGAGAGACTTTGGTGGAAGTCCCGGATGCCTGTGTGTTGAACTGTTACCTCATGGCCAAGATGCTAGGGTGTGTCCAAAGCCCGCACATGCCACCTTGCCTCATGCTGAAAACACGGGGAAGGAAAGCTAACTGCTCAACTATACTGACACATCATTTCTTGGACGCGTTTCTTTTGTGTACATTGTTATCCCACACCATTTTGTATTTAGGATTGGCAATATGTTTACTAGTATAGGACCTTTTTTATTTTGACAGACTCCACTGGGACTGCGTTATTATTATTTGATGGTCGTAGCTTGCTCCCATCCTTAGATGTAGGTTGCAATAGGTTTTTTTTTTACCAACCCACTGAAGTTCAGTAAACACCCTTGAACTTTGATCACTTGTGTCTGTCTTCACTGTTTGATACCATGCCTTCCTTACATAACAGGCAATGAGCAATTTACACCCAATAGCCCAACACAGAGTTCGAAATGTATATGATCTTGGAGCTATTTAGCTCCTTCTCCAAGTGCTGGATAGCCAGTTAGCTTCCCACTGACAGCTACTTTTGGATCCTCGGGCCAACTGGTGCCATGCAAATATACTTTGTGACATTAACATTGGAATGTGTATAGAGAAGCATTGGAACACATCTAGGAGACATTTAAAGCATAATGGACAAAACGTTGCATCTCATGCTAGATTTGCAGCATGCTATGTACTTAACTCCTGGTTCTCCAGAGGTAATTCCTGCCTACTAGGCGATGCCCCAAACCCAGAAGTTGGTTTCAGCTCCTGCTCATCAAATCTTAAATTCAAACCCTGCAATATCACACAGATGGCAGCTGAGACAGGATTCTGGGGTGTAACAGTGACTATCAAAACACATGAGATAAAGTGACACACCTTTCTATTAACAGAACTCAGCAGGTTGGATTAGAGGAACACCTACATGCATGAAAATCATGGTTTACAAATTTGGCAAACTGCATGCAAACCTATGAAAACTAGAAGTTCACAAAGGTTTACGAGTGTTTGAAACATTTTTGGAAACCTTTGGTTTACATTGTGTTTCCACATAAGTAAACCGTGTAGTTATGCAAGTCCATTTGGACTTAATGTTCCAGAGATTTGTAAACCCTAAGTTTGCCATGGTCTACAAATCATGAATACTTTGTAAACCTAATGTACACTTAATGTTTCATGCACAATTGAACATTTCATTTACAAAGAAAACTTATTTGTAAACCATTGCAAACCTAGTGTACACCTCAAATGTGTCAATATTAGTAAACATTTGGTTTACAGAATGTACAATGTTTGTAAACCTTTGCAAATAGTGTTCAGTTCAGCCTCTTGAGTGCACTTAACTTTATTAAATAGTAACGTTGTATACCCCTTAAAGGGCCTCATTACAAGTTTGCCGGTCCGGGAACTACGGTACTGGTAAGCTTGCCGGTACCATAGTTCCCGGACTGGCAAACTACGAGTTGTGCTCGCGGGTGCCTTTCTGCCTGCCATGTCTGACCTGGCGGGCAGAGCGGCACCCGCGAGCACAGCATGTCGGATGCCACGGCACCATTGTGAATGGTGCCGGTGCATCCAACCTCCCCAATACCATTTAAGCCCTATGGCTCCAAGATCATATCAATTTCAAACTCTGTATTGGGCTATGGGGCTCAAATGGGAATAGGGAGTAATGGATTCCGGTCCCTGGCAATGAGGACAAACGCCAAGGTTGTAATGACCCTGTATGTTCCCATTGCCAGAGGCTGGAAAAAAATGCAAGTTCAGCGACAGCCTGCCAGTTTTACCGGCAAGGCTACCGCCGAACTTGTAATGAGGCCTAATGTTTTAAAGGTTGTGTTTTAGGAGTTTAGTAAAGAATCCTCATAAATACAGATCTGTAATCCACTGCAATAGCTGTTATCCCCTCTCTGCAGTTAGAAAAGGCACATGTGATTTAAAGAACCTAGCTTGATTGTGCATCACTGGCCCTCAAAAAAAGGTTATACAAATATTTAAAGCCTCTCAACCATGTAATTACATGCCAACATTACACTGCAGACATCACATCAGATGTAGATCCATACAAAAACATGCAAAACAATAACAGGGTTTGAAATTGCCGGGCGCTATGAACTATTTAGCTCCTGGTTATAGCCAAGGAGAGCCTGGTTACCTCTAAACCAAGAGCTAACAGGAGCTATTTCTGACACCCCAGGCAAGTGGTGCTATACAAACACGGTTATGTAATATTAACAGGGTAGGTTTGTGTATGTGTATAAAAGAGAATCATGTACACACTTAGGAAAAATTTCAAGAATATTGGGTGTTTTATGCAAATGTTACATTTGCTGTGCTTTATACACTAGCTCCTGGTTCCCCCGGCATAGCTCCTGCCTAATTGGTGATGCCCGATACACAGGAGCTGAATTTTGCTCCTGGTCAAGAAATCCTAATTTCGACCCCTGCAATTGTAACCACCAATTTTCTCTAGGATGCTAGACTCTTGCTACACCACACTTACAGGTTTTATGAATTATTGGTTAATCCTCGTTAATCCTCCAGTTATGGCTCTTTACTTGTCTTTTTTAATCTAAATTCACCAGTTGCTCAAATCTCATAAATGTCCTCAGTGTGCCAGAGTACCAAAAATAACTTTCACAGGGCAAACAAATGTTTACAGTCATGTGAACCAATAGGTTAGTGAGCTTAACCTCTTAAGTGCCAAGGGCATGGTATCTCGTCCTTGGCATTCTCTCCAGGTTGCCAAGGACGCGATAGCTCGTCCTTTTAGGCACTATATTTTGTGTGATCCAACCCCTGGGCTATGTGAGGGGGAGGTCCCCCCTCACAGCCCGGGGGTTGGATTACCTTCCGTTTCACGTCAGCGTGGGTAATGCACGCCGACGTGAAACAAAGTATTTTCACTGCGGCAGCCAATTTCGGCTGCCGCGGTGAAGAGAGAAGTTAAGCGCCCCTTTCCCTCGATCTCCGACTGTATTTTAAGCCGGAGATCGAGGGAGATGTCGTTGGAGAGGGGAGATTCTCTGCTTTCCAACAACACCTTTTGAGAAAGCATTGCTGGTCATGGATAGGGCGCAGATTGCTCGATCCGTGGCCAGCAATGCCACTAGACCACCAGGCTATGTTTGTGATGCGGGGGGAGGGGATGCTTAGTAGGTAAGCGACCCCCTCCCCTCGAGGCCCCAAAGCTTGGGGCCACAGCTATGGAGACCCCTGGGGGCAGATGGGTGATCATCTGCCCCCAGGGAAGAGGATACAAAAAAGAAATTAAAAAAAATAAACGCAAGCAAATGGAGATGGAGATGTGGGTGGGGGGTGTCCCTCTCCCACCCCATGTGGAAAGGGGGGCACCCCTTGTAGCCCTCACTGAGGGCAGGAGTACATGAAGGCCCCCCCATCCATTTGTGGGGGGAGAGGGACACCAGGAAAGTGTGGGGCAGGCCCCACAAAGGATGGGGCCTGCAGGTTAGGGCCCCTTGGGGCAGAGGAGTGCCCCTCCCACTAGACCACCAGGGAATTATTTCATGGAAAGGGGGGGCACCCCTCCCCCAAATGGACTGGGGGCCATGTCACGCAGCCCTCCCTGGGGCAGTTATCTGCTCCTAGGAAGGGGCATCTGAACCCAGGGAGGGCTGCATGAGATGCCCCCCTCCATTTGGTGTGGGGGAGAGGGCCACCCCCTTTACATAAGTCCCCGGTAGTTTAGGGTGCCCTTCAGCCCCCCTAAAATGCATCCCATGATTTTCATAGTTTTTCTGGTTTACCCAACTTACCATAGCACAGATGGGCACATTAGTGTGCCAGTCTGCCCCCAGGGTGCTCAAACCCTACTGCCCCATCCATTGGGGGGCCTGTCTGACATTTTGAGGTGGCTCTCTCACCCACACCCCACCCCAAAACGAGGGTGGGGCACCTCCTGCAGCCCTTCATAGGAGCCCCAGGGAATGCTGCATGAGATGCCGCTGCCCCATTTGGGGTGGGAGAGGGCCACCACAAAATGTCAGACAGGCCCCCAATGGATGGGGCAGTAGGTTTTGAGCACCCTGTGGGCAGATTGGCACACTATTGTGCCCATCAGCGCCAAGGGAAGTTGGGTAAACAAAGAAAAAAATAGAAAATGGTAGGCTGCATTTTGGGGAGGAGGGTTGAGGGGCACCCTAAATCACCGGCAAATGTTGTGATCGAAAGGCGGGTGGCCCTCTTGCCCCCCCACCCAAAATGGAGTAGGGACCATCTCATGCAGCCCTCCTTGGGGGCAGATATCTGCTATGAGGAATGGTCATCTGACCCCAGGGAGGGCTGCATGGGATGGGCCCCCCATCTACCCCCAGGGAGGCCTGCATGAGATGCCCCCCTCCATTTGGGTTAGGAGGGAAAGGGCCACCCCCCTTTATTACATAATTCCCCAGAGGTTTAGGGTGCCCTGCAGCCCCCCTAAAATGCATGCTAACATTTTCAAAGGTTCTTTTTGTTTGCCCAACTTCCCTTGGCGCAGATGGACACATTAGTGTGCCAGGGTGCCCAAACCCTACTGCCCCATCCATTGGGGAGCCTGTCTGATGTTTTGTGATGGCCCTCTCCCCCCTACCCCAAATGGACGGGGGGGGTCACCTCATGCAGCCCTTCCTAGGATTGGCAACTGGCCTTGCTATAATCTCTAACCACATGACTAAACCAGGCAGAGCACTGGTGCAACTAATGTTCCCAAACACAACCGGGGGGAGGGGGGGGGGAGATCTGCCATTAAAAGGCAAACCGCCTAGTCAGTTCTTATCAGGCCTTTAGAGAGCTAGCAGGAAGAAAGCGACAGACCGTGGATGAACCAAGTCCTGGAGACCATGTGCAGGAGAATGCAATGTTGGAGACCCCAGGAGCAGTGGAGTATAGAGGAAGGAGAAACTGTCTTAAGAAAGTAGATTGTGATATTGGAAGAGGAGAGTAGGAGTCGTGTTGAGCAGAAGAGATCCTGTCTTGTTATTTGTGTTTTATTGTTTATATAGCGCTTTAATCCAACGCGCTTTACAGTTTAACAACAAGAAAACATCAAACGTAGAGCATAGAAGCAATAATAATATACATGAATCAAACCAGAAAACCAGCATGTGGAACAATTTGCATTTGAGAAGGAAGAGAAAAGGAGAATTGGGGGAAGGAGAAATGGGAGAGGGAAAAGGGAGTAAAGAGAGTAGTAGGGAGGGTTTTGTTTGTTTTTGTTTAAATCGTATTTATATAGCGCACAACAGCCCAAGGACATCGTGGCACTTGTTACAGTACAAAGCTTAGTTACTTAGTTACATGGTCATTAGCAATATATATATACAGGTTGCAATATAGTTATATTACATTTGTGTTATATTACAATATATATGGCAGAAGTGGAGGAGGCAGTCCTCCACTTGCTAGTTGAAGAGAGTGGCCTTGAGGTTGTTGCGGAAGACTGAGATGGAAGTTTCAGCTCTAAGGGTGGCAGGGAATGAGTTCCAGAGTTTCGGTGCAATATAGGAGAAGCCTAAACCTCCCGCTGTGGCTCTCTTTATGCGTGGTATGTGTAGCTGGTTGGTGTACTGAGCCCTGGTGGGGCGAGTGGATGTGGTCCTTAATATTGCTTCAGATAGGTATGCTGGAGCGGTTTTGTTGATGCATCTGTGAGTGATGGTGAGGATTTTCAGAGCAATATGGTCTTTGACCTGGAGCCACTGGGCTTCACGTCTGGCGTGGGATATATGGTCTCTTCTAGGGATGCTCATGGCGGCTCCGAGGGCATTGTTTTTTGTCGTTTGCAGTCTGTGAATGTTTTTGGAGGAGGTGCCAGCTAGGAAGGCGTTGCAATAATCGAGTTTGGCTCCTATAGTTGCTCTAGCTATGGCTAAGCGGTTGGGGGTGGATAAGTAGGGTTTAATGGCATTGATGAGTTTCGTTCTGAACGCTGATGCAGAGGCTATGGCGCTGACTTGTTTATTCATCGATAGATTTGCATCAATGTGAACAGCTAGAGTCTTGACAGAGGAAGATACGGAGATGGTTGAGTTGTCTATGTTGAAGTTGTTGTTTCGATAATGTGTTTGTCTGGCCCAGGATGAGAATTTCAGTCTTCTCCCCGTTAAGACAGAGGCCATTGATTGCCATCCAAGCTTGGATAGTGGCAGAGATGTTGTGAAGGGCCGTGGTGTCTTGGTGATAAGAGTCCAGATAGGGGTAAAAGTACTTGAGTGTCGTCTGCACAGGGGTTTTGTGAAGAGGTTATAGAGGGTGGGGGCTGTACAAGATCCTTGGGGGACACCGCAGTTTATAGTGGTAGGATCTGCGTTAGCTGTGGTGGAGTAGACCTTCATGGCTCTTCCTTCAAGGAAGGAAGTGATCCAGGATGCTGCTTGATTAGAGAAATGGGCTGCATGGGTGAGGTGGGTGGTGAGTGTTTGGTGATCTACCAGGTCAAAAGCAGCTGATAGATCGAGGAGGAGCAAGGCAGGTTTGCCTTTGTCCATGATCTGTGAGATTTGATTTTTTAGGTACAATAAGGCGGATTCTGTTCCATGCCCGACACAGAAGCCAGATTGTCTTTTGTCTAGTATGGAGTTAGCTTCTATGTATGATTGGATCTGGATGTGAGCTGCTTTGTCCAGGATTTTTAGGAGGAACGGGACTGTCGTTATCGGTCTGTAGTTGTTGGGTTGCGCTGGGTCAAGTGTTGCCTCGTTTAGAAGTGGCCGCACCCAGGCTTCCTTGAGATTGTTTGGGACAGTTCCTGTTTGGAAAGATGCATTAATGAAGGCAGTAATCAGGGGTGCTAGGTCATTGGCACATTCCTTGATGATTTTGGGAGGGCAAATGTCTGCTTTGCAGAGGGATGGTTTGAGGTTTTTGATGAGCTTAAGGACATCAGGTTCAGTGACGTCGCTGAGGGAGAATTGAGCGTGATTGAGATTACTATGCTTGTCTTGTGTAGGGCGGTTGGTTTTTTGGTTTGGGAGGGCTTTGCTGTGGGTTTGGATTTTGTTCTGGAGGATTTTTATTTTGTTGAGCATGGCGGACTGAATGCTGGCACACCAGGCTTTGTCTTTAGTTATCTCGTCAACGGTAGCCGCAGGAGTGACTAATTCATTAAGGATTGCGAATAGTTCTTTAGCTTGGGAGTTGGCCTTTGAGATCCTATCATTGAAGGAGTTGGATTTTGCTGCTAAAATGGCTTTTTTATATTGAAGGGCTATTTGTTTGAAGAGGCTCTTATTTAGATCACTCGGATCCATTTGCCAGTTTTTAAGTGACTTACGCTTTTGAGCTCGGAGGGTTTGGAGTTCTTTCGAGAACCAAGAGTTGCAGTGAAATGATTTTTTTTCCTTCTTGCTTTCAAGTGGGGCTGTAGAGTTTATGGCATTGGTGAGAGTATCATTGAAGATAGCTGATAGTATATTTGGGTCCTGAGAGAAAGGTGGTGCTAGGCAGGGGCTTTTAAGGTGGGGACGCAAGTTGTCTGCATTGGGTTTTTTGAACTTCTTATTGAGGCAGGTGGTGCGTGGGCAAGAGTCTTTGGTTTAGGGTTGGTGGGGATGAGGAATTCGATGCATGTGTAGTCCGTCCATGGAAAGGCGGTGTTTGAGGTAATGTTGGATGCACAGTTGTGATCCATGACCCAGTCAGGGGTGCGGCCTTTGGAGTGAGTGGGGGTGAGGATTCCTTGGGAGAAACCTAAGTCTGCGAGTTCTTTACCTAGGGTTGAAGCGGATTTATCCTTAGGATCATTGAATCCTAAATTTAAGTCTCCTAATAGAAGGATTTTGGAGGACTTTTTAATGTTGTTGCTGAGTCGATGGGAGAGGTGCTCTTGGAAGTCAGCTGGGAGTCTGGGAGGTCTGTATAGGATGTGGATGTTGATTAGATTATTGGGGGAGAGCGTAAACTTGGCTGATAGGATATCAGCATTACCACCCCATGTACTATGGTCTGCTACTCTAATGGACAGTGAGTCTTTGTGGATAAGGGCGACTCCCCTTCCATTCTTATCACATCTATCTTGCCTAAGGATGGTGTAGCCTGTGGGTAGGGCTAGTGCGATGGCTGGCCAGGAGGCATCATTGAGCCAGGATTCGGTGATGCAAAGAAAGTCCAGATTAAGTGTGGATAGTAGATCATTTATCTCGAGGGCATGTGCAGGTAGGGATCCTACGTTCAGTAGTGCACATTTAAGAGGTGGGTGTTGTGTGCCTTTGATGTTTTTGTTTGTACTAGTATGGGGTGAAGTGTGCTTGTTGTGGTGTGTAGTAGTGAGGGGCTTAGTGCAAAGTAGTGTAGAGTCATGTTGGGGTGGTGGGGGGAGAGGGGCAGTGCCTATGCTCATCTTAGTATGGGGTAGTGGTGCAGTGCGGGTGCCTAATCTGGTGTTTCTAGTCGTGATGGGTGCGGGTGAGCAGAGTAAATACCTAGGAAGTGATCGATTTCTGAGATTGCGGAGTCTGGTGGCTAGGCTAGGTGGCCGAGACTGTGTGATGTTGTAGTCTGGTGCTGCGGCATGTGGATTTAGTGCCCGGCACTGGGTGAGGTGTGCTGGGAATATGTGGGGAGGCATAGAGGCCATTATAGTGAGGGCTATAAGGATGACTGTTAGGCTGGCTGAGCGGAGTGCGGCAGGGAGAGTGCAAGAGAGTGAAACTATGCTATGATTGGGAGGTGCACTCTTGGTCATCATGATAGTGGAGAGTGGCTGTGTCTGCAGCTGGTGTGTGCCGCTGGTATGTGACAGAAATAACAGGGGGATTGTGCGACTAGTGCTAGGTAGTTCAGAGGCAGGTCACAAGTGGGTCACAATTCAACAACATACAATGCCTAAATTCGATTTTCTAAGTGGGGCAGGCAGAGGCTAAATGGTGGCAGGGCATAATAGGTAGCAGTTGGCTGCACAAGAGGATGCAGTACAAGGAGATGAGCAATACTGGTAAATGCGCTAAATAGTATAGTGAGTTATTATATATCAACAATAGACCAGTTGATAGCAAGCAATTGTCCAAAGTCGGTGAAAAGCAGAGGCACCCACGAGGTGTACCGCATGAAGGGATTAGGTGGAAAGGTTAGGTTCTCCAGCATGGGGTCTGGCATGGATTCACATGCTCATGAATATTCCCTGTCGTCAGGCCGGGAATCCTCGGTAAAGAAAAAAACAGTATCAGTTTTGTTTCTGATCTGTCTTTCTCAGTAGTAACCAATCACTGGTCTCTGGGTCATACTGCCCCCAGCCAATGACTGCCCTCTCCCTAAGTCCCGCCTCTGGCAGCCATCTTCAGATTTTTACCACACGCTCAAGTGTTGGGAGTCCTCGTGTTTAGCTCTCGAGCTTTTGCTGCGTTTTTGCGCTTTTTGAAAGAGAATTTCTCATTTTTCGGTCAAATAGAGCCTCAAGCTCCACCTTCACTACATCCGATTAACGGGGATCTGTGTCGGATTTTTCTACGCCCCTCAAGGGTGAAGATTTCGTCAAGTTACGCTTCTTGGAGGATTCCAGAAGTTTTCTGCGGCCTACCCGACATGGCCCAGGAGAAAGGAAGCTCGACGCCCGGAAAGCTGTTCAGGGTTTGCCCTGGATGCCAGCTGCAGAATGTGTTCAAGGTGGACGAACACTCGAAATATCTCTACTGCCTTCATGAGGACAAAACGCACGTGGAGAAGGTCTGTGCGTTTTGCAGGAACATGTCGGAACGGACCATCAGGGACCGACACCTTCGTCTCTCTAACTGGCTGGAAGGAAAGAGCCCGTCAGGTGAGAAGAAGACCGAGCGGTCTTCGAAGTCCTGTGAGGGCGCCCCGGCGACGGGGGCCCAACAGAAGGCAAAGCACCGCGAGTCCGTGGGCACCAGGAGTGCCGAACGGTCGGGCTCCTCGGCTGCCAGGCAGGGCGCACCCTCTCCAGCCCCATCAACCACGAGCCAACGCTCTGGCTCAGGGAAGAGGAAGGCCGAGAACCCGGCGAAGCTTCTGGAGAGGCCCCGGTCAAGCTCGAAGGATCCGGCCGAGGGGGAGCGAGGCAGTGACCCTCCACCCCCCCCAAAGTGAAGGCCACAGGCCCACACAAGGTGGTAAAGGCCTTGATTCACCCGGCCAAGGCCTCTATCGAGGAAGTTGCGGCAGCCCTGGCACAGCCTGTGAAGGCGACACTAGTGGAGGCGACCTCTGGGCCCAGAGTTTCCCTGCCTCCGTGGAGGGAAGCCTCTTTCAGACCCATCGAAAAGACCCCCGTGAAGACCCCAGCGGAAAAAGAGGGGGGGCGGTGGCCATTGTGGACACAGACACAGCATCCGAGGAGGAGCTGGTAGAAGTCTTAGAGGGCATCGACGAGGGCATCGAAGAGGCCCGTCCCCACGGGAGGGATCCCGACGAAGGTGACGACGAGAGTGACGGCGGCACCGGCGAGGGTCCTAGTCACCCGTCGCTCCCGACGCTTCCGGAGCCGCAGGATAACTCGGCGACCATTTTATTGGCGATACAATCCTTATGTTCGGAGATGAGGACGAGATTGCCCCTACCACCGACGGAGGATCCGGAACCAGGCTCGACGGAGGAGCCAGAGCCAGAACCCGGCCCGAACAAGAGAAGATGGATCCATCCAGCCCCGCCTTTTCAGCCCTCGCGGCCTGCTCAGCCTTTACCCACGTCCCCCGTCCCTGGGGATGACACGGGAACGGACACGGCCATGACGTGTACCGACGACGACACAGAGCTCCCATCGCCCCCAGCCTGGGCCTCCCCGCCCGACGAGATCGGATCTTTCCCTGCAATGATCGCCAGGGCATCCGAGCTTTTTCAGCTCTGCCCCGAAGAGAAGAAGGAAGGTTTCCTTTACCAACGGCGCGAGGCCAAGAGGAAGACAGTCGTTGCCGTGCCTCTGCTGGATGACATCTGGGACAAGGGTCTCACCCTTCTCAAGAACCCGTCTACGACGCCTGCCAAGAGGGATCGGTACGAGAAAAAGTACCGGGTCCCTGATGCGGCCACAAAGCCTTAGGGCACAACGGACCCCTTACTCGGTCGTCTCAGCGGCGGCCAAGAAGAAAGCGGGGGGGCCATCGGCCTCAACATCAACTTCCCCGCCAGACTGCGAACGAAAGAAGCTGGACGCAATGGGACGACGAGTTATCTCATCGGCGGCAACAATGATTAAGGAGGCCAACGCCCTTGCAATCGTGGCCCGCTACGACAGGGAGTTATGGTACAAGATCGCCCCCCCTGTTGGGCTTCCTACCGGATGACAAGAGGGCCGAGGCCCTGGGGATCTTGCAAGAAGGCAAAGTGGCATCGGATCATGCCATTACGGTGGCAACGGACATTGCCGACACCGTTTTCCGCCAGCTAGGCAACAGCGTTTGCCTTAGACGACGAGGGTGGCTCAAGGCGACGGATTTCCGCCAGGACGTACAAGCCAAGGTTTGGACATGCGGTTCGACGGGAACAATCTGTTTGGGAAAACAGTGGATGAGTCCCTCCAAGCCATCAAGGTGGACACGGAGACAGCTAAGGCTCTAGGCGTTCTCCGGCAATGAAGGCCGTCCTTTCAGAGCACCGGAGGCAAGCAAGATGCCTCCAGAGGATTCAGCGGTGGCTCCTCTAAGTACCACCAAGAGGCCCGCTCCTCATCGCAGGAAGCCTATAGAGGACGAGGCAAGTCGGGTGGACCCTGCCGTCGTCGCCAGGGAGGCCAAGGCGGCAAGGCGTTCCCCAAGCAAGATTGAACCGACAGCGGTGTCGTGCCCCCACCGAAGCACCCCGGTGGGAGGCCAGCTGGCGAAGTTCATCAGCGTGTGGGAGTCCATATCCACCGACCGTTGGGTGCTGGACGCCCTGGCCAAGGGGCACGCCCTCAAATTTCAAAAAAAGTGCCCCCGCGTTCCACCCGTGGCCAGGAAAGAAAATCACGTCCCTCAACTGCTTTTGGAGGTAAGGGCGAGGCTCAAAAAAGGTACCATCGAGCTCGTCCCGAAGTGGCTCCGGGGCTCCGGGGAATACTGAAGGTACTTCCTCGTGAAAAAGAAGACGGGAGGATGGCGCCCCATCCTGGACCTGCGACGACTGAACAAGTACGTCAAGGCACGGTAGTTCCGGATGGTCACCCTCCAGCACGTGCTGGGACAGCTGGAGGAGGGCAATTTCCTGTCGTTGTTGGATTTGGAGGATGCGTACTTCCACATCCCCATTCTAAAAGGACACCGAAAGTTCCTCAGGTTCGTGGTTCAAGGACGGCACTACGAGTTCAAGTCCCTCCCGTTCGGATTGAAGTCGGCACCCAGGGTGTTCACCAAGTGCCTCGCACCGATGGTGGCGCGGCTGCACCTGCAGGGGATCCACGTCTACCCCTACCTGGACGACTGGCTCATCCGAGCAAGGAAAAGGGAGCTCGCCGTAGATCACACAGCGAAGACTGTCCAGCTGCTCACAGACCTCGGATTTTCCATCAACTTTCCCAAATCCCACTTGGTCCCGTCGCAAGTCGCACTTTTTCTGGGAGCCAAGATCGACACAGTGGCGCGTCTGGCCTCGCCGTCGGAGGAAAGGATGAAGGCCATCCTGGCCAAGGTGCAGTGCCTGCTGGCCACAGACGTGGCCAGAGTGAGGTCCATCAAGTCCCTCCTCGGGATGATGTCCTCTTGCATTTATCTGTTGCGCCTGTGCAGGCTTCGGATGGGCCCTCTGCAAGAGTTCCTCAACGCCCGCTGGATCCAAGCGACGGGCAGCTTCGAGGACAGGATCCCGCTCAATGGGACCTTCCGACGAGCGATCCGGTGGTGGGGCACCTGCACTCATCTGACGGCGGGCACAGACTTTCAGACCCCATCCCACCAGATAACGGTGACGACAGATGCCTCCCTGGAAGGGTGGGGAGCGCACACCGGAGAACTTCACGCGAGAGGCCTTTGGCTCCCAGAGGAGAAACCGCTCCACATCAACATCCTGGAGCTCCGTGCAGTGTTCTGGGCCCTCGGGTCCTTTCTCCCGTCCCTCAAGGGCAAGGTGGTGAGAATCTTCACTGACAACACCACCACAATGTTTTACATCCGGAAGCAGGGAGGAACCAGATCCCCAGCCCTCTCCAAGGAAGCCCAGGATCTGTGGCATTGGGCCGTTGCCCAAGGGATGTTTCTAGTGCCCTTTCATCTGGCAGGGATAAATAACACCATCGCCGACTCACTCAGCAGGGAGCTGCGCTCGTGCCACGAGTGGGAACTACTTCAGGATCAAGTAGATTGACTCTTCCGATGATGGGGAAAGCCGCAGATCGACCTGTTCGCGACAGACTCCAAGTGCCAGAGGTTCGCCAGCAGGTTTCCCCAGCCGAGGAGCATGGGCGAGGCCTTCTCGTTCCCCTGGGACGGCCTGTTCCTATATGCGTTCCCTCCGTTGCCGTTGCTGCTCCGATTCGTCAACCAGCTCAAGAGGTCCCGGTGCAGAATGATCCTCGTCGCACCAGCGTGTCCAAGGCAGATCTGGTTCCCGGATCTTCTGGACTTGTCAGCGTCCCCACCAGTCAAGCTGCCGACAGACGCGGATCTTCTCTACAGAGAAGGAGGCGCCATACTTTATTACGACCCGGAGTCGCTGAACTTGCAGGCCTGGCTCCTGGCTCCTGCAGCACTAGAGTTTGGAGGGTACGATATCCCGGCTGACTGCAGAGAGGTCCTTGCAAAGGCCAGGGCGTCCTCAACTCTCAAGTGCTACGGACATAAGTGGAAGAGGTTCTCTGTCTGGTGCCGTGCACAGAAGATTAACCCTCTACGGATTACGGCCCCTCAAGTGCTGCCGTACCTACTGTCGCTGGCCAGGGCTGGACTGGCTCACGCCTCCATCAAGATGCTTCTGGCTGCGATCTCCCGATACACCAGAACCACAGCATGGGCGTCCTTGTGGTCCCATCGCCTGGTGAAGGAATTTATGAAGGGACTGTTCCGATCATTCCCGCCGGTGAAGGCCCCTGCCCCGGCGTGGGAGCTCAACGTAGTGCTGACCAGGCTCATGGGGGCGCCATTGGAGCCCCCGCATTCGGCACCGTTGAAGTTCCTGTCGTGGAAGACTGTGTTTCTTGTGGCCATCACCTCTGCACGATGAGTGGGAGAGATCCAGGCCCTATCCTGCAAGCCTCCATACTTGACTTTTCACAACACGAGGGTGGTGCTGAGGACGCACCCCTCATTTATGCCCAAGGTGCCGTCGGACTTCCACCTCAACAAGCCCTTGGTGTTACCTGTTTTCTTCCCGTCGCCTTTGTCACCGGCCGAGAGGACTTTGCACTCGCTGGATGTGGCTAGAGCGCTGAAGTTCTACGTGGACCGCACGAAGAGTTTTTGGAAGACATCACAGCTATTTGTGAGCTTTGGAACTGTGAACCAAGGGAAGGCTCTCTCGAAGGCTTCCATTTCCAGATGGCTCTCCGGCTGCATCATGCACTGTCATTGGTTGACAAACCGACCGTTGCCTGGCCATCCGAGAGCCCATGCGACCAGAGCTATCGCTGCTACCACAGCGTTCTTGTCTGGTGTGCCCCTGCTGGACATCTGCAGGACTGCTACGTGGAGGTCGACGCACACCTTCACGAGATTCTACTGCGTCGACCGGGATTCCAGGGAGGAGTCCAGGGTCGGCCAAGCGGTGCTGCGCAACCTGTTCGCCTAAGGTGAGCCTGGTGGGGAGGTAAGAATTGCTTAATGTTCAGTTTTTGATGTAATGCTTAATGTTGAGCCTTTGCCACCTCCCGTTGGTTGTGCATGTGTGTACTGCTATGTATTATATTCATGAGCATGTAAATCCATGCCAGACCCCATACTGGAGAAGGAACAAGTTACCTGTAACTGTTGTTCTCCAGCATGGGTCTGGCATGGATTCACATGCGAACCCTCCCTCCTACACCTCTGCGGCTCTTCACTTGTTCATACTGCCACTTTGCGTGCTTCCAAATCTGAAGATGGCTGCCAGAGGCGGGCTTAGGGAGAGGGCAGTCATTGGCTGGGGGGCAGAATGACCCAGAGACCAGTGATTGGTTACTACTGAGAAAGACATATCAGAAACGAAACTGATACTGATTTACCGAGGATTCCCGGCCTGACGACGGGGAATATTCATGAGCATGTGAATCCATGCCAGACCCATGCTGGAGAACAACAGTTACAGGTAAGTAACTTGTTCCTTCTTGGGAGGTGTGGGCAAGCTGCAGGGTCAGGGCATGCTTGCCAGAAAATGGGCAGAGGCCTTGGCCCCGGCCTCAGGTGCCTCCGGACAGGCTCCAGACAGGAAAAGCTTCTTGTGAAGATGATCCTTTGGATGAGGGGGCCGGCGTTTGCCTGCCGGCCCCCTCATCCAAAGGGTGGAGATCATAGGGACGACAGGGAAAGATAAAAGACCGGGAAGCTGGTATCGGGAGGAGAAAGAGGAGGAATGGAAAAGGGTTCAGGGAGGGGGGTGTAGGACTGATTTTAAGGAGCAACGGAAGGAGGAATAGGTGGACATGGAGCGGATAGTGAAAGGAAGGGAATTCCAATGTAGGGGGGGCAAGGAGCTGAAAGGAGCGGAAACGAGAAGAGGCACAAGTAGGTGGGGGAACAGAGAGTAAAAAGAGATCAGAGCGCAGGGAGCAAGAGGGGGCATAGATTGATAGAAGAGAGGAGAGGTAAGGAGGGGAAAAGTCATGAAGAGATTTAAAGACGAGGCAAAGGACCAACTAAGCCAGCCTAGGTTGGAAAGTGAGTTGGAGATGGAATCATGGGGTGAGAGAAGACAGAGGGTACGAATGGTGGAGTGGTAGAGGGATTTAAGGGGGGTGAGATGGGAGGGGGGAAGACCGGAAAAGAGAGGAGACAGACTTTACGGATATTAAAGAGGTGAAAGCGACATGAGTGAGTAGTAAGGGAAATATGGTAAGTAAACGAAAGGGAAGAGTCAAAGTAGATTCATAGATTCCGGGCATGAGTGGAAATAGGAAGATCAGTAGGGGGAAAATGAATAGGAGGGGGAGAGGGAGGAGGAAGTGTGTTGGAGGGGAAGAATAGGACCTCAGTCTTGTCAGTATTAAGAGAGAGATAATGAGATGACATTCATTTTTGAATGGCAGTAAGACAGGAGGAGAGTTTTAGATGTAAGTTGGGGGTAAAGGAAGAGAAGGAAAGGAACAGCTAAGTGTCATCAGCGTAGAAATGGTGAGAAATTTCAAAAGAGATCAGAGGAGCGAGAAGTGAAGTATAGAGGGAGAATAAGAAGGGTCTGAGGACTGAGCCTTGGGGAACGTCGTAGTTCAGAGGGAAGGTGGAGGAGGTTTGACCACCCCAAGAGACGGCGAATGAGCGGTTGGAGAGGTAAGAGGAGAGCCAGTTGGACTAAGCCTTTGAAGCCAAAGGAGGAAAGAGTATTGAGAAGTTAGGGCTGATCGACAGTATCAAAAGCAGCGGCGAGGTCGAGGAGGATGAGGATTGCTTAGCGTAGCAAGCGGTAAGGAGAGAGTTAAGGACCTGGGTAAAAGCAGATTCAGTGGAGTGTTTGTGGCAGAAGCCAGATTGAGAAGGGGGAAGTAGAGAGAGGTTAGAGATACAGGTCGAAAGTTGAGAATAGGCAAGGCGTTAGAGTAGGTTAGAGAAAACAGGTAAAAGTGGGATTGGGCGAAAGTTAGACTCAAGAAGGGGATTAGCAGAAGGCTTCTTAAGGATGGGGATAATAGTGGCATGCTTGATGTCAGTAGGGTAGAGAGGCAAGTATTGAAGATGGAGGTTAGATAGGGGATAAGTAGGGGTTAAACCTTGGGAATAAGAATGGTAGGGATGGGATCAGAAGGGGCGGCAGTAGGATGGGATTTAGTTAGGAGGAAAGAAATGCCTGAGGGAGTGATAGGAGAAAATTCAGACATGCAATGCGGAATAAGGGAGAAGGAGAGTATGATTGGACAGATAGGGAAGAGAGGAAAGAGGGGAGGAGGAGTAAGTAGAATTAAAGATGAGATCAAGTGTGGAGCCAGAAGAGTGAGTAAGAGAAGAGGGGAGAGGAGAGAGACGGTAAGAGTCGAGAATTGAGAGTCGAGAATTGAGAGGAGATGAATGAGGCAGAGTGGGAAGGTGAAGGTTGAAATCGCCAAGAACAGTGAGGGGAGAGCGGGAGGGGGGAGATGAGAGAGAGAGAGAGAGGAGGTGGTCAAGGTCATCGTAAAAAGAAAGAGAGGGGCCCAGGAGGTCTATAGATAATTAGGAAGGAAATGGCATGAGGGAATGATAAGGATTTATACAGGTATTCAAAGGAAGAGAAGGTAGGAAGGGACAAACCGGAGGTAGATGAGAGGTATTTAGGATGGAAGAGAAGACCAATACCTCCGCCATGACCAAAGGGACGAGAAACATGAGAAAAGGGGGTGGAAGAGGTGGAGAGAGGCAGGAACAGTAGTATTGTGACGAGGGATCCAAGTTTCAGTTAGACAGAGGAAGTAGAGGTTGAGGTGAAAGAACATGTCTAAAACAGCAGCAGCTTTATTGCAAAGGGATCTGGCATTCCAAAGAGCAATGTTGATTAGGCTGGAAGGTTAGATTGGAGGGTAGATGAGATTAAGACGACAAGTAGGGGAAGAAAAGGAAGGAGGACGACGGGGAAGCGGGTTGAGCAAGGGAATGGACATGAGGATAAGGGAAGGAATGAGGAGGAGAGGGAGAAGGGACGTAGAGGAGTGGGAAGGAGGAGGGGGTGGAGTAGGGTAGGTGAGAAAGGAGAAATCTAGCAATGTGCATGGCAGGGAACGGAAGAGATTGGGGAAGGAAAGAGATTAGAGAGGGAGGAGGAGAGTGCAGAGACGAGTGATAGAGGTAGAGAAAAGAGATAGGACAGAGAGTAAAGACAGAGGAGGAGAGTGCAGGGCAGAGACTAACGTGGTGGGAGGTGGCTGTCAGGAGGAGAACTATAAAGAGTAAGATGGGTAGTAGGTAGTGGTAGCTAGATTAGGTAGTCAGCAGGCAGGGAGAGCAAGGTAGTAAAGGGGAAGGTAGCGGGTGGATTGCTAAGGGTAATATTGGGACAGGTGGTAGCAGGCAACTAGTTACGAAGTATACCAGGTTGTGGTTTTGGAGCCTGGGTGAGGTGTGGGAAATGCGGGGCAGAGACTAAGGTGGTGGCTGTCAGGAGGAGAGCTACAAAGGGTAAATGGGTGGTAGGGAGTGGTAGTTCGATTAGGGGAAGAAGGTGGCAGCAAGGCAACCATAGGTAATACACACTCGATAGGATTAACATCAGGAAATGGAACAATGCAGCACTATGAGTAGCCAAGAACGAGGGCTAGGGGCCGGGGTCAGGGCCCAGTCAGGAGTTGACACAGAAGGTAGAGAGAACAGGCGGCAGTCTTTTTGGCTCCGGTGATAGAAATAGGGCCAAGAGCAGTCAACGTTGCACCATTGAGGAGGAGGAGGCACTGGAGTCCCCCCGCCGGAGAGCAGCGGCCAGAGCCCAGTCAGGAGCCAACACCACGGCAGAGGAAGACAGGCAGTGGCGCTCCAAGCCACGTCAACAGAGACAAAGCCAGGAGCAGATGCAGTAGTTCTGAGAAAATGGAGGAGGCGCAGGAGACCTTCGAGGAAGAGTAAGGATCAGGGCCAGTCAGAAGCTGTCACGTCAGGCAGAAGAATACAGGCAGAGGTCCTTCAAGCTCTGACAAGACTACTTGGCAGGGGTAGCTGCAGGACTCCGCAGGCAGTGGTAGGTTAAGAGAGGTGCCTGCCCACAAGGTCCAGGCCAGCCGATGGAGGGGGCAGCAGCTGAAGGGAATGGAGCACAGAGGACCCGCAGAACAGCAGGTGGAAGCGCAGTAGCAGGCTGATGGCAGCAGTAGGCTGAGAGAGGCGCATGCCCGCAGGGTCCAGGCTAGCAGATGGAGGGGGCAGGAGCAGGTAAGAACGGGGCCCAAGGACCCTCTGACCAGCAGGAGGAAACGCCGTAGCACCCGCCCACACAGGATAGATCAGGAATGCCACACCACTGCCGACAAGCTCAAAGTGGAAAGGGCAGGTACGGAGGAGAGGCCTCAGGTTGTGCAGAGAAGAGCCGGTAGGGAAGCGGAGGCCACGACTCATGGTGGGCAGAGGGGTCACTGCAGGAGCGAGGCAGACCCCGGATGGAAGGCAGCAGCAAGATGCTCACTGGAGGAGCTATGGAGCAGTCGGCAGAGGCCACATGCACTGGTCCTGGGATGAGAACAGGCAGGCTGAATAGGCGAGTACTTAGGATGCGGGTAGGCAGAGAGAGGTGCCCGCCCACACAGGAGCAATAGGGCGGGCACAGAGGAGAGGCCTCAGGGCGTGCAGAGCAGAGCCGGTAGGGAAGCAAAGGCCACAGCTCACGAGCAGAGCAGTCACTGCAGGAGCGGGTCAGACCCCAGATGGAAGGCAGCAGCGGGTTGCTCACTGGAGGAGCTACGGAGCAGTCAGCAGAATGATGACTGCAGGAGCAAATCAGACCCCGGATGGAAGGTAGCAAGTTGCACACTGGAGGAGCTACGGAGCAGTCAGCAGAGGCCACACGCGCCGGTCCTGAGATGCGAGCAGGCAGGCCCGAAAGCGGAGGGGGAGCCGCATCTCAGGATGGAGGGTCCAAGTCTCGGTGAAGCTCAGTCCGGAGGTGCCCAGGAGGCAAGATCGTAGAAGCATATAGTGAAAACAAAAGAAATTGTAATAAATGCTGATTTAGAAGGTTTGAATCGACCTGATTTCAGGGAGGCGTCGGTTCAGGCGTCCGAGCTTCTGCGCCCCCTGGTGGTAGCTTGTTATAGAAAGTGGTTGGTAGCAATCATTTTGGAGAGAAGAGTAAGAGATAACTAAGATCTGGTGCAAAAAGGACAGTCTGGAACTAGGAGGCCAGGTCCGGTGTGGAGAGGAAAGGGTAGAATACTTAGAGGCTCAGAGGAGGGAGTGTAGTGTGTAAGAGGAAGGATTGACAAACCAGCAGACAAAAGGGATTGAAGAACTATAGAGCAGAATAGATGCAAACTACCTTAGCTCAGAGAGAGGAGGGACCACCCCCTCAGATAGGGAGTTTCCAAAGGACCATTTTGGTCCTGGGAAGAGCAAAGTGGAGGAATGCCACAACATGACTATGCTGGAGGACAGGAAGGTACGCCCCAGGAATAGTCATGACAGGAAAAGGTTCCAGGGAGAACACCAAGATGGGCAGGAAGTGAAAGGTGAGAGTAAGGCTACACTTCTCTTTTTGAAGCCTATCAGGGCAGATCAGAACCTCCAGCAAGTGCCAACCTGGTGCCAAGCCTGGCAGGAAGTCCTTGTCAGCCCACAAGGAGTGTGTTCCAGTGAAACCCCTTAGGGAGCAGCAAGCAGAAGGACCCCAAACTCATCTGGCTGCCTGAGAGGCTTGGATGCACAGCTGGAGAAAATCTATGCCCAGAACCAAAGGTCGGAGGAGTGATATGATTGCCCTTGAAAAGGGACTCTTGATTTGTACCTTTTATCTTTTGTTTTGGTTAGGACTGGAGTACTTTGCTTTGCATCCATTACCTGGACCGGATTGTTTGAGTTGTTTTCTGGAAATTGGTGGGATTGATAGTTTTTTTAAGATTGACATCCACCTCCCCCCCAAACCCCCCCCCCCCCCCAAATCTCTCCCCCACCCGAACCCCCCTTTCAAGAATGCATCCTGACACTTCAGGTATTGAGTTTTGAAACCATCTTGGCACATTCTGTTTTAGTCTGCACAGAAATGGTACTAGAAATTCTTAAACTAAATTTTGTGTCTGAGTCTCAGTCCTGAGCACAAGGTGACAAGCGGGCATTCTACCTGGTGTGATAAATGGCATGCAGAATGACTAGCCTGGTTAGTTCACCTACAACAGACAAATCCAGATAGATGCACTTTTATTCCCCCACACTTCCCAGATGGGTTATCCTGGGAAACTTTCAGGTTGAGAAATTATTTAGCTCCCCCTCTGTCCCCTGGCCCCCGTCCATTTAAAAGAAGCTGGCACTACCCTGAATGATACTAGCTGTCGCCTAGACAGAGACTGGGGATGGGCAGAAACAAATGGACTGGTCATAGGAAGAACAGTGGGCCAAACGGCACTAGTGTTTCTGAACGTAACATGATCGGAGCTTCACAGTATGGATGATTTGAATAAGATTCCTAAGTCCTCCAGTAGTCAGTGAAGTGCTTTTAAGGCTGGTTTTATTTCCAGAGGTTCAACCTTATTTTGGGCACCGGGTTCTGCAGTAGTTGTAGCTTTCCAGTGAGCGTTTTGTTTGGAGGGTCCAGTGTAGCACTTAACATGGCATCAAACCTCCATATTTTCGTTATGCAAAGTAGAATTTGCATCTCATACCAGCACTGTGTTCAATTATCTTGTAAGCAATTACACCTTTTATAATGAGGGAGATGAAATGATAGAGATTTTCGAATTATAACAACTTTAATGTATTGTTTAATCCTGTTTCTGTCCCTTATCTATGCCTGGCCATATCAGTGTATAGAGACCATGAGTACTAGATCTGCTGGCATCCTTAAAGGTCCGCTGCTTTGTATCCAAGTCTGGCAGAGGAGTGGCTGGAGTGTTTGGGATCAATTTAGGCGTCCCCATTTGATGTCTGTCTTCCCTTTGAGTGCAGCGACTCCACAACTCCTGACTCCTGTTGCTTGAGGTGACCCTGGTCAATCCCTTCACTGGACAGGCTGTGAGGCTCGAAGTATCATTTACTTTCTCAAGCAGCTGTAGGGGTGCACATGTATCTTAGCATCTCTTCAATTCAAGTTGAGATCACAGTGATTGAGTTTGCTTACAAGCCCATTTAAAACTCATATCTAGAACAGAACTGTTATTGGGTATTGTTCCGTTTATATAATGTTCCTGGCCATGGAAGCTTTCGATTGAGCCTTGTTATACATTCCAGGCTAGAGCCTTTGGGAATGAAAGTGCAGTTTGAGTTAGAAGAGTTGGCTGTCACTTTTGCTGGAGGTTGCTGTGCTGTAAAATCTTAATAATGATCTCCAATGACACAACTACTTGTGTAAAGGACATCATTTCCTTGGCTTTGCACAAACTGGATTTACATTTCAACCTGAAGACTATTACTATTTTAGAAAGATATAACTTTGGTGTTCGGGTGCAAGAAGAGGGTGAAACAGTTGAACACCTCACTGCCTTGAAAATGTGTAAATTTGGTGAAAAACTGGACACGTACATAAGAGATCAGTTCATGATTCATTGTTGGAATGACAAAATAAGGGAACAGTTGTGGCTCAAAGACGACCCAAGCTTAGATGAATTTATAGAGATCGCCAAACGAGTAGAGCATTCAATGGCTTGTGTAGCTAAACTGTCAAAAAAGGAAAGTAAAAATGCTATTACAGAAATATTAAGGGTAGGAGATGATGGGAAAGGGAAGAAAAATAAAATAAACGGTGGTGGGCAGGGACTTCAAGATCCTCCAGATGGAAAAGGAGAGAAACCAAAACCACAAAAAAGTGATAAGAGATTAGGTTTTGGATGTGCCAGTGCCAGTCACTTTGCCAATGTGCCCAGGGAGAAAAAATACTTTTGTCAAATGCAAAAGATGGGGACACTATGCCAGTTGTTGTAAAACAAATATGTTTGGCTCTGGCCGCAAAGTATTGTATGTCAGCGAAGACACCCAACAGTCTTCAGGTGATGAAGGTGAGCAAGTAGAGGGGGTTACCGTGAATATGGTCAAATGTGAGGAAGAGGATGAGTGTGACAGCCCGTTTGCGGAAATTACTGTAAACGGTAGGGGTGTCCAGCTGATGGCAGACTTTAGAACAAAGATGTCCCTGATGTCCCGGGAAATGTATGAAAAACAGGTGGGAGGGCAGATAGGTGACCTGCTTGCCTCCGATAAAAGGCCAGAAGGATACAACTTCGGCAAGATAGACAGTATAGGTTATTTTGTAGTTAATTAAAAACTTTAAATGAGGGTAACACATGGAAAAGTGTATGTTACCAAGAGAGGGGAATCATTGTTGGGCTGGAGCGAGCAAAAAGGTCTGGAGATCCGAATGCGAATGAGTAAGTAATGCATGTGGGGATCAATGTTGGTATTGTAGATATGTTTCCCAAGGTGTTTTCATAGAACATAGGATGTGTAAAAGGTATGAAGCACATGATTGTTCTAAAGGAGAGAATTGTGCCAGTTTCAGCAAAATTGCATCCAGTGCCATTGGTGATGAGTTAAAATGGAATTGAGGAAATTGAGAGAATCTGGTGTGATAGAAACAGCTGGGAGTGGGAAGTGAGTATCCCTGTTGGTAGTTGTAAGGAAGCCAACGGGGGAGTTGAAGTTGTGTGTTGATTTGAGAGAGTTCAATAAATGTGCAGTTGCAGAAAGGCGCACACTTCCCAATGTGACAAGAGACGTTGACTATGATTGGAAAGACTACATTTTTCTTAAACATTGATATGGCTTCGACATACCACCAGATTGAGTTAGATGAGCAATCACGGAAATTGACTGCTTTTATTGCCCATGAAGGAATATTTCAGTTCCACAGGATGCCTTTTGGGTTGGTTTCTGCTTAGTCGGTCTTTCAGAAGATGATGGTCGTATTACTGAAGGATGTGCCAGACGTACACTGCTTTCAGGATGATATCTTGGTTTGTGGAGAGACATGAGAGAAACAAAAGGAGATAAGGTGCTAGAGATATTATAAAGAGATATTACATTAAGGTCAAATAATAAATGTGCATTTGTAAAAGAGTCGGTTGAGTATTTGGTGCATGAGATTTCGATTGATGGAATAAATCCCATATCAGAAATAGTGAATGTCATCAGTAAGGTGCCGTCTCCGAAGGATAAAGGGGAGTCGAGGTCCTTCATTGGGTTTATCAAATTTTACCAAAGGTTTGTGCAATGTTTTGCTGATAAAATTGTGAGGATGAGAGCTCTATTAAAGAAAGGTGTAGCGTTCTACTGGATTGCAGAGTGTGAGAAGGAATTTATCCAGATAAAGGGTGAAATTGATTTGGCGAGCACCCTATCGATGTTTAATACCAGAAGGAGTGTGATCTCTGTGGATGCGAGTGATACAGATATTGGTGCCGTATTGACGCAGATTGGTGAAGATCGGTGTAAACCTATAATCACGCATGCATCAAGGATGTTGACAGGTGCAGAAAGAAATGATTCCGTTTTGGAGAAAGAAGCCCTTGCATGCCATTGGGCAGTTGAAAAATTCTGCAACTTTGTGTGGGTAGCGGAATTTATATTAATGACTGACCACAAACCATTGAAGGTGATTTCTCAACAGAAAGGTTTAAACAAAGTGTCAAGGAGAGTTGCCAGTTGGGTGGCCAGGATGCAAGGACATACATTTGTCATAGTCATAAATCCCAGAAAGGAGAATATATTAGCTGATTGTGTATCAAGGTTAGGTGGGGATATTAAATATGATGTTGGGGATTTAACCAGAGAGGTCATAATTGACAGTGTTTGTGACACATGATGGTGTTATTTCTCGGGAAGAGTGGCAGAGAACTGTGATGGAAGAGACATTGCTAAGGAAAGTCATGGATTTTGTCAGAGAGGTGTGGCTTGAAAAAAGAGCACTCAATGATGAGGAAAATAGTTTCTGGGAGGTTAGATCAGAATTGAGTGTCAAGAGTGGTATTTTATACAGGTGGGATACGGCGGTGGTCCCTAAGTGCTTGAGAAGGAAGATGGTGGAAATTGCCCATGAGGGTGCTTGGAGGGCAAGTGTGGAATTTGTCAAGGGTGGCTCGCATTAGGTGTGGGTGAGGATACAATAATCTATACTATTACTGTGTCGTGTAAAATGTCATGAGAAAATTGTACATAGTTCTGTATATAGAGAATTGCATAGTTCTAACGAGAACCATAGGCTGCATGATGTGTTATGCAAATTTTATGGGAGAAGTTGTAAATAGTCAATTGTAGTGTGACATGTGTGGGCTTTAAAATGCTGTTATTCATTTTTGGGGAGGGAAATGTGTTATATGGGGGTCTTGTTCTCTTGTTCTGTTTATGTAATTTGCCTGGCCATGGAACCTTTGGATGAAGCATTGCTATACATTTCAGGCTAGAGCCCTGGGGAATGAAAGTGCAATTGGAGTTAGAAGAGTTGGCTGTCGCTTGTGCTGGGGGTTGCTGTGCTGTAAGATCTTAATAAAGATCTCTAATGACACAACTACTTGTGTAAAGGACATAATTTTAAGAACCATTATGATGCGTTCTTCAAAAAAAGGTAAAAGGACAGTTTGCCTGCTAGTTTTCAACTTCATATTGTGAACCCTGCACAAACTCTTACCAATCACCAGTCCATCCATCCAATACTTGCCCACTCACTCTTTAGAGTCACCAATCCATTCACCTGTATGTCACTTACTCTTTCACTCACCAAGCTGTTAGGGAGAATTCTCTTATAAGGCTAATTTCCCAAACCTAGTGAGTCCCCCAGCAGCTTTGCTGGATTTTTGGGGTTTGTTTTTTTCTCCTGCTAAGAGTGAGACTCTTACTCCCACTCTTGGACATGATTTGAGGTATGTCTTTGACTTTTTATGCGCTTATGGGCTATGGTGGTTCTTTTTACTCCATAGGGTATCATCTGTTTTTCTGTACGTGTGGTACACAGCACCCTCAGTGCAATACCACAGGGGTGTCACAGTGACCCCCAAACATAGACTCCATACCCTGTACTGACTACTGTCTCCCAGGGCATGTAAAGTCACCATTGGCTTTACTAGTCCAAAATTGTGAACAGAACTAGTACAAACCATCATATTGTGGAAGTACTGGTAAGGGGTAATTCGATTGCCCCTGGGTCTGTTTTCGAGGGGGCACTGTCCTGTCCCCCCTCGTCGAGTTTCTGGCTGGTAGCAGTGGTTACCACGCGAAATATTCCACCGGAATATTCTCTATGGGATTTTCCCATTTATTTTAAACGCACCACTTTTTGGTGCAATGTTAAAGATACCGCTGGTTTATTTATTTAATATTAAATCACCGGTTGGGTCTTTTTGCCAGAACTCGATTCTAAAATGGCTTTTGTGTCCGTCTCTGTAACTCTGACCAAGGTCGAGCCCTTTGTTCCACTATTTTGGTGGGCTTCTCCACAGAAGCCATCCAAATGGTGCCACTCTGTCTGGATTCCAAAGGAAGGGTGGAGGGGGGAATTGGCACCCTGGACTGCGTTGCCTTAGCAACCCAAGTCACACTGTACTCTGATTGGCCCAGTGGTGAGCCGGCCGGCTCACCACTTGGCATGTGTGATTGAAAGCCAGGCTGATGAATGGGGGTTTTTCTGCATAAAAGCATGGCCTTTGGGACTGGAACTTCAGAAGTCGCCACAAGGCCTAAGAATCCGAAAGGGAAGAAGCTGAGCCACCTGCAATGACGACACCACCGGTGAAGCCCTGCTGCAGCCACCTCACCACTTTCCCAACGACAAGAGAAGATCTTCTGCTGGACGAGTCTTCTTCCCCTGAGCTGGTGGGATCAACCAGTTAGCCCTTTTCGCCTCCCAAAGACGTCTCTTGGTCGAATCGCCCGTGCCAAGCACCCCGGCAGCAGGATAGCCAAGCTCACCACTTTTGACCGCGAATAAAAGGACTGCACCTTTTAATCGGGAACTCCGCGGCTGGTTCCATCCCTGTGCAGTGCAACGACTCCACGTTTCCTCCTCGACGAGGTCTTCTCATCCCCTGGTCGGAACCACGAACTTCAACCACTGCCAGGAACAACTGCCCCCGCTGGAGCTTCCTTTCTCTTTAAGGTACTGTGTCCTGCCTGGCCTCCCTTTCTACAGTTTGCTAAAGGTGACCCTTAAATCCTTGGCTTCTAAACTGGGTTGGCTCCAGGCCTTCTAACTATGGGCCTCATTACGAGTCAGGCTTAAGGGGTTAACGGCGCCGTAAACGGCGCCGATCCTTAACGCCTGATTACAAGGTCCCTTAGCGCCATGATGATTTTAACGCCTGCTTTTTGCAGGCGTTAAAATCCATGGCGCTAAGGGACCATGGTGCTAATTACGCCACCGTAAAATTGGAAATGGGGATTTACCGCCCCACTCAGCTTGGAATGGGGCGGTAAATCCGCCATCCACCATGGTGTAAACTTAGTTTACACCATGGTGGTAAGGGTACGACCCAGGCGGTAACTTACCGCCTGGGTGGTAATGAGGCCCTATATCTTTTGAATCACCCCAACCTCTTTAGAACACTCTGCAAAGACTTTCAGTGCACTTTAAACCGTGTGATCCTGGGCACATTTCACTTTGCTCCATTTAAAGTGGGCCTGGCCTATGAACTTTGGCTCTACAGTATAACCTGCCTTTCTCTCCTTGCTCTGAACTCTTAAAAGTGTTGGGAACTGTTTTATCTCTATGCTCTGTCTTTTTCTCTCCCTTTAACTGCATTATCAGAGTGCCATCTTGGTTAAGCGCACACTAGTAGTGTTTTTACCCTGACTTGTCTGATAACTATTGAGGGAGGTGTGTATACTTTTCATGACTGTGTTTTAACTTGCTTTTGATTGAGAGTGCTAGTATATGCCATAAAGTGTGTTTTTAAATAAATAATTATATACTTTTTTAATACAAAGCTCTGGTCAGTGTTTGTTTGCTCTACTGTGTTTTGGCCCTATTGTGTATACTCTGCATACTGCCCTACTCTTCTTGAGAGAAGTCTGACTGCTCTGCCACAGCTACAAGGTAAATCTGGGTGGTGCAGACTGCTACCAATTGGGTTTACTGCTTACTCCTGTAGTCGTAATCTTTTTGCAGTGTTCCCCAAGGGAACTGCACAGGATTCTGCCTAACACAAGCCACCAAACATTCTGCAATCCATCCATCTAAACTGTACCCTCTAGCAGAGCACATCCCATTCCAACCAAGACCCAGAATAGGTTGCGGGCAGCAGGCAAGATGTCAGATATTGGAGAGATCAAATCATAATCAAAGAAAAATATCAATTAAGATAGGAAAATATGTATTGATGTTTATCTGTCCATTCCCTCATTTTTACTTTAATATGTCTCCACCAGTTCCTGCTCTTTTGCTTTCACCCTGTTTACTCCTTTTTTTAAACCGTGTATCTTACCTCTGGCAATGTTAATACATTTACTTTTCAAGCTGCAGAAAAGTGTCTATTTGCCGTAGGTTAACACATTCTAACTCTCTTCTTGTGCTTCTTTTCAGTGGCTGGTTGGCAACCAGTACGTTCTTCAACACAAATATTGGTGCCGCAGTAGTCATGCTCTTTCCGTCCGTAATGTTTACACTTTCAGCTGTCGTCATGGCGTTGGCCATCATCAAGGTAAGCCTGCATGGTCCACTGTCCCTGATATCCACACCTGATGCAGGACCATACAATTACTTTAATTACTCTAGAATGGTTTGCAGATTTACAAACCTTTTAGGCTCTCCCAACGTGTTTTCAAGTACATATGAAAATGGTCTCCCGTTCGAAGCAGGCCTGTGATCATTAAATTCAAATGCTCCCTAGTGTTGCACAAGTTGCCTTATTTGTGCATTAACAACCTTATAGTATCATGAATCCTTATTCTTTCACCAGGATTTAGGAATTTTTGTCTGTGTGATGTCACTGCCCCATCACATTACCTGAAACCATGTTCTATGTGGTATTATGGGTGCTTTGTAGCTTTGCAAGTAGTTGCACAAGCAGTATTTCTCAGATTGGACCTTGCTCTCCATGTTTGTTTAATTTAGCATTTTTCATTACAATGTTCTGAAATTGTGTAACCTGGAATGCCGGACTGGAAACTTACTGCAAATGGCAACCTTACGAGGAATGTCGAGCTTACTGCAAATCTGAAACTTACCTGAAATATCATATTGTACTATGAGTTAACCTGGTTTGACTGAGAATATTGTGTGTGTTGTGTGTGGTTGTGTGTGTGTGTGTGTTCGTGTTCAAATGCCATCTCAAACTGGGCATAAGATAATTTGATAACTGGTATGATGTAAAATGGCAATTGGTAGGCAGACAGTGCCTAAGCTGTAGCTCTGGTATGAGCCCCATGAGCGGTGTGACGAATCGAAGGTATTCATCGCTTCTCCCCAAGGTGAGGTGAGCCCGCTCCGCAAGAGCCTCCGTAGGTGTCTGGGCAAATAGGACCTAACTGGATGTGATTTCCCCCATAGGGGATAGACTCCCATTCATGTGGGGAGCACCTTGAGTTATTTATATAGAAAGGGAAACATCTCTAGCAATAGGGAAAGATGGCCCTTATTATTTTAATAAACACTCAGAAGGTCCTTCAATTGTCTGCCTCCTTATTGTGACCCACCACAACAGTTAGCCTTTTGGGTACTGTTTTACCAAGCAATTTTCCCCCCAGAGTGGTCTAATCTACTCTGCTATATGGTCCCTTGGAGGCCTTGAGCCTCCCCGGGATGCGTGACCCATAAGCACCCTGTGTGATGCACTTAACATTGGAAATGGAGACTGCACTCTGGACAAGAGACCTTTGAATGTTGTGGCAGCCTCCAAGGATTGAGTGGTGTAAGTTTATATTTTTTTTTTTTTGCACTGCCCTCTGATAACGTTTGTGCAACAATGAAACCTAATGATACAAATCTAACCAAAAGGGAAGCAATGGCAGAGCGACTAGGCTTAACTTCAAGAGTCAGGAGGGCAGATAAGGACGGCCAGTTAACCGAAGAAACCACCTAACACTAGTATGAGGGGAAAATATAGATCTCATTAAAGTTGCATGCATAACTCTAGCGGGATACAATAAGTACTTGAGGCACACCTAGCACAAGATGGAATTATTGTATGTATTAAAAACCGCAGTGGTGAGTTAAGACCCAATCCACCCCTATAACTCCCTGAGAAATGGAGGCAATAATGAAAACGGGAGTCCGGTAGTAGGACCTGGAATAATTGCTGGAATGCTCAGACCTGTCCCAGACAGGATGAAATATTATGTACACCAGAGGAGAGTGAATATAATTACGGGAACATCTCTATTTCTCGTAGTGAAGAGCGTTTCAGAACTACTGGAAAAAAGTAGTAAGCAATACTGGAACTCTCAGATTTGTTCTAGTAAAGATAAGAGTGAACAGTCAATAAATAGGAAACTATAAGTTTGGGAAATGAGAACGAAGAAAAACCTGTTCTATGAAAGAAGAATACATGTTTTTAAAGTTCAACAAGAGGAAGACGAGAAGGAATAATAAGTTAAACGACAAGGTTGAGACACTGAAAAGTCCTATATCAGAACTTTATAGTTTGATGAAAACAATTACCAATAACTGTTGGAAAAAACTTGTTGAAATGAACCTGGTGATAGATCTATGAAACAGGAGAAGGGAGTCATTCTCCTGTTCCTTAGTTATTCTAAATAGTGGTAGAGTCAGAGTAGGTTAGTTTTAGACAGAGGACGCAACCTGTCTTGGACTTTCATTGACTATTGACCAGCACCCTAGTTAGTTTCATTAGTTGGGGAATCCCTATAGTTTAGGGAAAGTTGGACGTTTTCACCCTTTTCAGTTAATAAAATATTAGTAAACTGGAAAGTCGGTGCTAGGCAAGATTGTGTGTAGTATCCTTTGGAAGACTACAGCAACCTTCACTTCCTGGCAATAGCAACCCAACCTTTGGTATAGGTCTGTACTACACAGGTTGGTAGTGTGGCTGAGCAGCCAGGCTTATCTCAAGAGGGGTCAATGTGAGCAGTAGTGACAGATCTCCAAATAAACTTATACTGAAGGTTTTTTGATTAAACATGTATTTATTTAACAGGCAGTTTATATAAGCCTTCCTCAGAAGGTAGTAAAACATGTACAAAATATAATACACTTCAAAACACACGCTGTTTCTCTAAATGAGATGATACCCATTGGGGATAGTACACAGACACTTCCTACACCCTCAGGTGACTTAAATAGCTAGGACACTGTGGATATTGACTTATCACTGGTACATTCAGAGCAATACAGAGTTTGGGTGCAAAGGGTTAGATAGGGGAATAAAATAATTCATTAACTTGTAAGTACTTTTTAAACACTGTATTGCAAAGTAAATTAAACCTTTCCTGGAGGAAAGGTAATAGCACAAAGTCGGAGGTAGAAGAGTCTCTCAGGAAGCCAGGACAGTCAATGTTAGTTGAACAAAGTCTAGGGGAGCGGAAGATCTTCTTTGCAGGATAGTAAAAGTCTTGCGCAATGTTTTTAGAAAGGTTTGGAGAAATAAGATTCACTTGAAGGGCCACGAGCTGGGAGGCTTGTGAGGAGCAAAGCTGCAAGCAACTCTGCAATGGCAACCAAGACAAGTCTCAACTGACTTGTCTTGGTAAGTCTCTTCGGTTTATAGTACCTTTGGTTAGAAGAAATGGTTCCAGCTGGCTTCTGTTTCTGTGTTGCTCTGCAGATCCTGGTGTTCCTGGGCCTCAGTCGTAGGAACAAGGAGGAGGACTTCTTGGGACTCCTGAAACACAATGGGAAGGTCGGCAGCAGCAAAGGTCAAACTTCAATTCAGCAGCACTTCGCGGTTTCAGCTCCTTGCGTCTATAGCACATAGCAACACTGCGGTTCTCGGATACCACTTCAGACGTTCCTCGCATCTAGGGTCCAGCACTGTGTTGAGGTGGCTCAAGCTTGGTCAGTCCTGCTTCAGGGAAGTCAGGAGGATCTTCCCGGCGCTCGGTTCTAACTTAAAAGCGATGTACTCGATCTGGTGTTCCTCTCCCTGGCACTTTGGTTCCAGGAGCAGCAGTGGAAGTACAGCCAGCTCCAACAGGATGTCCAGACAAGTTCACTTTGGGGTTGATTGGTCCCACCAACCCAAGGGGAGAAGTCGTCCTTGCAGGGCTACTCTAGTTGAGGCGAATTTGGAGCTTCGGCACAGCAGCAGGTCTTCACCGGGCAAACCAACGGTCCAGGAGTTGCAGCAGGCGTCTCTCCCAAGTTCTTCTTCGGATTCCTTTGTTCAGTGGTCGACTCTGCCTTCCAAGCCAAAAGGCCTTGCCTTTTATGCAGGTTTTTCCCATTCATCCCAGCTTAGCTGTCAATCACACAGCAGAGTGGCTGTCCTCCAGGGACAGCCAGCCGGCCAATCACCTTTGAGTGCATTCCTGAGGGGATTAAGCACAGGGAGTTTCGGGCACCTCCCTCACTTCTTGCCCCTGTCAGACATGCTGGAGCTAAAGGCAAAATGAACAAAGAGACCAAACCTGGTTTGACGCGCAGAGTAAATCTCAAGAAGGACCCTTCCAACAAGAAATGGCGAAAAAAGAAGACCCGGGCCATTTTGACAAAATGGGCACCCATGGGTGCCTTACTGCAGCTGCGCGAACACAGCCCACGGTAAAAACACACACTGTTATTAAAAAGTAAACTACTGCCGCCAGCCATTAATTGTAGAAAGGGTAACATAAGAATGGTACATGAATAACTAGACCCATGGGATACTAAGTAACCCCTCCAGTAGTGTGTGCTGGTCTAGAAAGTTATAAAATGTAAGTAAAGTAATTTCACTTTACTGTTCTTGGAAACAGTAGTTTCACCAAGAGAAAGTATTTAAACCTTTGGAACATCTGAGAGACTTCCCTGTGTCACTGCACTAAAGGTGCTGTGTGCCACAATGTAAAGATGATGCCTGTGGAGTTTGTCAGACTCCAAAGTCTTAGAGTCCAAATCACAGAAAAATACATGAGTAGGGGAAAAAGGTCTCACTCTCTCCGGTTAGAAATGAAAGATCTTAAAGTCCATCAAAAGAGCTGGGGGTCTCTAAGGTAGAAGGGAATTAGCAAATTTCTGAGAATTCTCCCGAACAGTCGGGTTAGTGTCTTTCTTCTGACCCAGCACTTTTGGTATTAGGAGTGGGATCATGACCAACTGACAAAAGGTGGGGGACCCTACAATTTACAAAATTTAGTACCAAAGCCCATGCACCTACAGTAGTCACAGCAGAGTCCATTGGCTTTGATTTACAGAGTAATTCTGAAATGGTAATACCAGCGGACGAAAGGCATCAGATACCTACTGGATTACTATTATCCCCCCGCAGCTCCTCCAAGGGAACATACATAAGATTAACATCCAAATCAGGACTAGCTTGGAGATATAGCTTGGACATCATGGCAGGAGTTATTGATCCTGATTATCGAGGGGACGTAAAAATACTCTTGCATAATCACGGAACATAGACAGTGAAGGAGGAGGAGAATATTGCCTTGGAACTCAAGTGTAGTCTTTGTCAGAAAACCGCAGCAACCCCAGTTCGACATGCCTCACTTCAACCACTCCCCATTATTGATATTCCCTTCTACAGGATTGCGATGGAAATAGTGGGACCCCTAGAAACATTTAAGTTGGGTAATAGATGTATTATACTTTAGGGCCTCTGTATATCACCTGCAGACCAATGGCCTAGTGGAACACTTTAATCATACACTAATTTTACGCGAACTAGTGGAAGCGGATGGGAAGAACTAGGATACCATGATCCTGTGGGCTCTATTTGCCAAAAGGAAAACACCTTGGCCATCTTTAGGATATTCCCAGTTTGAATTAGTTTATGGGGGGGGCCCTGGGAAGTGTTGGATATGCTTAGGGAGATGTGAGAGAGCGGGAGGAGGCCATCTTTCCCATTTTTCAACGCTGCCAGTGCCGCTCCCACCACCATCCACTGCGGTGTTCCCCAGGGATCATGCACTGCGCCCACCCTCTACAACCTGTATACAAAGCCCCTTTTTGACAAACTGGAATCCTTCAGCATAGCCTACACAAACTATGCTGATGACACACAGGTTCTCCTTACCGGCTCGTATGACCACGACTCTGCAGCCCTTCTCCAAATATACTCCACCATCCATGCGTGGATGGCAGCCAATGGACTATGCTTCAACTGAGATAAAACAGAGATAATTCTCTTAGGCCCAAAAGAAATACTGGACAAACTGAACCAAAAGTACTGCAACTTCATCATTGAGAACACCACCATCCCTGTCTCTTCCTCAGACTCCACATTATCCATGAATAAACAGGTCAGTGCCATCGCCTCCGCCTCTGCCCACACCACCAAATTTATAAAAGCCATCAAACCATTAATTTCCAACCAAAACTGCCTCTCTATTGCTCGGGCCACTATCGGTGCCAAGCTAGACTACTGTAATGTTCTCCTTGCGGACACTTCAGCTAAAAACATCAACCTGCTCCAAACATTCCAGAACAACGCGCTCAGAGCAGCATTCAACATCCCCAAAAGAGATTACATCACACAAGCCAGACAAAATGCCCACTGGCTCCCGGTTAAGGAAAGAATTACATTTAAGACTCTTACCTTAACGCGCAAATGCCTCAGCCTCTCTGCACTCTCCTACCTATCAGAAACCATCAGCAGAGACACTTACACACGGCCCAGAAGAACATACCACGCTAACCATCTACACATCCTGCCTATCAAGAGTTAAAGCAGGAGGTTTAGGCTTGCTTCACTTAGCTCCCAAACTTTGTAACGCCTTGCCCAACGCCCTTCGAGCTGAAACTTCCCTCACTAATTTCCGCAAAAACCTCAAAACTACACTTTTCAACTGGCACTCCAACATTACCTCCCGAACCCTGCACCCCATTGTGTCGACTGTAACTAAGTATGTATAACTTAACAGACTGTCTTGTAATCAAGCTTGCTTCCTGCTTGTCTCTGTAAACTGTTATGCTCCCTGTAACCAGACTTGTTTCACTGCAACAGCGCCACGATGCCCCAGGGCTGCTGTGCGCTATATAAATGTTAATAAATAAAATCATTTTTCAAACTGCGCACAACTTGCGCTTACATATGACAAGTCATAAAAATCGTCCGAAAACACCTACGACGGTTACAAGAAAACCGGATAATTAACTATGATAAAAAGGCGGTTGCCTGTACTGTTTCTGTAAGGCAATTAGTCCTAGTACGATTACCAACTTCAGAAAACAAAATGGCGGGAAGGTTGTTCGGCCCATATAAAATCCTTGAAAAGAAGGGCCACTCTGATTACCTATTTTCCCAACCTGACAGGGGGCAAAAGACACAGGTATACCATGTGAACCTCCTTAAAGAGTGGAGAGAAGATCCTAGGGAAAATACCACCATCGCGATAGTTACTCTTCTATCTGATGTTGATCAAGAACATTTTAGTTTCTTTATCCCATCAGCGCATGGATGTGTAGCACAGCGCTTGGCGTAGTGGAAAGCAAACGGAACGAGAGACCAAGAAAAGCGCTCAGTATCCTGAGCCAAAAAGGAGTGGTGGCGTGACCGCTAATGTACAGCGGTGGACCAGGAGGTCCGTTCACATTGCCGATAACATTTCCTCTGAAATAGCTCGCAGACAAGGAAGCCAGGGAGGAACAGGGAGAGACCATTCGAATGAAACGAGGTCCCAGTTGCGCTGAAACCCTGAGGCATAGATGTAACTGGGAAAACTGGAGACGCGGGAGGGGGGGCCGAGCATAATAACTGGAACGCTCATACTTGTCCCAGTCAAGACAAAGTTTAAAGGAAATGAGAACCATTACTGGAATGCTCCTAATTGTCCCAGGTAGGATTAAATATTAAGTATACCAGAGGAGAGTGGATATAATTGAAGGAACATCTCTACTTCTCGTAGCGAAGAGAAAGTATCAGAACTACATGAAAAATAGTAGGAAGCAATACTGGAACTCTCAAATTTGTTCTAGTCAGGATAGAGTGCACAATCAAAAAAGATGAAACTAGGTTTGGGAAAAGAAGGAAGTAAACCTATTCTATGAAAGAAGAACAGGTGTGTAAAGTTAAACAAGAGGAAGACGAAAGAAGGAATAATAAGTTAAAATAGAAGATTTAGACTTTGAAAAGTCTTATATCCGAACTGTATAGTTTGATGAAGACCATTACCAGGAACTGGTGGAAAATAACTTGTTGAATTGAACCTGGTGGAAGAACCACGTTGCAGGAGAAGGCAGTCATTCTCCTGCTCCTTAGTTATCCTAAAGAATGGGAAGGTCAGGGTAGGTTAGTTTTTGACAGAAGACTCGATTAGTTTTGGACTTTTACTGATGACTGACAAGTCCCCTAGTTAGTTTCATTAGGTAGGGAAGACCTATAGTTTAGGTAAAGTTAGGAGTTTTCACCCTTTTCAGTTAATAAAATATTAGTAAAATGGAAAGTCTCGGTCTGTGTCCTGCTTCTGACCCGCCACACCCCACAGGTGCAGAGATGGCAGCAACCAATGGCAAAGGACACAAGAGACCACCCCTGCAGCGATCCAGAACAGGGGCAAGCCCCAGCAGCTTTAGGGAGAGATACAGCCCAACAGAAGTAAGGCACCATCCTAATGACTAAGGGAAACGTGATTGGAGCCCACCTGCAGGGATCTTCAACCATGTACTCTGAGGACCCCTGAGAGTATGTATCAAGTATAAGTCACTAGTCCGGCCCATAATCAGGTGCATAATCGTTCCTGAAAACTCTGGGAGTACAGCTCTTTGTTTTGCAGTTCGATTTCAAGGATCCAAGTACACAGGAAATTGAAACCCGGCCAACGACGGCCCCAGATGGCCAAAAAGAAAAATCGGCCTTTCTTGGGGTGGGAAAACCCACCAGCCAGATGTGAAATGAACGACTAAGGTAGAGCCAGGAGGATGGAAGAACCCAACCAAGCAGGTCCCTGTGGCTCAAGGACAAAGGCAGGCCACCAGCAGAAGACAGTCTCACGAGGAAGACTACAGTGGAGGTGAGCCAGGATGGCCCAGACTAGTAGATGAGATGGAGTGCTGGGGTTCGAATACCCTTCCAGATGGCAGCAGCTTCCAACACCCAGGTGGGAGAGCCAGGCAAGAAAAAAACTGGAAGTGGCGGCAAAAGGGACAGGATACCAGTCCCAGGACAAGGAAGCCTGTTCCAGCCGATGAGGGCTACTAATGGAGGAAGAGAACCGTACAGGACGGGTGTCCAGTATTAGAAAATCGGACCTAGAGGTAAGCCCAAGACATATGGTCCAACCAGCATGGCCATCTCTGGTTCCAAAGAATGCCGCAATAACTTCTTCATGGCAAAATCACTCCAGCGGGTAAGTAAACCTGCTGCACTCCTGAAAATCCGACAGAATTAAGTGTCGGTGCAGGGTTTATTCTAGATATCCATACACAAAGGGGCTGGCCTAAACAAGCCAACCAGTCAAACAAAGGTATTCTAAACAAAGGTTTTTCGTATCCCATCAGCACCACTCTCGAAGGATGTGTAAAGGCCATGTCAGAGGCCAGGGAATGATTTAACCCACCCCACACCACTCTAAGCGTGTTCAGGGATCCGATTAGGCATGCATGCATTGTGGTTTCCCCAAACGATGGAATGTCCAAGAAACAAAACGGCTGAAAGCAGGACTTCTAAAAATACTTTAGTACCGCAATGGCTACAAAAAAGGTACACTGGGCTACTAATGAGGCAAATTGGCTTGTACCCCTCATAAAGCCAAATCTAAAACCCAGCTGCCACCGAACTACTCTCCAAATCCAATGAAGGTTGATAGAATCGCCCTTGGGCAAACATGGAGTGCATAAAAAGCACCCCTCTCCGATCGAGAGACCTTTTGGGTTGCAAAGGACCACAACACCCATTCCTGAGGAATTTATCTCAGAAGAGAACAGGTTAAAGGATCTTCAAGACTCCTTACATGAGGCAAGTGGTTTAGATACTTCTCCTGAAGTAGAATTTGCTAAACCAGACCCTGGGGAACATGCTGAGACCCCTTATAGGGTTCTGATGGCCAGAATAATAGAGTTCATGGGGTGGTCTAAACCTTCAACCTCTTTTCAGCAGGATGACCTTACTGACATCCTAGATAAAGGTCCACAGGAAGATCCTGTTGTTCCCTTTCATTCTGCACTACAGAGAAACAGTTCTGCTAATTGGGAAACTCCTGAAGTAATCCCGGCAGTTAACAAAAAACTATCTGCCAAATACAGAGTATCTGTCTCAGACCCTGAATATTTAAGCAAGCATCCAACTCCAGAGAGTTTGGTTGTACAAGCAGCAACTTCATCGAACAGTAGATCTGCATACCCTACTATTCCACAGGACAGGGATGATAAAAGGTTTGACGCTATGTCAAAAAAAGTCTTTTCGGCATGTAGCATGGCGCTTAAATCTATTAACGCCACTTGCACGCTTGCACGATTCAGCCATACACTTTGGGAGTGTGCTTCATCTGCGGCTGTCTGTCTCCCGGAAGGAGAGGAAAGGGAAGCATTTTTAAACATCATTAAAGATAGGAAAGATGCAATGTGCGAGTCCCTTCAAACTGGCATTGATTCTGCTGACAGTATCAGCAGGGCCATGGTGGCTAGTACTACAATCCGCAGATATGCGTGGTTGCGAAAGTCTGGATTTGCTCCAGATGTACAGACCAGACTTTTGAATATGCCCTTTGACGGCACGTCTTTGTTTGGTAAAAAGGCTGATGACAGCCTGGAGAAGTTACAGACATCTAAAGCAGCAGCTAAATCTCTTGGAGCTGCAATCCGTCAGACCCCGAATCGCCCCTCAGGAACCTCATGGAGGGGTAGGTCCGTTCGCTTTTACTCTGCATTCGGAAAAGGCAGAGGACAGCCAGCTCAAAGGTGCCAAAAACGATTCACCCCTGGTGGACGGGTTAAAGGTACAAAAGCCGCAGCAGCAGGTGCCTCTTTACCCTCGGCATCTGCGTCAGCCGCCTCTAAACCCCTCTGAGGTCTCTCCCCACAAGACACCAGTAGGGGGCAAGTTAACTCAACATCTGGCGGAATGGCAGGCTATTGCGTCAGATGCTTGGGCATTGGAGACAGTTGCCCAAGGTTACTGCCTGCCTTTCCTACACACCCCCCCAGAGTCATCCACCGGGGAACAACTCTTTAAAGTTTCCAGATCCGCTCCTTCTGCATGAGATTCTAGACCTGCTAGAGAAATGTGCCATAGAACCGGTACCTGTAGTGGAGAGGAACAAGGGTTGGTATTCCCCCTACTTTCTAGTACCAAAGAAGGACGGAGGACTGACACCCATCTTGGACTTGCGAGAATTGAACAAATTCCTCAGGAAAGACAAGTTCAAGATGGTAACTCTTTCTCAGATCCTTCAGGCCCTCCAGCTTCAGGACTGGTTGGCATCTCTAGATCTTCAGGATGCTTATTTCCATGTGCCAATCCATCTCAAACACAGAAAATACCTGGGGTTCGCAATTGGCAACTCTCACTATCAATTTCGAGTTCTGCCATTTGGGCTAACCTCCACCCGAGGGTCTTCACCAAGCTAATTTCAGTAGTGGCTGAAAGTCTAAGGAGGGAAGGGATCCACGTCTACCCTTACCTGGACGATTGGTTGATCAGAGCAGTATCTTTGGAACAAGCTCAGATCCAACTAGATTATGTCTGCCACTTCCTTCACAAACTGGGCTTCTTCCTCAATTTAAAGAAGTCACAGATGATACCGTCACAGAGACTCCAGTTCATTGGAGCAGTCCTGGATACTTCCCTGGGAAAAGCCTTGCCACCAGAGGTGAGGAGATATTCTACTGATGGTCACCAAGTTTCAAAATGCCCAACGTCTACCAGCCTTCGACTTTTTGAGGTTGCTCGGCTTCATGGCATCCTGCATCTTCCTAGTGCCAGAGGCTCACCTGAGAATGAGATCCCTCCAGTGGGCTCTAAGAACCCAATGGTCGCAGTTCTCAGGGAGAATGTTAGATCTCCTTCACATCCCAGACAGAATAGCTCGAGACCTTCAGTGGTGGGACTGTCGGGAGAACATCTTGAAAGGGGAACAGTTTTGGCAACCATGGCCGGAGATAACCATAGTCACGGATGCCTCACTCACGGGGTGGGGAGCCCATACCAAAGACTTGACCATCAGCGGTCGTTGGTCTCCATCGGAGTCCAGACTACACATCAACCTATTGGAGCTGAGAGCAATCAGACTAGTGCTGAAAGCTTTTCTGCCATCAGTACAGGGATAGAATGTCCTGATAATGACGGACAATACAGTGGCCATGCACTACCTCAACAAAAGAGGAGGCGTAGGGTCACTGCCACTGTGCAGAGAGGCAATGCAGCTCTGGTTTTGGGCAATCCAGGAAGGAATTTCTCAATCAGCAGTTCACCTAGCCGGAGAGAAGAATTTGACAGCGGACGCTCTGAGCAGGCAGCGCACAGTCTCCCATGAGTGGGAGCTAGCTCAGGAAGTCCTTCAGGAGATCTTCACCCTTTGGGGAACCCCTCAAGTGGATCTGTTCGCCACCAGCATCAACAGGAAGTGCGATCAGTTTTGTTCAAGGGAATTTCCCCCGAGAGGAGCGCTAGGGGACGCGTTCGTAGTGGACTGGGAGTTTCTACTTCTGTACGCGTTTCCTCCACTCCGTCATTCCTCAAATGATCAGGAGGTTGAGAAGATTTCGGAAATCCATGATCCTAATTGCCCCGGATTGGGCCAGGAGAACGTGTTACCCGGACTTTCTGGACATGTCCATCTGTCCTCCGATTCGTCCTCCGCAATGAGAGGGAGGTCAGGTTCTCCATCCAGACATCAGAACGCTCAACCTTCACGCTTGGTTTCTGAAAGGTTGAGATACAAGGATTAGGACCTTCCAGATGACGTCATGGAGGTGTTGCTTTCGGCTTGGAGGCCAGCAACAAAGACTTTATACCGCTGCCGTTGGAACAGATTTTGCAGCTGGTGTAGAGAAGAAAATATCGATCCCTTTTCATGCAGTACACCAATGGTGTTATCTTTTTTGCTCCATTTGGCGAATTCAGGTCTCCAAGTTGGTACGATCAAGGGCTACCTCGCAGCGTTGTCAATCTTCAAGCGCACTGCGGAGGAACCTTCATACTACAAACTACCCCTACTGATTCAATTCCTGAAGGGAATAACTAATGATTATCCCCCAAAGCCTTTCCAAGTTCACTTATGGGATTTAAATCTAGTCTTAAACTTCCTAATGGGTACTCCTTTTGAACCACTCCATTCTTGTTAATTAAGATTTCGAGGGATTGGGTCCTCCGACTTATTCCATATCTATGACAGGTAATGTCCACAGCTGTGCTGCTTCGGAAAATCTTCGTTGTCTGCGTCCTGCGCCGATGAATTCAATGCGCCGTCCCCGAGGACCTCCTCCGACGGCCGACGTCACCCGTTGTGATAAGTAGGACGCACGACGCCCATAGCTTCAGTTCTGTTTTTTCCGCGAACGTGTTCGCTTCATGAATCTCGGTACGCCTCGACTCGTTGGAGTTTGCTGTTTTCTATTCTCGGTTTGTTGAACCTGTTCGGTTTGTTGTGAAGACCTGTTTGTTGCGATGTCTTTCTCATCTTCGACCCTGCATCCGGGCTTCAAGAACTGCGGGGACTGTGGATCCAAGATTTCGCTCACGGACTCGCACAACGCCTGCCTCTGGTGCCTCGGGGAGGCCCACGATACGGACGACTGTGTCGACTGCCAGTCGCTCACTGCAAATACCTTGCAGGAACGCAAGAAGAAGCTGTCGGTAGGCCCGGTGTCTAAGCCCCGGAAGTCTAGGTCTGCAGGGCTTTCGACCGATGACTCGAGGGGTGACACTCTGCGTCGTCGTCAGAAGTCTGGTGGGTCTCCTTCCAGGAGTCGGTCTCGCCACTCCTGTGCCTCTTCTAGGCATTCCAGGAAGCGCCGGCATAGGTCGCCTTCCCCGTCCTCTTCCGAGGACTCCGCCCATCGACGGGTCGCTTATCCCTCCATGCAAGCGACACCGGAGGAATGGGCTTCCTTCGGGAAGCAGATGCTAGCGATTCTGGAATCGCAGGGCACCGGTCCGTCCGCGCCTCCGAGTGGGGTCGGTCGGCACCGGTCGAGAGACAACGCCCGTACACCTTCGGGCTCGGGTGGTCAGCACGGCTCGCGGGAGAGGTCCCGCTCGGACAAGGGCAGCCGTTCTCGCCATGCCCGTTCCAGGTCCCGGTCCTTGATGCGCTCGAGACCGCGTGATCCTGTGCCGTCTTCGAAGAAGACATCGACGCCTATGGCGCCGAGGTCGTCGACGATTTCTCTCGAGGCTCCGCCTCCGAGGAGGTCGTCGAAGCCGTCGGCACCCAGGTTGTCGAGAGACGCGCTCGGAGTTCCGGCTTCGAGGACTGTGTCGACGCAGCAGATGCTGGAGGCGTTGCAGCTGACGTCGACGCCGATTCGCTCGACGTCGACGCCTTTTCTGTCGGCGCCGACTCGTTCGGCACCCTCGACGCCTTTGGAGGCGGTGGTGTCGGAGGGGCCCCGTGGCACGGGGTTTGCCCCTAGAAAGGCTATGGCTAAGGTCCGGCACTGCTTTGGTCCGCAGAGGTCTTCCTCTCCCCACCTGGAGTACATTTCAGAAGGTGATGAAGGTTCTGATGGCGGCCTGGTTCCGGTTGCGGTTCCAGATGACCTTATCTCGGGCCATAGCCAGTTTGATGACCTGAGGCAGTCGCTGCATGATGCCAGTGGACTGGACACCTCTCCGGAGGTGGAGTGTTGTCGGCCGGAGCCTGGCACTCATGCCGATTCTTCATATCGGTGCCTTATGTCTCCGGTTACCGAGTACTTGGGTTGGTCAGCTCCCCCAGGGGAGTTTGTTCAGGATGATCTCACGGACATCCTTGATCTCGGTCCACGCACTGACCCGGTTTTGCCTTTTCATATGGCTCTGCAGAGAAGGGTGGCGGCGGCTTGGACTGCTCCGGAGAGTCTCCCGGCCGTGGGCAAGTCTTTGTCGCGAAAATACCGTCCAGCCAGTAGCGACCCCCGCTAGTTGTCTAGGCACCCCACCCCGGAGAGTTTGGTGGTGCAGGCGGCTACGGCCCCGGTAAAGCAGGCGTCGTATCCTACCATCCCTCCGGATAGGGACGACAAACGATTTGACGGCTGGGCAAAGAAAGTGTTTTCTTCTGGGGGTATGGCGCTTCAGGCGGCCAACTCCATATGTGCCTTGTCTTGTTTCACACACACTCTGTGGAACTGTGTTGCATTAGCGGCTGAACATATTCCCGAAGGGGACGAACGGGATGGTTTCCTTGCTATGGTTCAGGATGGCAAGGATGCTATGTGTGAGGCCGTTCCGTCGGGTTTGGACTTGGCGGATTGTGTCAGCCGGTCCATGGCGGCGAGCACCGTAATGTGCAGGTTTGCGTGGTTGCGGAAGTCTGGGTTCGCTCCTGATGTGCAGTCCCGGCTCCTCAACATGCCCTTTGACGGTGAACACCTTTTTGGTAGCAAGGCTGACAAGAGCCCTGAGAGGTTGCAGACCTCAAAAGCTGCAGTGAAGTCGTTGGGCGCTGTAGTTCGCCAACCTCCGCCTTTTCGTCCTAGGGGACAGCAATGGAGGGGAGGTTCCTTTCGCTATTACTCGTCCTTCAGTAAAGCGAGGGGAGCTAGCAGTCAAAGAGGCCATCGTAAGAGTGCCAGAGGTGGAAATAAAGGTACTCAAGGTGCCAAGGCCGCTCGGGCAGTTGCCTCTTTGCCCTCGGGCAACGCCGCAGCCACTACCACTCAGTCATGAGGCCAGGTCCCATGGTTTGCCGGTTGGGGGAAGGCTGGCGCAGCATCTTGTAGAGTGGCAAGCCATTACTTCGGATGTGTGGGTTCTGGAGATCATAACCCACGGCTACTGTTTTCCTTTTCGGCAGAGGCCTCACGACAATCCACCAGGGAGCCTCTCTTTGAAGAGTCCGGATCCGCTCCTTGCGCAGGAAATTCAAGCCCTGCTGAAGAAAGGTGCCATAGAACTGGTGCCTGTAGCGTAGAGGAACAAGGTATGGTATTCCCCTTATTTTTTGATTTCGAAGAAAGACGGGGGATTGAGACCCATCATGGACTTGCGCGGTTTGATCAAACTCCTCAGAAAGGACAAGTTAAGATGGTGACTTTCTCAAGTCCTCCAGGCCCTTCAGCTTCAGGACTGGTGGTGTCTCTCGACCTCAAGGATGCTTACTTCCATGTGCCGATCCATCCGAAGCACAAGAAGTACCTGAGGTTCGCGGTTGGCGACTCGCACTTTCAGTTTCGGGTCCTGCCGTTCGGATTGACCTCCGCCCCGAGGGTTTTCACCAAGCTCATGGTGGTGGTGGCAGCGCATCTCAGGAAAGGGGGATTCACGTCTACCCCTACCTGGACGATTGGTTGATCAGGGGGAGCTCTCCCGAGCAAGTCCTGGATCATCTGTCCGTCACCTGCCACTCCCTTCACAGGCTGGGCTTCTCCCTCAATTTAAAGAAGTCCCATTTGACACCAACGCAGCGGCTCCAGTACATCGGAGCAGTGCTCGACACGTCCCTGGGGCAGTGTTTTCCTCCTCAGGTGAGGGCTCTTCACATTCAGCAGATGGTGCACAAGTTTCAGTTTGCCCAGAATCTCCCAGCGTCCGAGTTCTTGGGACTGCTCGGCCTCATGGCATCCTGCATTCTTCTGGTGCCATAGGCTCGTCTGCGGATGAGATCTTTGCAGTGGGTGCTCAAGCTTCAGTGGTCTCAGTCCTCCGGCAGGCTGTCGGACCCTGTTCAGGTGCCGCCCTTGGTAGCCCGGGACCTTCTGTGGTGGGCTGTGGAGGGCAATCTGATGCAGGGGACCCCATTTTGGCTGCCCTGGCCGGAGGTGACGATCGTGACGGACGCATCCCCCACGGGATAGGGAGCTCATGCCAATGAGTTGACAGTCAGCGGCCGTTGGTCTCCGTCGGAGTCCAGACTCCATATCAATCTGTTGGAGCTGAGGGCTGTCAGGCTAGCCCTGAAGGCTTTTCTGCCGACTGTGCGCAGAAAGAGTGTCCTGATTCTAACGGACAACACGGTGGCCATGCACTACCTCAACAAAAAGGGGGGGGGCAGGGTCACTTCCGCTGTGCAGGGAGGTGATGCAGCTCGAGTTCTGGGCCATCCAGCAGGAAGTTTCGATCTCGGCGGTTCATATGGCCGGAGACGACAACGAGACGGCGGACGCTCAGGCAGAGCACGATCTCTCACGAGTGGGAGCTGGCTCAGGAGATTCTCCTGGAGATCTTCGCCCTTTGGGGGACCCCTCAAGTGGGTTTCTTCGCCTCCAGTGTCAACCGGAAGTGCAAGGTTTTGCTCGCGGGAATTTCCTCCAAAAGGAGCCTTAGGAGACACGTTCGTGGTGGAGTGGTCATTCCCACTGCTGGACGTGTTTCCTCCAGTCCCCATCATCCCGCAAGTGCTGCGGAGGTTACGGAGGTTTGGTTCCCGGATGATCCTCATTGCTCCGGCGTGGGCCCGGAGGACGTAGTACCCGGACCTTCTAGACTTGTCCATCTGCCCTCCATGTCATCTTCCCTACCTAGACGATCTGCTCTCACGGGAGGGGGTCAGGGTCTCCATCCAGAGGTCAGATCCCTCAATCTTCACGCTTGGCTTCTGAAATGTTGAGGTATAAGGATTGGGACCTCCCTGAAGACGTGATGGAGGTGTTGCTCTCGGCCAGGCGGCCGGCAACAAAGTCTCTGTACCGTTGCCGTTGGAGAAAGTTCTGCGGCTGGTACAGAGTTCAGAATGTGGATCCTTTTGAATGTGACATTCCCATGGTTTTGTCTTTTTTGCTTTCTTTGGCCCACAGGGGCTTGCAAGTGGGGACCATTAAAGGTTACCTGGCGGCGCTGTCCATATTTAAGCGCTCGTCTGAAGAGTGTTCCTATTTTAAGATTCCTTTGGTTTCGCAGTTTTTGAAAGGGCTCACTAATGTGTTCCCTCTCACCTTTTTTGGTGCCAGGTTGGGATTTGAACCTTGTTCTTAAGTTTCTTATGGGTGCTCCGTTTGAGCCTTTACATTCTTGCCCTTTGAGGCTGTTGACTCTGAAAACTGTTTTTGGTTGCGGTTACATCCGCTCGCAGAGTGAGTGAGTTACAGGCACTTTCAGTTAAGCCACCCGTCACTTTGTTTCATAAGGACAGGGTTGTCCTTAGAGTACGTCCTTCTTTTCTTCCGAAGGTGGTTTCAGAATTTCATTTGAGCCAGAAGGTTGTTCTTCCGGCGTTCTATCCTCCTCCACATCCTGGTAAGGAAGAGGAGAGGCTCCATAGGCTTGATCCTCGGAGAGCGTTGAGCTTTTATATTTCACGCATGTCCCGGGTCAGAGTGGACGATCAACTTTTCATCGGTTATGCTGGAAAGCGTTTGGGACAAGCTGTGACGAAACAGACTTTGTCTCGTTGGATTATTTTAGCTATCTCCGAGTGTTACAGCTTGGCGGGTAAGGACCCTCCGGCTGGCTTGCGGGCCCATTCTACCAGAGGAGTGGCTGCGTCTACTGCTCTGCAGAGGGGAGTTCCTATTTGTCACATCTGTGATGCAGCCACCTGGGCTTCAGTACATACTTTTGTACGTCACTATTCCCTCGATTCCATCAGAGGGCAAGATCTGGCCTTTGGCAAGGCAGTTCTCTGTTCCGCAATTTGATTGGGCATGCTAAATTTGTATTCTAAATTCTTTCCCACCTCCTTGCTTGGTACTGCTTTGGGAGTCTGTCATAGATATGGAATACGTCGGAGGACCCAATCCCCTCGAAGAACAACTTACTTTCTTACCTGGTAACGTTCTTTTGATGGGATGGTCCGACGACGTATTCCATATCGCTCCCTCCCTGCCTTCCCCGCTGCAGAATTTCTTTTGCGATTGCAGCTTGTGTTCCGCAAGGCCTTATGTGTCTGACTGGCAGAAAACTGGTGGCACATGATCTGGGAAAAAACTATAACTGAGGCTGTGAGTGTCGTGCGTCCTACTTATCACATCGGGTGACGTCGGCCGTCGGAGGAGGTCCTCGGTGACGGCGCATCGACGCAGACGCCAAAGATTTTCCAAAGCAGCACAGCTGTGGACATTACCTGTCATAGATATGGAATACGTCGTCGGACCATCCCATCGAAAGAACGTTACCAGGTAAGAAAGTAACTTGTTCTTCTCACACTTAAAACTGTCCTACTAGTGGCTTTAACATCTGCCAGAAGAGTGAGCGAATTACAAGCTCTATCATGCAAACCTCCTCATGCTATTTTTCACAAAATCAAGGTGGTCTTACAAGTGACGCCTAATTTCCTCCCAAAGGTGGTCTCTGAATTCCACATCACTCAGAAGATAACCTTACCTTCATTCTATCCTCCTCCCCATCCAGGGAAAGAGGAAGAGAGGCTACATAGGCTAGATCCAAGGCGTGCCTTGAGCTTTTATATCAGCAGACTTGCTAGAATAAGACCAGCAGACCAGCTGTTTATAGGTTATGCAGGACACAAATTAGGACTGCCAATCACAAAGCAGACCATTTCAAGATGGATTATATTAGCCATTCTAGAATGCTACAAATTGGCAGGGAAAGAGCCCACTCAACATCTTAGGGCTCATTCAACCAGGGGTATCGCAGCCTCTTTGGCCCGCCAAAGAGGGGTACCGATTCGGAACATATGTGCAGCTGCCACATGGTCGTCCGCACATACCTTTACAAAATTTTACAATCTGGATTCCTCCTCTAGCCTGGAGACAAGATTTGGCAAAGCTGTGTTACATTCTGTACATTCTTGAAGGGAAAAATTCCAATTTTAGTCCTACCTCTGTTTGTACACCACTGCTATGGGTGTCTATCAAGATAAGGAATACGTCTGAGGGCACCATCCCTTCGAAGAACAAGTTACTTCTTACCTTGTAACGTTCTTTCGATGGGATGTTCCTCCGACGTATTCCTTATCGCCCCTCCCATCCATCCCCGCAGTAAAACTTCCCTTGTAGTTGCAGCTACGCTCCTTCAAGGGCAATAACCAATTCATGCACAGCACATTTTTAAGCTTCAAAACGGAACTGAGCAACGGTCACTGCACAAGTCCATTTATACGCATGATGACGTCGGCGCTGAGTCGGTGGCTGTCGAGGGACACCAGCTCGAGGGACGTCGACGTGCAGCGCCCTCTACTGAAAACATTTCCGATGCCAGCAAGCTGGAATGTAATGTATCAAGATAAGGAATACATCGGAGGAACATCCCATCGAAAGAATGTTACAAGGTTAGAAGTAACTTGTTCTTCTGCCCTAAGAGGTGGCTACCAAAGATTTGAACGATGCATGTTTGCAATTGAGAACAGAGTTTCTTCTACACTACCAATGTTCATATAAGGTAGAGGAATCTATATCTTAGCTTGGGGTCCTGTAGCGCCTTTGAAGATAGCTCCAACTGAAGAGTAAATTGCAGAATCTCAGCTGCAGCAGCTCTAAGATCAAGCTCTGAACCGCTGCATGGATCTGTGGCTACCAGTCTTCCGAGGCTAGTGGGCCTGGGAAATCGCTGTTACCTCCCACTCTTCTGATGGGTACAGCTAGGTAACAAGGCTCCAGGAACCTCTGCTTCTAGAAGATGTCTTGCTGCTTGGCCCTGTTGGGTTTAACAGAAAAGGACCGAGCATTGCAAAGGACCTGAAATGCAGGAATGCCCCAGGTTTACTGGACTTGTGCTACTGGATTACTTCCTGCACCTCTTGATACATGGACGTGCCGTGCTAGCTACTGGACAGCTGCACAATACCCCATTTCATCTAGTCTCTGGCCAACAGTCGGACAGGGTACCCCAATGGCTCACTGTACTTCCAAAGAAGACCTACATGCCTCGAGGTGGTTGTCTTTTTCACCACTGTGTTCTAAAGAACCAAGGCTTTCTCTGCTGCTGGTTACATTTTGGCTTGTGAAACTGTTAAAACGTTTTCACACTGTGCTGTTCTTTCCTATAACCACATATATTTTATTCTCTTTGGCCACTCCGATCGGTGATCCGGGTGAGTGTTTCTCCAGCTTCCTAGACCCTCTGGGCCCCTGACCACTTTCCATCCATATCTTGGTAACCCCAGGCCCATTAGCGCTCCGTCCGTGCTCCCTAGCCCTCTTCCCCTTCCGTGTTTCCTCCCCCTACCGCCGTCCCTGATTGGCCATCTCCCCCAGCTCATCTCAATGGATTGGAATACATACTGGGCATAAGGCCCGTGTGTTTTTTGCTTCGTCCGCCCCTCTGATTGGCTGACCCTCTGGTCATAACTGACCCTCCCAGGGCAGCCCTCTGCCCTGCAGCCCCACAGCGAAGGGCGGCTCCAATAGAGGCAACTGGTGTCAGCGTGGAAGCCAGCGACCAACCATCGACTACAAGGACCGTTAAGGTAGGAGTGGCCTGGGTTAGGGGTGGAGCCAATACTCTACCCTAGAATCCTAGCCATCAAGACAGACAAAATCTAGCTGTGTTTAGTACTGTGCTCAACTGACCTGTTAGGCATGGGCCTCTCTCCCACTGTACAGGAATCCCAAATCTAGCTATGTTTTAATATCGCAAATAACTGCTCCAATTCTAGTGACACGCAAGTCTAGCTGTGTTTAATATTGTGCTCAACTGACCTGTTAGGCGTAGGCCTCTCTCCCGCTATACAGGAATCTCCAGTCTGGCTGTTTTTGGGATTGCGCTCAACTGACCTGTTGGGCGTGAGCCTCTCTCCCACTGTGCAGGAATCTCAAATCTGGCTGTGGTGAATATTGTACTTAACTGACCTGTTGGGCATAAGCTTAGTACCCAATGGCCCAGACAGTGCACCCATAGGAAACTGACCTGTTAGGCGTAGGCCTCTCTCCCACTATACAAGAATATCCAACCTAGCTGTGTTTAATATTGTGCTCAACTGACCTGTTAAGCGTAGGCCTCTCTCCCACTATACAGGAATCTCCAGTCTGGCTGTGTTTGGGATTGCGCTCAACTGACCTGTTGGGTGTGTGAGCCTCTCTCCCACTGTGCAGGAATCTCAAATCTGGCTGTGGTGAATATTGTACTTAACTGACCTGTTAGGCATAAGCTTAGTACCCAATAGCCCCTACAGTGCACCCATAGGAAACTGACCTGTTAGGCGTAGGCCTCTCTCGCACTATACAGAATATCCAACCTAGCTGTGTTAAGTATTGTGCTCAACTGACTTGTTGGGCGTGGGCCTCTCTCCCACTGTGCGGGAATCTCAAATCTGGCTGTGGTGAGTATTGTTCTTAACTGACCTGTTGGACGTAGCCTTGGTACCTAAGGCCCCGACAGTGCACCCATAGGAAGCAATCCCATCCCATTGACAGGAAGGGCAGACTGACCCAGACAGCATTCAAGCTCATCAAGACTAAAGAGCAACATCAATACTCTGCATGTACAATACATCAGAGGACCATTTACCCTACTACTGCTGCACTGTTAACCAAAATGCCCCAACACAGAAATGGACGCCGAGAAAGAGAAGACCATGCAACAATGGCAGCAAACACACAATACCATCGGCACCCAGCAGAAGCAGCCTCAAATGCAGGAAATACCCCGCCAAACACGGTTACCACCAGAACAAACTTTGTAAGAGAAAAATTCTTATCTTACACCCTACCTCGCAACAACTATGGAGCTTCGATACCCCCACAGCCCTGGAATGTGGACGCACACAAATAATCCCCCAAAACGCCCAGAAAAAGGAACGGGACCCACAAAAAGAGTGGAATGATACCTATCCCCTCACCCCATACATCACAAGAACAGAAAGGCACCATCGATACACACCACATACCAGACAAGATGATGAAGCCTTGGTAACCAACAACCCTACCATCAACCTAACAGATCGATTCAATGAAGAAGCCATCAATGACATTCAACCAATCACCATCACTGGAGAAGCGCCACGATTAAACAGTCCCACTACCAACCTAGTGAACTTCTTCGATGAAGCAGCCGTCAGTGTTCTTCATCCAACCAACATCACAAAAGAGACACCATGCCCGGACAATCACAACCTGGAACAAGAAACTACTACCAAACATAACCACATCAAGAGAATCCACTGTAATTTTAATAAATGCAAGGTCCATGTCCAAACACTCAACCGAAATATATGACCTCTTATCAGACGGCGGCATCGACATCCTATTCGTAACCGAAACATGGCTAGACGACAACTACAAGATCACCCTCAACAACTGCCTGCCTGAAAACTTCAAATATATCCAAGCAAACAGGAAAAACAAAAGAGGGGGGGGACTAGCAATCATAAACAAGGAACAACTGGCTATCAAACTGGAAGACCCATTAAACACCGATAAATTTGAATCCTTAATACTGAGTCTCTCAGTAAACCCCAAAACAAACCTGAAATTCATACTGATATACAGACCACCAACCTACGATGCAACCTTTGTAGACACCTTCACGGAAAAATCACCATCCTAGCCATCAAGCACAATCATCTGATCATCCTCGGAGATTTCAACATCTGGTTCGATGAAGCAACCACAATCGCACAAAAATCCTTAACCGCCCAACTAGCAGCAATGAATCTACAACTAGTCAAAGGAGCAACTCACTCAGCAGGCCATACACTTGATGCAATCTTCGCCAACGACAAACTCATTACCATGGCACCCCCAATTCAAATACTCTGGAGTGACCACCTCATCATCCCATTCATAATCACAATGGCCATTCCATTAAACAAGCAACAAGACAAACCGCCGGCCACCATGAAAAGAGATTGGAGAACCATCAAAAATTCCAAACTAACTGAACTCCTGGAACCACAAGCATCAATTATGGAAGAAGCAGACCTGGACAAAAAAATTGCCATACTCCAGACCTGGATCGTAACAACTCTAGACGGCATCGCCAAAGAAAAACCCTTCACGCCAACACAGAAAAAAAAATGGCAAAATGGTTCACCCTGCTACTCAGCGCCATGAAAAGGAAAAAACCAAAAACTAGAATCAGACTGGAGGATCAACAACCACTCTGCGAACAAAGTGAAATTTATACAACATATCCGCTCGTACAAAAAGGAAATTCAAAAAGCGAAGAGGAAACACTACGACAACTGAATCTTCAAAGCACCAAACACCCAAAAAGAACTCTTCAAAATCATAAACTAAATAAAAAAAACCACCAGGATGCAACAACACGCCAACTCCATCAAGGAAACTATGCAATGACCTAGGAGAACACATCAAAAATAAGATCCCTACTATCCAACAAACCATACAAAGCAGACCACGCGATCACACCATGGACCCCACACGCTCACACGAGAAACACACAAACCAACTACGAAGCTGCCCCGAAATATCAGTGGAGACTTTCGTCGAACTGGTAAACCAAAGCAACAAATCAGGCTCTCCGGAAGACCCTTGCCCCCCGGACATATACAAATCAATCCTCAAACAAGGAACTCCCATGTAATACCACAGGAATGTCCTCAACCTTTCAATCTCAACAGGTAAAGTACCAAAGGCCTTCAAATCGGCATACATCAGGCCGCTACTCAAAGACACAACAGGAAACGTAGAGGACTTATCCAACTACAGACCCATCTCCAATATCCCGTACTAAGCCAAACTGCTAGAAACGTACGTCTACAAAACAACCCAAGAATTCATAGAAGAACACTGCCTACTAGACAAGGCACAAATTGGATTCAGACCAATGAGAAGAACAGAATCAGCTCTCCTCTCAATATGGGATGACCTAAAAACAACGCAGACTCAGACTACAGCACCGTCCTGATACTTCTCGACCTATCCGCAGCATTCGACACCGTCAACCATGACATCCTCATAACGAGACGAGAAGGATTGGGAATAACAGACACCGCCCTACTATGGATCAAATCCTTTGTAACAAACAGAACGGAAACGGTATGGATGAAACCTTTTAAATACAACCCTAGAGACTCTACATGCAGAGTACCACATGGTTCATCCTGCTCCCCGCTCCTATTCAACATCTACCTATATCTATTAATCAAAATCATCAAAGGACATGGCCTCACCTGCTACAACTACGCTGACGACACACAAATAATCTTCAAAATACAACGCACCCGAGAAGAAAACGCAACACTAGAGCTTTGCCTTCAGGATATATTCAACTGGATGAACCTGAACCACCTCAAAATCAACCCAGGAAAAACTGAGATAATTATCTTAACAAAACCCGGAGGAGACATCAACTACATCCCCTGGCCAAAAGAACTCGGCTCAACACCAGCGCCATCCTTGATTGTAAAAAACCTAGGGGTCCTGATGGACGACAACCTCACCCCAGAGCCACAGGTAAACGCTCTACTCAAATGCTTCTTTCTCCTACGAGCAGCAAAAAGGATCCTACCGTTCCTGTCATTTGCCAACAAAACTCTTACCATCATTGCTCTGGTCATGTCCAGAGTAGACTATGCCAACAGCCTATATCTGGGCATGCCTGAAAGACTTAAAAAAAAAAAAAAACTACAATGCATACAAAATGCGGCGGCCAGACTCCTCCTCAAACTACCGTGGCGAGAACACATCACACCCGCGCTAAAAATACTGCACTGGTTACCAATAAAACAGCGAATAAAATTCAAATCCATGTGCATCACACACACAGCAATACACAACCAAGATGCAGAATTCCTGAGAGACAAGCTACGCCTACACCAGCCAATAAGAACGCTCAGATCAAGCAACGACATACGCCTAGAAGCAAAACCCTATTACAAAAAAAAACTTGGAGGATCCTCGTTTTCTCACCATGCACCGAAAACTTGGAATGACCTACCGAAGAATATACGGAACACAAGAAACCACCTAGCATTCAGGAAACTGCTCAAATCCTGGCTCTTCACTGCCTAACTAGAAGACCAACCATAAAGAACACCCACACCACTTATCGATGATGAATAAAGAGACTGACCTCAGCCCCCACAAAACAACGGAGCTCTATCAGAATGCACCCCACGACAGCCCATAAGACATCTGGTTTCTCTAGTGACTATCTCTTGAGAACACAACATTCCCTGTTGTGTTCTGGTGAGCTGAGTCTACTGTAGCATTTTAGTGAACTATGTTTAGTGAGGTCGGAGTGTCCATTCCCACCTTGGGTGTCGAAGCAGGCTGCTATGCTCAGCTGCTCAACTAGGTGTGGGCCTCTCCCCCCACTGTGCGGATCTCTCGAATCTAGCCTTTTCTGCACCAGGTAGGAATGCAGAGGCCCAGGCATTCAGCCATGCTGCGATTGGCCGAACTAACTGAAAAAGCTCTAAACTTTCTACATACTTATCTCACTCAAACTAACCCAACCACCTCTCGCACCTCAATCCGCATGCACTTCACCACACCGCCACAACACGTAAACCGCTGGGACAGCTGGAGGAGGGCAACTTCCTATCGTCGTTGGACTTGGAGGATGCTTACTTCCACATCCCCATCCTAAAAGAACACCGAAAGTTCCTCAGATTCGTAGTCCAAGGACGCCACTACCAATTCAGAGCTCGGCCATTCGGATTGAAGTCGGCACCCAGGGTGTTCAAGTGCCTAGCACCAGTGGCGGCGCGGCTGCGCCTGCAGGGGATTCACGTCTACCCCTACCTGGATGACTGGCTCATCCGTGCAAGGACAAGAGAACTCGCTGTCAAGCACACGGCGAAGACCGTCCGCTTATTCACGGAGCTGGGTTTCTCCCATCAACTACCCGAAATCCCATTTGGTTCCGTCGCAGATGCACTGTTTCTGGGAGCGAAGCTCGATACAGTGGAACGATTGGAGGAAAGGACGAAGGTCATCTTAGGCAAGGTGCAGCGCCTGCTAGCCATGGACGTGGCCAGGGTGAGATCCATCAAGTCCCTCCTCGGAATGATGTCCTCATGCATCTATTTAGTGCGACTGTGCAAACTACGGATGCGTCCCCCATATTGCGTTCCTCCACGCCCGCTGGATGCAAGCGGCGGGCAGCTTCGAAGACAAGATCCCGCTCAACAAGGTTTTCCGATCAGTCTGTCTTAGTAATAAACAATCACTGGTCTCTGGGTCATACTGCCCCCAGCCAATGACTGCCCTCTCCCTAAGCCCCGCCTCTGGCAGCCATCCTCCGATTTTTACTGCACGCTCAAGTGTTGGGAGTCCTCGTGTTTAGCTCTCGAGCTTTTTTGATGCGTTTTCGCACTTTTTCAAAGAGATTTTCTCATTTTTCGGTCAATTAGAGCCTCAAACTCCACCGTGTCCACATCCGATCAACGGGGACCCGTTTTGGATTTCCTATGCCCCTCAAGGGTGAAGTTTTCGTCGAGTTACGCTTTTTGGAGGAGTCCAGAAGTTTCTGTGGACATGGCCCAGGAGAAAGGAAGCTTGACGCCCGGAAAGCTATTCAGGGTTTGCCCTGGATGTCAGCTGCAGAATGTGTTCAAGGAGGACGAGCACTCGATGTCTCTACTGCCTTCATGAGGACAAAACGCACGTGGAGAAGGACTGTGCGTTTTGCGGGAACATGTTGGAACGGACCATCAAGGGCCGACACCTTCGTCTCTCCAACTGGCTGGAAGGAAAGAGCCCGTCAGGTGAGGAGAAGAAGAAGAAGTCCGAGCGGTCTTCTAAGTCCTGTGAGGGCGCACCGGCGACGGGGGCCCAACAGAAGGCAAAGCACTGCGAGTCCGCGGGCACCGGGAGCGCCGAACGGTCGGGCTCCTCGGCTGCCAGGCAGGGCGCATCCTCTCCAGCGCCATCAACCACGAGCCAACGCTCTGGCTCAGGGAAGAGTAAGGCCGAGAACCCGGCGGAGCTTCTGGAGAGGCCCCGGTCGATCTCGAAGGATCCAGTCGAGGGGGACCGAGGCGGTGACCCTCCCCCCAAGGTGAAGGCCACAGGCCCGCAGAAGGTGGTGAAGGCCTTTATTCACCAAGCCAAGGCCTCTATCGAGGAAGTCGCGGTGGCCCTGGCGCAGCCTGAGGAGGCTACACCATTAGAGGCGACCTTGGGGCCCAGAGTTTCCCTGCCACCATGGAGGGAAGTCTCCTTCAGGCCCATCGAGAAGACCCCCGTGGAAAAAGAGGGGGGGAGCCGGTGGCCATTGTGGACACGGACACAGCCTCCGAGGAGGAACTGGTTGAAGTCTTGGAGGGCCTCAACAAGGGCGTCGAAGAGGCCCGGTCCCACGGGAGGGATCCCGACTAAGGGGACGACGAGAGCGCCGGCGAGGTTCCTACCCAAGCGTGTCGCCCGTCGCTTCCGGAGCCGCAGGACAACTCAGCGGCCATTTTATTGGCAATACAATCCTTATGTTCGTAGATGAGGACTAGATTGCCCCTACTACCGACAGAGGAGCCGGAACCAGGCCCGACGGAGGAGCCAGAGCCAGGCCCGTTGGGAAGTCCCCCAAAGAAGAGAAGACAGACCCATCCAGCCCCGCCTTTTCAGCCCTCGCGGCCTGCTCAGCCTTTGCCCATGTCCCCCGTACCTGGGGATGACACAGGAATGGACACGGCCACGACGGGTACGGATGACGATGGCGGCGACGACGGGACAGAGCTCCCATCGCCTCCAGCCCAGGCCTCCCCGCCCGACGAGATTGGGTCTTTCCATGCTATGATCACCAGGGCATCTGAGCTTTTTCAGCTCTGCCCCAAAGAGAAGGAAGGTTTCCTTTACCAACGGCGCGAGGCAAAGAGGAAGACGGTCCTCGCCGTGCCTCTGCTGGATGACATCGTGGACGAGGGTCTCGCCCTTCTCAAGAACCCGTCTACGACGCCTGCCAAGAGGGATCGGTACGAGAAGAAGTACCGGGTCCCCAACGCGGCACCTTTGTGCCTTAGGGCGCAATCGACCCCTGACTCGTTCGTCTCAGCGGCGGCCAAAAAGAAAGCAGGGGGGGCATCGGCCTCAACGTCAACTTCCCCGCCGGACGGCGAAGGAAAGATGCGGGATGCAATGGGACGACGAGTTATCTCGTCGGCGGCAACAACGATTTAGGCGGCCAATGCCCTCGCGATCGTGGCCCGCTTCGACAGGGAGTTATGGTACAAGATCGCCCCCCCTGTTGCACTTCCTACCGGACGGCAAGAGGGCTGAGGCCCTAGAGATCTTGCAGGAAGGTGAGGTGGTGTCGGACCACGCCATAACGGTGGCAACGGACATTGCCGACAACGGTTTCTGCCAGCTAGGCAACGGCGTTTGCCTCAGACGACGAGGCTTGCTGAAGGCGACAGAATTCCGCCAGGACGTTCAAGGTTTTGGACATGCCGCTCGACGGGAACAACCTGTTTGGGAAAACAGTGGATGAGTCCCTCCAAGCCATCAAGGCGGACACGGAGACCGCTAAGGCCCTAGGAGTTCTCCAGCAACGAAAGCCGTCCTTTCGGAGCTCCGGAGGCAAGCAGGGTGCCTCCAAGTGATTCGGCGGTGGCTCCTCTACATACTGCCAAGCGGCCCGCTCCTCGTCACCGGAAGCCTATAGAGGACGAGGCAAGTAGGGTGGATCCCGCCATCGTCGCCAGGGAGGCCAAGGCGGCAAGGCGTCCTCCAAGCAAGATTGAACCGACCATTGCGTCGGGCCCCGACCGAAGCACTCCGTCCATCTCCACCGACCATTGGGTGCTGGACGCCCTGGCCTAGGGGCACGCCCTTGAATTTCTAAAAGTGTCCCCGCATTCCTCCCGTGGCCAGGAAAGAAAACCAATTCCCTCAACTACTGTTGGAGGTAAGGGCGATGCTCATGAAAGGTGCCATCGAGCTCGTCCCAAAGAGGCTCCGGAGTATACTCAAGGTGCTTCCTCGTGAAAAAGAAGACAGGATGGTGGCGACCCATCCTAGACCTGCGATGACTGAACAAGTACATCAAGGCACAGAAGTTCCGGATTGTCACCCTCCAGCACGTGCTGGGACAGCTGGAGGAGGGCGATTTCCTGTCGTCGTTGGATTTGGAGGATGCATACTTTCACAGTCCCATTCTAAAAGGACACCGGAAGTTCCTCAGGTTCGTGGTCCAAGGGCAGCACTACCAGTTCAAGGCTGTCCCGTTCGGATTGAAGTTGGCACCCAGGGTTTTCACCAAGTGCCTCGCTCCAGTGGCGACGCGGCTGCGCCTGCAGGGGATCCAAGTCTACCCCTACCTGGATGATTGGCTCATCCGCGCAAGGACAAGGGAGCTTGCCGTAGAACACACAGCGAAGACTGTCCAGCTGCTCATGGACCTGGGGTTCTCCATCAACTTACCCAAGTCCCACCTGGTCCCCTCCCAAGTCGCACTGTTTCTGGAAGCCAAGCTCGACACAGTGGCGCGTCTGGCCTCGCCGTCGGAGGAAAGGACAAAGGCCATCCTAGGCAAGGTGCAGCGTCTGCTGGCCACAGACGTGGCCAGAGTGAGGTCCATCAAGTCCCTCCTCGGGATGATGTCCTCTTGCATTTATCTGGTGTGCCTGTGCAGGCTTCGGATGCGCCCTCTACAGGAGTTCCTCGAAGCCCGCTGGATTCAAGCAACGGGCAGCTTCGAGGACAGGATCCCTCTCAACGAGACCTTCCGACAAGCGATCTGGTTGTGGGGCACCCGCGCTCATCTAGCGCCGGGGACAGACTTTCAGACCCCGGTCCACCAGGCGACAGTGACGACGGATGCCTCCCCGGAGGGGTGGTGAGCGCCCACCGGAGATCTTCACGCGAGAGGCCTTCGGCTCCTGGAGGAGAAGCTGCTCCACATCAACATCCTGGAGCTCCGGGCAGTGTTCTGGGCCCTCCGGTCCTTTCTCCCATCCCTCATGGGCAAGGTGGTGAGGATCTTCACCGACAACACCACCACGATGTTCTACATCTGGAAACAGGGCGGAACCAGATCCCCAGCCCTATCCAAGGAAGCCCAGGACCTGTGGCATTGGCCCGTTGCTCAAGGGATGTTTCTGGTGCTGTTTCATCTGGCAGGGATAAAAAAACACCATCGCCGACTCACTCAGCAGAGAGCTGCGCTCTTGCCACGAGTGGGAACTACGCCAGGATCAAGTGGACCGACTCTTTCAGCGATGGGGCAAACCCCAGATCGACCTATTCCCAACGGCGATGAACTCCAAGTGCCAGAGGTTCGCCAGCAGGTTTCCCCAACCGAGGAGCATGGGTGATGCTTTCTTGTTCACCTGGGATGGCCTGTTCCTATATGCGTTTCCTCCGTTGCCGTTGCTGCTCCGACTCATCAACCAGCTCAAGAGGTCCCGGTGCAGAATGATCCCTGTCGCACCGGCGTGGCCGAGACAGATCCGGCTCCCAGAACTTCTGGACTTGTCAGTGTCCCCACCAGTCAAGCTGTCGATGGACGCAGATCTTCTCTCCAGAGAAGGAGGCGCAATTCTTCATCACCACCCAGAGTCGCTGAACTTGCAGGCCTGGCTCCTACAGCACTAGAGTTTGGAGGATACGATATCCCGACTGCAGAGAGGTTCTTGCGAAGGCCAGGGCGTCCTCAACTCTCAAGTGCTATGGCAAAGTACTAGCCAAAGCTGGACTATATCATGCTTCAATCAAGATGCACCTGGCAGCGATTTCCTGATACACCAGGACTACAGGGCGGTAATCCCTGTGGTCTCATCGCCTGGTTAAGGAATTTATGAAGGGACTGTTTCGATCATTCCCGCCGGTGAAGGCGCCAGCCCCGGCGTGGGAGCTCAACGTGGTGCTGACCAGGCTCATGGGTCCGCCATTCGAGCCATTGCATTCAGTGCCTTTGAAGTTCCTGTCGTGGAGAACAGCGTTCCTGGTGGCCATCACCTCCGCACGACGCGTGGGAGAGATCCAGGCACTATCCTGCAAGCCTCCATACGTGACCTTACACGATACGAGGGTAGTGCTGAGGATGCACCCCTCCTTCATGCCCAAGGTGCCGTCGGACTTCCATCTCAACGAGCCCTTGGTGTTACCAGTCTTTTTCCCTTCGCCTTTGTTGCCGGCCGAGAAGACTATGCACTCGTTGGATGTAGCTAGAGCTCTGAAGTTCTACGTGGACCGAACAAAGAGTTTTCGGAGGACATCACAGCTGTTTGTGAACTTTGGACCTGTGAACCAAGGGAAGGCTCTCTCGAAGGCTTACATTTCCAGATGGCCCTCCGGCTGCATCATGCACTGTCATCGGTTGGCAAACCGACCGTTGCACAGCTGTCCGAGAGCCCATTTGACCAGAGCGGTCGCTGCTACCACGGCGTTCTTGTCTGGTGTTCCCCTGCTGAACATCTGCAGGGCTGCTACGTGGAGGTCGACGCACACCTTCACAAGATTCTACTGCGTCGACCGGGATTCCAGGGAGGAGTCCAGGGACAGCCAAGCAGTGCTGCGCAACCTGTTTGCTTAAGGTGAGCCTGGTGAGGAGGTAAGAAATGCTTAATGTTGAGTTTTGATGTAATGCTTAGTATTGAGCCTTTGCCACCTCCCGTGGTTGTGCATGTATGTACTGCTATGTATTCTTATATTCATGAGCATGTGAATCCATGCCAGACCCCATGCTGGAGAAGGAACAAGTTACTTACCTGTAACTGTTGTTCTCCAGCATGGGTCTGGCATGGATTCACATGCGAACCCTCCCTCCTACCCCTCTGCGGCTCTTCGTTTGGTCATACTGCCACTTTACGTGCTACCAAATCTGAGGATGGCTGCCAGAGGTGGGGCTTAGGGAGAGGGCAGTCATTGGCTGGGGGCAGTATGACCCAGAGACCAGTGATTGGTTACTACTAAGAAAGACAGATCAGAAACGAAACTGATACTGATTTTTTCTTTACCGAGGATTCCCAGCCTGACGACGGGGAATATTCATGAGCATGTGAATCTGTGCCAGACCCATGCTGGAGAACAACAGTTACAGGTAAGTAACTTGTTCCTTACCATTACCTCAGGCAAAACCACTGTGAACAATGGAAAGCCACTTTCCAAGCCAGCAGTTTCAAAACCTTTGTATTCCAAATGCTGGATTCCAAGAGGATCCTTTTGTGGTAATTGAGAATTTACCAGCACTGTGTACTGTAGTTTCGACACACTTGGTTACTAGGGGTAAGAGCTTTTCTCCTTGGATGACAACTCAAGGATTTGAGACTCCCAAGTCAAGAATGCCTACTTAAATGCAGATCTTCAGTTAAGGCAGATTGACACTTCAACAGTGCTGGCAGGCTACAAAGCTGTATAGTGGGAAAACCTAGTCTGATTTGTAAGGGGTCCCTCTCAGGATGCAGCAGAGTATTTTACATACTTTAATTAAGCCATGATGCCAATCGCTGCCCTGGCTGCTGAATCAGCCAAGTGCTAATCCATGCCATCTCTTTGCAACAAGACAGTGAGACTTTCCTTGATATGTCAATGATGTAAGGCAGGAGCACAAGGCTGGCGTTGCAGCTGCAAAATCTTAGAATTCCATCGTTTTATTTCCAAAATCACAGTTCCAATCGACATTTTTACAAACCCTGAAAGCAGCAACAACCACCTGTCCCTCAAATACTATACCTTTCAATGAGCAAAAACAAACCGCTATAGGCCGAGGCTGAAGTCTAGATTTGTCACCTACTCAAGAGCCTAAATAGTCTGACATTCCAGAAGAGAGAATACTCTGATTAACCTCCCTCAATGAATATGCATCCTAATAATTATGTCTTCTTCCTTTGAAGACACCTGGCTCCAGACACCCCGAAGCTCCCTGAACTCCAATCTCCCATGGATGGGCATTGCAAACATCTTTCCCTGGACAGGGTCTTGCCAGGGGTTTCATCTGAAAGAATGAGTAAGGTACTGTTGTCTGACCTGGGTGGTCAGGTTGGTCAGGCTCTGGAGCAGTCACAGGAATCGATAAGTGCTGGAGAAAGCAGTCTGGTAGAAAGGCGTGGAGCAAGTCCATCTGGAAAGTGGCTCGCACTCTTTTTGAAAAGACAGGAACGTTGTGGTTGCCCAATGCCTTAAGTTTGGTGCGGCCCATGTTTGGAGTTTGAAAAGGAGTCACTGGTGGCAAGGGTGCGTTTTTTGGGGTGGTGAGACTTAGCAACACAACCAGTGTAGAGAGAGAGTGTATGCTTGGAGGGCCACACCACTACCAAGGTTATTGGCTGTCCCAGTGGGAATCCAGGCTCTTGACTAGGTGTTATGGGATGATGATGATGTGGGGATACTGACTGGGGCCTTTATCTGGGAGTGCACAGACTGCCTCATAGGGGGGGTATGAGGTGTGAGGATCAGTCATCAATCAGGATGTTTTACATGATGGCAGAGATCAACCCCTCTCCTCTGCCAAACTGCAAAAGGTTAGCTAAGGAATCATTTGCCAACAGCAGAGATACGTTAATTGCAGGCAGTTCTGAAGGAGGGGGCCAACAGTGAAATGGTGGTAACTTTGGGGGTGGGGGGACATCCTACATTTCAGGAAACCTTAGGAAACTTTTGATAAGCAAGAGTTTTAACTACTCCCACTACATTACATACAAAGTATGGATGGGTTGAACAGTACATAAAGATCCACTGTGAAACTGCAAGAGTGGGTTGGAGAGTGTGCTCTCAGAGGATCTATGTGATTGAGACCCCGGCACCCACCCCATACTTGTTATATTCCTAACCTTCCCCACCCCCACACATATATGTATATATATTTCTGACACTTGTGGAATCTGCTTAGATCACATGCTGTGCATAGGCCGACATCTAGTGGAAGCTGCGGAGTATTAGTTTGTTTTTCGAAACTCGAAAATGGGCGTCGACACAGGGCGTGCCAGTAATACTATCCCTAGTGTGACGTCCACTGTACCCAAGATCCCTCACGCGTCTAGGATCCTCGGATTGTTTTTTCCGCCATACTGGTCGGAAGCATTTTGCGGAGTCCCCTGGCCTTAGCCATACTTTTGCTAAAATATTAAATTATTTACATCCTTCCCCATCCCAACGTCAAACTCGACGCCGGCTGGAGAAGAAATCGACCGTCGGCTGCTGCACGACGGATTTGGGCCTCGGAAGGCCTCTGGCCTCGGCCCTGCAAGTAGGGAGAGTGGGGGGTTGGACATACTCTACACTCTTGGTATATAGGTACACCTTATACATTTCTTACACTTAACAGCCCGCTGCCTCAAGGTGCCTCAAGGTGCATATGGAGGGTACCCCTTTTCAATTCTGCCCCAAGTGCAATCGCAAATACCCTTGGGTCCACAGGCACGCCACGTGCAATCTCTGCTTGCCGAGGGACCACCCCGAAGCGAACTGCAGAGCGTGTAGTAGGTTTAAACCTAAGACACTTAAGGACCGTTCGACGAAGCGTTGGGCCCACCACGCCAGGCAGGCGGCCATGGCAGCGGAGGGTGCCTTCAGCGACGGCAGCAACGCCGTACTTTCGGACGGCGAGGGCATTACGGCATCGAAAGACAGCCGAGCGCAGGTCCCCAACCTCGGAAGGTCGTCCGGCAGGGCGGCTATGGGGAAGACCCCCGGCGACACAAGCGCTTCATACACCACACACACTAAACACACAAAGTCCAACCGAGACTCGACGACGTCGAGTTCTCGGAAAGAGGCACAAACAGAACGGTCCGATTCGGTGTCCTCTGGGCGTTCTCGGTCGAGATCGCCGCATGACTCCAGGCAATCATCCACTCTTGCCAAGAGTGCCTCTCTCCCTAGGCTAACAGAAGTTCGATCGTCGGAGGACGAAGACGACTTCCACTCCCAGGCCGTGCTCCAGGAGTCGGAGCCCACAGACAAGATCAGCGCGGCCCCACGCTTGAAGGACAGGGACTCTACCCCCGATCCTCGACGTCAGGCGTCAAAAACCTCCGGAGCCACAAAAGGACAGGGAAAACACTTTTCCACTCACGGGGAGGGGGGAAAACAGCAGAAGAAGCAGCCTTTGCACTCTTCCACACCTGTGAAACACGCCACTCCCCCTAAACAGACAGACAAGACCAGGTCTGCTGATATGTCTAAAACCAGCAAATCTACTCAAGATAAATCTCCGAGACTTGCTGAGAGAGTCATTCCCAGTTCCAAAAAATGGTCGAGTGAAGACATAGATAGGGTCATGTCAAGGATGTCTTCTTAGGCTGACTTTTACAATAAAAATCCAGACCATTTCCTTTCGTATGATCCACAAGGGGCGACACCGTCAGGCTCTAACGATCCTATCCCCCCCGAGTAAGAAGCCCCGGTTTGAGACACCGATGAGGTCTACAGACCCCTTCGAGGTACAACCATACTCACGACCATACTCACTGTATCAAGGAGAGGCTTCCTTTGGTGAGGACCAAGAATTTGGCATGGTAGAAGAGCAAACGGGACGGGCTACTATGGGGATGATGAGGACCAAGAAGAGGAAGAGGAAGACCCTGAAACCTACCGAGAAGATTCCCCGGTAGAAAACGAAGCCCCGGTTACCGACTCCCCTGTCGATAACCAACCCCTTCTAAACGAGGTTCTCGCATGTGCAGCAGAACATTTCCATATTGACACCCACGGTGTCCAGGAGGAGAGGGACTTCGCCGAGGAGTTAGTGGGAGAAAGGAGGCCTGTTGCCCAGACCATCCCTATCCTTAAGTCCATTCAGCTAAGAATAGACCCGTCCCTGGTGAACTCGAACCTCACCAGAGCAGTCAATCCCAGGGTTGAAAAACTTTTCAGGGCAGCCCAGTCTGACCCTCTCTATGTAAGAGGACATCTGAAGCCAGACTCCCTAGTTGTCACTAACACTCGTAAGAGGGCTGGAACACCCTTGTCATCGTCCGAAGCTCCTCCAGACAAAGAGAGCAAAAAACTAGATGGTTTCGGCAGGAAAGTAGCCTCAACGTCCGCCTATCAGGCAAGGATTGCAAACTCCACCACCCTGTTGGCCAGCTACAACTGCCATCAGTGGGAAGAAGTCGCAGCACTCATAGCCTCTGCTCCGGAACCTTTAAAGGGCCAGTTAGCTCGGATTTCCGCAGAGGGTAGAGCCGTGTCTGGTTGCATTTTGAAAGCAACCTTTGACGCAGCGGACAACGCAGGCAGATTGATAGCAGAAGGCACTGTTATCAAGAGACATGCGTGGTTACGGCAGTCTGGTATTAAGGCAGAAACCCAGGCATCATTGTTGGACAAACCGGTGGAAGCCGATCTGTTGTTTGGTAAGGCGGTCGAGGACGCACTGAAGCATGCCAAGGACGAATACGAGACATTGAAGTCCCTTGGCCAGTTAACCAATAAACCCCCTAACCAGAGAGGGAATAGTAAATTTCGTCGCCCACGTGGCCAAAATTCCCAAAGAGGATCTAACTATTCCCAGGGGCAGGGTACACAGTGGAACAACAGTCTACCCAGGGTTACGGCAGGGGTAATAGGAGAGGTCGTGGTAAAGGCAGAGGCAGCCCCTGCAAAGGAGATGGCACGCCTCCACCAAAGCAGTGACGCTCAGTTCAGGGTCCCTTCTCATGCAACCCCAGCAGGGGGACGCATTTCCAACTTCAGCCAGGCTTGGGAAGGGATCACATCAGACAGATGGGTGCTGTCAACAGTATCCACAGGGTACTGTATAGAACTACTGCAGCGTCCCCGGAACCATCCTCCACGACAGAGAGTACACTCTTTAGAACATCAGAAGATTCTCCTAGAGGAGATCGCCATTCTGCTAGAAAAGGACGCGATAGAACTCGTCCCGGGACACCAGGTAAACAAGGGTATTTATTCAACTTACTTCCTTGTGCCAAAGAAAGATTTGACAATGCGCCCAGTATTGGATTTAGGCCTGCCAACAAGTATGTCAAGCCCCAAAAGTTTCGTATCACTACGCTACAAGAGGTCATCCCCCTCCTAAAAAAGGGGGATTACATGGCAACCTTGGATATGAAAGATGCCTATTTTCATATTTCCATGTTCCCAGCGCACAGAAGGTACTTGCGCTTCAAGGTGGACAGTCGGCACTACAAATTCAAGGTACTGCCCTTCGGGATAGCTTCGGCACCAAGGGTATTCACCAAGGTACTGGTGGTGACGGCTGCACACCTACGCAGGGAGGCAATCCCGGTGTACCCTTATCTGGACGACTGGCTCATAACGGGGGAAACCCCAGTAATTTGCAGGACAAACATTCAAAGGACTATCGACCTCCTCCACGAATTAGGCTTCTCAATCAACGAGAAAAAGTCAAGCCTGGTGCCAACCACCTCCAAACAGTTCCTAGGAGCAATCCTAGATACTCAAGAGGGGTTGACATTTCCTTCAGAGGAAGGAATTCGGAATATACTACTGCAAATTTCGCAATATCAGTCCGGTCACCAAATAACGGTACGCAAAGCAATGCGTTTACCGGGCATGATGGCGTCATGTATTTACCTGGTCCCCCACGCGCGCCTGTGCATGCGTCCCATGCAGGAATGGTTGGCGAAACAGTGGTCTCAGGCAAGTGGTCAGTGGGACGATCTAGTGGTCGTTTCGCCAACACTAGTACAAAGCCTTCACTGGTGGACAAGAGAGAATCTTGCACAGGGAAAACCCTTTTACGATCCCGAAGTACAGGCAGTAGTCACTACCGATGCATGTCTGACGGGGTGGGGAGCTCACCATCTCCACCACACAGCTCAGGGTCTCTGGTTTCCCTCAGTGGCCAAGAACCACATCAACCTGCTAGAGCTTCTGGCAGTATTCAGAGCGCTTCAAGCGTTCGAGCCCCACCTACTAAACCTGTCAGTGCAAATCCGGACGGACAGCACAACAGCCATGTTCTACCTGAACAAGCAAGGAGGGACTCGTTCGCCAAATCTGTCCAAGCTTGCCCAGAAAATCTGGATATGGGCACTCAGACGGAACATCTTCCTGTCATCACAACATGTTCCAGGGGAGCTCAATTCCCTAGCGGATGCTCTGAGCAGAGACTCCCTCCCAGAGGAACACGAATGGGTTCTACACAGAGAGGTCGTAGAAAATATCTTCTCTCAGTGGGGTTTCCCCACTATAGACTTATTCGCCACAAGCGAAAACAGACAATGCCCAGGATTTGCATCCAGGTTCCCCCAACCAGTCTCCCAAGGGAACGCCCTGGGGATGAACTGGTCAGGGATGTTTGCGTACGCTTTTCCACCAACTCCTCTCATCAGGAAGGTGGTGAACAAGATGAACAGAGAGTCGATGACGCTCGTCCTAGTTGCTCCCGTGTGGGCAAGACAACTGTGGTAGGATGGCGGTGTGCGAGCCCATCAAACTTCCAGCCTGGTACAACCTACTGTCCCAGCACCAAGGTCAAACAGTGCATCAGCAACCCAACTCAATGAACCTGGCAGCATGGCTCCTGAGGTCATAGAGTTTGGACATCTCAATTTACCAAAGAGGTGTATGGACATCCTAAAGGAATCTAGGAAACCAAACATAAGGCACTGTTACTTTGACAAGTGGAAGAGATTCGTTATCTGGTGCCAGAGTAGACAAATCAACCCAGTTGATTGCACTCCTTCCACTATTGTTACATACATGCTCCACCTGCTGGACGCAGGATTGGTTTTTAACTCACTGAAAGTACACCTAGCAGTCCTGTCGGCATACACCACTTCCCATAACAAGGTCTTGTGGTGGAAAGTACCAGTAGTTAAAGCCTTCATGGAAGGATTAAAGAGACTTCACCCTCCTATTTCAAACCCGCCACCAGGGTGGGACCTTAATGTGGTGCTATCTAAGCTCATGGGACCCCCTTTCGAGCCCATGCTTAAAAGCAGTCTCAAACACCTGACTTATAAAACGGCCTTCTTAGTAGCTATTACTTCGATAAGAAGGGTCAGTGAAATTCAGGCTCTGTCAGTGCAGGATCCCTTCTTTACTGTCCATAAAGACAAACTGGTTTTACACACACACCCTAGGTTCTCACCTAAGTTTATATCTAAATTCCACGTAAACCAGTCCATCGAGCTTCCGGCTTTCTTCCAGGACCCTTAAAGCTCGGCTGAGGTGAAACTACACACCCTAGATGTGCGTAGGGCGGTCCTCTACTATGTAAATTAGACCAGACCGCTAAGAAAAACAGATCAACTGTTTGTCTCCGTAGCTACAGGCAGAGAGGGGGATCGCGTCTCTAAAGGTGCCATCTCGAAGTGGATTATTAACTGTATCCAGCTGTGTTACTCACTCTCTGAAAGAACTCTGCCTTTCACGCCAAGAGCCCACTCTACTAGAGGTATTGGGTTTCATTGCAAATGTACCCCTTGACACCATTTGCAAAGCAGCTACTTGGAGCTCTAGTCACACTTTTACTCAGCATTACTGCATTGACACCCATTCCAAGGCAGATACACAAGTGGGACAAGCGGTTCTAAGACACTTATTTGCTCATGACCCTTCTCACATCCCACCTCCTTCTTCAGGTACTAATTTATGCACAGCATGTGATCTAAGCAGATTCCACAAGCCTCAGAAGGGATACATTACTCACCGTAATCGTATTTCTGATGCTTGTATCTGCTTAGATTCACATGCGACCCACCCTTCCTCCCCTCTGAGAGAAGGCGCATGGTTGCTTGTAGTCTTACCTTTCTATCTATCTGCTTGGATTATCTGTACTCGCGCTACTCCTCATGCTACCTCATGTCAGAAAAAATACAATATGAGGATCCTAGACGCGTGAGGGATCTTGGGTACAGTGGACGTCACACTAGGGATAGTATTACTGGCACGCCCTGTGTCGACGCCCATTTTTGAGTTTCGAAAAACAAACTGTAATACTCCGCAGCTTCCACTAGATGTCGGCCTGTGCACAGCATGTGAATCTAAGCAGATACAAGCATCAGAAATACGATTACGTGAGTAATGTATTTTTTATGTGTATATATATATATATATATATATATATATATATATATATATATATATATATATATATATATATATAGTACGCGTGGGTGGAAAAAGTCTGCATTTTCGGCTTTTGGAATTCTGGAAGGGACATTTTGGTATATTTCCCTCTCAGGTATGCAGCAGGAGTTGGGGAGTCACCTGGGGACTAGCATAGGCATTGGCACCAACCAGCATGGAAAATGTGCATACAGCTGGAGTCCAGCCAAAGAACAGAGCAGAATTTGCAGGGGCAACTTACCAAGGTGGGGGCCAAACCACAGAAGACAAACTCGAACTGTCTGCTAGGAGCTATTGCAACCTAGGTGTCATACACTCGGGGAAGAATCCCTCCTCACTCACAGCTCTGCATACCCCTTCTGGAGATGGGGACACCCAGACACCTAGCATAGCCAGAATGCCCACTACACAATCGCCTCCTCATTATTCCCCGTTACCTGTGGTGCGTGGGAAACGTCAGCCTCCGTGGCCTAGTGTCAGCCGCAGGAAGCGACTTAGTTTGTTTCCATGTTTCCGCTGGCAGCTGCCGTGGAGAATACGAATGGGCTGGAGCAGCCAATCGCGCCCGCTTCCTGGTTTCGCGTCGGCATCCCGATCACGTGTCACGAAACCAAATCACGTGATCGGATGTCGACGGACATAAAAGCCGGGTGATTCAAACTCTCCTTGCTTCACAGCTGTTTTCTACACTGTTAGGCGTTTGCGTTACGGTTACTTTTGTTCAAGACCTCGGCTTACGACACTCGGACTGGCTTTCTTGCTCCTCGAAAACTCTTCCCTGGATATTGCTCGAACTTTGATACTTGGACTTTGGCTAAACGGAAACGGACTGGCTTTGGATATTCCCTTTTCTGAATTGTCAACCTGGACCTCGATCCTCGGATCGTTTTGCTGACTGCTTTTGGATTCCTCGAACCACGTTTTGTCACAGTACTACGAAAGACTCTAGTCTCTCAGGTGATTCTCCCAGAGTCGTTGTTTCTTCATCTGGCTTTCAGGATCGCTGGCGTTCCCTCGTACCACAGCTATGAACACCATAGCCCTTGACTTTGAACTTAGGTAAGCCTTATTCTAGTACTTATCACTGACTCAAGGTACTGTTATTGCTTGTGTTAACCTTGCCTTCCTCCAAACAGCTTTGGGGTTCTCGACGCTGCTGATTCTGTGAAATACCATCCTCCTGTGGTCCCAAGGCTCGCACAGGGAGTTCGTTCTACCTCTCTGTGGGGAACTTGGGAACGGAGGTCCATACTCTCTCCACTACGTGGCAAGTCACGACAGACTGTGAAGCCATTGCATTACGGAGAGTATGGAGGGCGTGCCCGATGACCCCATGGCTGCATTGGTACAGGCAATAACAATACTTAGGGCAGATATGACAGCCGCCAATGCCGCCATACATCAGCGCTTAGACCTTATCCAAAGCACTCAACACCCTCTACCCGCTGATGCTGAGTTAGGTGATGTCCCTGCACCACCCCCCATAGCACAAGCACAACCTGCTCTGTCTCCTCAGGTCCCAGTGTTCCAGCCTACGCCCCTTCCTTTGGCCACTCCTGAGAGATTCCATGGAGACCCCAAGAAATTCCGGACATTAATAAATCATTGTAAATTGCATTTCCTCTACAAACCCCAGGCCTTCCCTGATTCTACCACCAAGGCGGCTTTTACTCTGTCTCATTTAGCTGTCACTGCCGCTGCCTGGGCTAACCCCCTACTAGAAAACAATATTCCTGCTCTCTATAATTTTGATTTGTTAGTTACTGAAATGTCTCATGTATTCGACACCCGCCACAAGACCCAATCTCGGGATCTCGAGCTATTAGATCTAACTCAAGGGAAAGGGTCTCTCTTGGACTACATAGCCCGGTTTAATCAATTAGCTGCTGAAACAGCCTGGCCCGAAACAAAGATGGCAGTAGTATTCTATAAGGGCCTTAATAATCCCATGAAGGATGCTATGGCTGTCATCCCTTCAGGACGCATTTATTCATTGTCGCCCTCAGAAGAACAGGCATTAAAGGACTACATTCAGAAGGCTCTTAGGATTGGCCACATACGCCCTTCCACCTCTCCGGGGGCCAGTCCTATTTTTTTTTGTCCCGAAAAAAGAGGGCGATTTGCACCCTTGCGTTGACTGTCGCCGTTTGAATGCCGTTACCGTAAAAACCGGTATCCAATTCCCTTGATAACCCCGTTGTTGGATAGGTTGAGTCATGCCTCTATCTATACTGACCTCGATCTTCGTGGGGCTTATAACCTAGTAAGAATCTGCCCCGGAGACGAATGGAAGACGGCTTTCTGTACACGGTACGGAATGACTTACTGGACGTGTGTGTAGCGGTCTATCTCGATGATATTCTGGTCTTCTCCCGTAACATTAAAGAACATGTGCTACACGTGAGGTTTTGTCCCGTCTCCAACGGTATTCACTCTTCGCCAAACCTGAAAAGTGTGAGTTCCACACTGACAACGTTGAATTCCTGGGTTTCCACATATCTCCAGGCGGACTAACCATGAATCAGTCCAAAGTCCGCGCAGTGTTGGGTTAGCCAAAACCCAGTAATCTCAAAGCATTGCAGTCGTTTCTTGGGTTCGCTAATTTTTATAGGCGGTTTATTCAGGATTTTTCATCCCTAGTAGCCCCACTTACCGCCTTGACCAGTCCCAAAGGGCCCTTTTTGTGGTCAGATACCCACCAGGATGCTTTTGACGCCCTAAAAACGGCGTTTACCACTGCCCCAGTACTAAAACATCCCGATCCCAAACTTCCCTTCATCGTGGAGGCAGATGCTTCTTCCTTTGCTCTCGGGGCAGTGTTGCCCAAAACTGCCCGTTTACAGGCCACCTGCATCCGGTGGCATTTAATTCACGAAAGTTCTCTTCCGCTGAACACCACTATACAGTCACAGAAAAGGAGTTGTTGGACATCAAGGATGCTTTTCAAACCTGGCAGCACCACCTTTTGGGGGCCAAACACACAATCACAGTATACACTGATCATCGTAACATCCAAGATTTAGTTTCGCTTAAGTGTTTAAACGGTCGTCAGGTGCGTTGGCATTTGTTCTTTTCTGCCTTCGACTTCCAGATCAAACATCGGTCAGGCCTTTCCCATGGAAAGGCAGATGCCTTATCTCGTTCCCCTGGTGGGATCGCCTTGCCAGTCTACCCTGAAAGATTGTTGGACCAGAATGTCATCTGCCTTTGCACGCCCCCTATGTCACTAGTACAATCTATAAGAATGTGGGTTTCTTTACATCCCGAACATGTCTCCGATTGGAGTCCGGTGTTTCATAACGGCTTACCGTTCATCCAGAATAGGTTGTGGTTACCGACAACGGAAGCCCGCAATCTTGCCTTGGAATGGTCCCACGACAATGCTATCAATGGGCATGCCGGGCAAGGACGCACTTTAGACCTTCCCAGGTGCTGGTGTTGGTGGCCCTCTATGAAATGGGATGTGGAAGGATACGTTAACTCGTGTGCGATATGTGCCCAGTGTAAACATCGTCGGGGGTGCCCCGTGGGTCTTTTGCAGCCCTTGCCTATTCCACCTCGCCCTTGGCACACGATCTCAATGGATTTCGTGACAGATTTGCCCCAGACCGGGGGTTTCAACACTGTGTGGGTGGTGGTCGATTCCTTCTCTAAAGTAGCCCGATTCATCCCATGTTCGGGCATCCCCTCGGCCCCTGCCTTGGCCAGCCTCTTCTTCAAATCAGTTTTTTGCCTATTTGGGTTTCCCACAGTTATCATTTCGGACAGGGGATCGCAGTTCACGTCTCGTTTCTGGCGAGCACTCACAAAACTCTTGGACATTGATTCCCGTTTTTCTTCTGCCTACCATCCGGAGACGGATGGCCAAACGTAAAGGGTGAACCAGGCCATGGAGCAATACTTATGTTGTCTCATTTTACAGCACCAACAAACATGGTTAAGGGTCTTACACCTTGCTGAGTTCGCATACAACAACACAGTCCATGCTTCCACGGGTTTTTCTCCTTTTTATGTCTTGTATGGTCAGCACCCTCGAACCCTTCCTATTCCTGATATCGCGCTTTGCGACAACCCAGCAGGGGCCGCCTGTGCACGCGATCTGTAGGCCGTTCATGCTCAAACACTCACTCACCTTCGTGAGGCCCAGATATCTGCTAAAGCAGCGGCTGATCGACGGAGAAGCGTGGCACCTTCTTATGTGACAGGTGACAGGCTTTCTACACGCCATCTCCGGCTGCCGGGTTGTCGTAAACTGCTTCCCCGTTTTGTGGGGAAGCAGTTAACACAAGCACTAGGCAAAGGTCTTTGAAATATAAAGAAGACTAGAGTGGGAGACCCAAGCAAGGCATTACAGAGGAAAGCCCCAGAGTCTGCTGGGGATGTATTCCCAACTCCTAGTAGAGATGAACCCTGGCCGAACGTTAAGGAAATTGCTGAAGAAGTAATCTCTCAGGATGGTGTAGCCCAGAAAATGGCTGAGCAACTGGAGGTACTTCTGAAAGGTGATCCTGTGGCAGAAACCATAACCAGGCAAGTTGCGAGAGGGCCAGGAGGCTCAGGGCATCAATTCAAGCATTGTGGTCCAGAGCAGGCCCTTCAAGAAATACTGCATGTTCCCTCGATTTGTGGCAGCAATGCAGCAGTGAACCGGTTCACCTCCCTACCTTAGCGTTCTGAACATCTAGCACTCTTCGCCTCTGCTTCTTACGTGCTGCCCCTCAGTAAACCTGGTCTCTAACTCATTCTGGGTGCAGCCTAGCCTCCTCAACTTTCTGACGTGATTGTTTCTCCTCCCACACCCCCCAGGAAACTGATATGCTAGTGGTTAAGGCCGAATTCCAGTTTTTCACCTTTTGGTTTTAAGGATTTCGGACCATGTTTTATAAAGTCTCCCTGCTGCTGCAATTCTTTTTTTTTTTTTTTACGTGCATGGACCTTTGGTAGCCTATTCTGGCCCTTGGATGGTTTTATCACCCTACCATGGTTTTAGAGAGTAGGCTGGTAGCAGCTGTAATTTAGTTTTGTTTTCACTAGGGGTGCAAGCAGATGTACCACATTAATAGTCCAATGTAAGTTTTTAGTAGCCTTTGGGCTATTAAGTCCTTCTCTCATTGTTAGGGAGAATTCTCAGAAATGTGCTAATTCCCTTCTACCTTAGAGACCCCAGCTCTTTTGCTGGACTTTAGGACTTTTTATCTCTCATGTAATTTTAATGTGATTATTTCTCTGTTTCTTTTGCCTTTGGAGTCTGACAAACTCCATAGGCATCATCTTTACATTGTGTCACATAGCAGCTTCAGTGCAGTGGCACAGGGAAGTCTGTTAGATTTCCCAAAGGTTTAAATACCTTCTCTGGGCGAAACTACTGTTTCCAAGAGCAGTGAAGTGAAATTGACTTTACTTACATTTTGTAACTTTCTTGACCCAGCACACACTATCTTACCAAAGGGTGCTGGAGGGGTTACTTAGTTTGTTTTATTCATTTATTGAGCGCACCTCACCGTAGGGTATCTGGGCGCATTAGGCAAGCTTAGTTGAATTGAGTTACATACAGTTGAATTAAGTTGCATACAGAGATACATAGCAGATAAGGAACGGTACAATGTCCTTATGTACAGCATGAGCAAATACTTTCATATATTTACAGAAACATTACAAAGTCAAGGCATGACGTCAGCATGTTCTACCAAGAGGAGGCATGTATATTGCATGGATGCAGATGAGTAAAGCACAGTAAGGTTAGATGTAATTCATAACAAGCCACTTTTTTGTGTTTATCCTGTAACTTTGGAAGGTTTGGTCAGTTCGCAAATGAATAGGGAGGACATTTCAATATTGGGCAGCCTGCACCAGGAAGCTATTGCCATCAGCCCTTTTCAGGTTGAATCTGGGAATTGTGATACAGAAGGAATTCTCTTAAATACAAAGGCGCAGCGTTAAGGCATTTATGCGTGCTGGAGACTGTTTTGAATTGAATCCTATCCTGAATATAAAGCCATTTATGCTTTCTTCTGGTCTCTGAAATATGTTCTCTCCTCGAAATGTGCAATGCCATTCTAAGAGCATTATTCTGTAGAATTTGGAGTTTATTTTTGTAACTTCTATGCTGGCTCCCATATAGAGGGCATTGCAGTAGTTGAGGTTGGACAAAATTAATGCTCTCAACATTGTAATACAGCTCTTTGTAGAAAGGTACGGCTTACAGGTATGAATTAGCTTGCAGGTGTACGCCATTGCTGAGGCTGTCGCATTCACTTGTTTGCACAAGTTCAAGGTGGAATCCAACCAAGTAGAATCCTCACGTTTTAGTCTCATTAGCAACTTTGATGACAATGCCATCAACGTTAAATGAGTATTGGACGTCTAATTTGTTAAGGTTGGTAGGGGCTCCTAGTATCAGGATCTCTGTCTTTTCATCATTCGGGCAGAGACCGATTTGCCAGCCATGCCTGAATGATCAGATACATTTTATTGACTAGGGCAAGGTCAGTGTCATTGTTTCCCGAAAGAGGAATGAGTATCTGGGTGTCATCTGCATAGTTGTGTAGATGACACCCAGGTTATCAAGGTCGTCAAACAATGTTTTTGTAAATATATTGTACATGGTCAGTGAGACACAAGATCCTTGTGGAACTCCACATGTGATAGGAGACAAGTCAGCGGCAGCCAAAGGAGAAAAGACTCTCATTGACCTGTTGCTGAGAAAGGATTTGACCCAGTCTGAAGGTTCTTGGGAGAAGTTAGCCGCAGAAGAAGTGTTCACAAAGGATATTGTCCACCAAATCGAAAGCAGCTGAAAGGTCTAGTAGAAGTAGTGCACATTGCCTGTTATCTTTCAATTTTGTCAATTTGCATTTTCACGTCTATCAGGGCAGTTTCAGTACCATGAGGAGACCTGGAACCAGATTGTCTAAGTCCTAGGAAATTATTAGTCTCTAGATATTGCTGGATCTGGAGGTAAGCGGCTTTATCTATTTTCAGTAAGAATGGGACAGTTGTGATGGGCCTATAATTAGTTGGGGTGGCCGTGTCCAATGTTGGTTTCTTTAGCAGCGGCAAAACCCAGGCGTCCTTGAGGTTTGCAGGAACAATACCAGTGTGGAATGTGGCACTTACGAGATTAGTAATGAATGGGGCAAGGTCTTTGGCAGCGTCTTTGATTATTTGGGCCAGGCATGAGTCGCCTTGGCATCTTGATGGTTTAAGTGAGGTTATGATCTTTTCGACCTCAACAGTAGTAACTTGAGCAAATTTGAATTTTTGTGGTGGATTGAGGGAGAGTTTATTTGTAGTCTCTGGTGGGTCTCTGGTTTAGGAAGGTTATAGCTTTTAGCTGATATTTTATTTTGGAGTGTGACTATTTTATTGGAGAGGGCATTTTGGAGGTTCATACACCATACTTTGCCTTTGGGGCAAGAATCATCTGGAGGTATCAGTGATTCCAATTCCCTCAAGATTACGAATAGTTGTCTTCTATCAGAGCTGGCTTTGTGAATCCTTTCATTATAAGTTTCACGTTTGCTTTGTAGTAACTTACTTTTATATTTAGAAGCTATTTTGTTAGCATTGTCCTTATTTTCTTTGGATGGGAGTTTTTTCTATGATTTGCATTTCCAAAGTATCCCCTTTGTCTAGTTTCTCATGTAACATTTTTTATGTTACCCTTTCTACAATGAGTGGCTAGTGGCAGTGGTTTACTTTTTACTACTATTGTGTGTTTTTACCGTGGGCTGCGTTCACAGCCACAGTAAGGCACCCATGGGTGCCCATTTTGTCAAAATGGCCCCGGTCTTCTTTTTTCGCCATTTCTTGTTGGAAAGGTCCTTCTTGACCAGGTCTGGTCTCTTTGCTCGTTTTGTCTTTGGCAGGTTTCACAAGTGAAGCCCGCCTCTGGCTCCAGTATGTCTGGCAGGGGCAGGAAGTGAGGGAGGAGCCCAAAACTCCCTGTGCTTAATCCCCTTGGTTACAGGAATACGCCCAAAGGTGATTGGTTGGATGGCTGTCCGGCAAGGACAGCCACCCTGCTGTGTGATTGATAGGCAAGGCTTTGTGGCTTGGAAGGCAGTTGACCACTGGAGGAAGGAATCCGAAAGAAGAACTTGGAAGAGATGCTGCAACTCCTGACCTTTGGTTTGCCCGGTGAAGCCCTGCTGCTGTGCTGAAGCTCTGAATTCGCCTCGACTAGAGAAGCCCTGCCAGGACAACTTCTCCCCTTGAGTTGGTTGGACCAATCAACTCCAAAGTGAACTCGTTTGGACATCCTCTCGAAGCTGGCTGTACTTCTTCTGCTGCTGGAACCAAAGTGCCAGGGAAATGAACACCAAATCGAGCGCATTTCTTTTAAGTTTGGACCCGATCCTCCGGAAGATCCTACAGACTCACTCGAAGCAGGACTGACCAAGCCTGAGCCACCTCAACGGAGTGCAGGACCCCAGATGTGCAAAAAGTCTAGTGTGGTATCAGAGAGTCCGCAATAGTGCTATATGCTGTGACGTGGCAGCTGAAACTGCAAAGAGCCGCTTAATTAAAGTTTGTCCTTTGCTGCTGCTGACCGTCCCATTGCAGTGTAGGAGTCCCCAGAAGTCCTCCCTCTTGTCCCCACGACTGAGGACAAGGAACAACAGGCTCTACAGAGCTGCACAGGAACAGTAGCCAGCTGGAACCATTTCCTCTAGTCAAAGGTACCTTAAACCAAGGGGACTTACCTCTTGTTGTGTAGCCTTACTTATTCTCAGTTGAGACTTTTTTTGGTTGCACCTGTAGAGTTGCTTGCATATTCTACCCCTCACAAACCTCCCAGCTTGTGGCCCTACATTGATTATACTATTTCTACAAAGACTTCTAAAACATTGGCAAGACTTTTACTTACCTGCAAGAAGTGCTTCAGTTCACCTAGACTTTTGCCCAATTGACATTGGCTGGCCTGGCTCCCTGAATGACTCTTCTCTCCTCTGCTTGTGCCTTACCTTCCATCCAGGAAAGGGTTAACTTACTTTGCATTGGGGGGGGGGAGGAGGTTAAAAGTACTTACCTGCTACAGAATATTTGTGTGATCTCTGGTCTTATTCTGAAACCTCTTTACTTTAACACCCATTTCAGTATTGATCTAAATGTACCGTATTGATCTAAATGTACCAGTGATATATTAAGGTCCACAGTGTCCTAACTAAGCCACCTGAGGGCGTAGGATGTCTGTGTGCCGTCTCAAATGGGTACTTGCTGATTTAGGGAAACTTAAGAGTGTTTCTGATGCTTGTTAATCTCCTTAGAATCACATGCTGTGCATATAGTCTTTCGAGAATCGAAAGGGCACGTCAACATGGGCGTGCCTGTAACACTATCACTAACGTGACGTGTAGTGTACACAAAATCCCTCACACGTCGAGGTCCCTCAGATTGTTTTTTTCCGCCAGGTTTACTGGTTGTCTTATGCGGAGCTCTTCAAGAGAAATTGCTATATTGTTATATTTCTCCAGCATGGGGTCTGGCATGGATTCACATGCTCATGAATATTCCCCGTCGTCAGGCTGGGAATCCTCGGTAAAGAAAAAATCAGTATCAGTTTCGTTTCTGATCTGTCTTTCTTAGTAGTAACCCATCACTGATCTCTGGGTCATACTGCCCCCAGCCAATGACTGCCCTCTCCCTAAGCCCCGCCCCAGGCAGCCATCCTCAGATTTTTACTGCACGCTCAAGTGTTGGGAGTCCTCGTGTTTAGCTCTCGAGTTTTTTACTGCATTTTCACGCTTTTTCAGGAGAATTTCTCATTTTTTCGGTTTAATCGAGCCTCAAGCTCCACCGTTTCTACTTCCGATAACGGGGACCCTTTTCGGAATTCTTCTACGCCCCTCAAGGGTGAAGTTTTCGTCGAGTTTACACTTCTTGGAGGATTCCGGAAGATCTGCGGCCTACCTCAACAGACATGACCCAGGACAAGGGGAGCTTGACGCCCAGATCCAAGCTGTTCAGGAACTGCCCTGGATGCGGATTATATAACGTTTTCAAGGAGGACGAGCATTTGCGATGTCTCTACTGCCTCCATGGGGACAAGACGCACGTGGAGAAGGACTGCGTTCTGCAAGAACCTTTCAGAACGGACCAAACAAGATTGTCGTTCCCGCCTCGCCACCTGGCTGGAGAAGGGCACAGCAAGTGAGAAGGCGAAGAAGTCTGAGCGGGCTTCGAAGTCCTTTGAGGGCGCCCTGGTGACGGGGGCCCAACAGAAGGCCAAGCACCGCAAGTCCGTGGGCTCTGGGAGCGCCGAAAGGTCGGGCTCTTTGGTTGCCAAGGAGGGCGCTACTTCCCCGGCACGTTGGACCACGAGCCAGCGCTCTGGTTCGGGGAAGAGGAAGTCCGAGAACCCCCCTCCCCCAAGGCGAAGGCTGGCGAAGACGGCTGAGACTACGCCAATGGAAACGGCCTCTAGGCTCAGAGTATCCCTGCCGCCGCGGAGGGAATCCTCTTTCCAGCCCATCGCTAAGACCCCCATGAAGCCCCCGGCTGAAAAAGAGGGGGGGGCGGTGGCCATTACAGACTCGGAATCAGCCTCTGAGGAGGAACTGGTGGAGACCGAGAAGGGCCTCAACGAAAGGTCCATAGGCCTCAACGAGAGGTTCACAAGCCTCAACGAGAGGTTCGAGAAGGTTCGATCCCAGGGGGTGGTCCCTGCTGACGTGATCAAAGATAGCGATGACGAACAGGGCCCAGTGGAGCGGCCATCCCGTCCATCGCAGCCATTGCCCGAGCTCCAGGATAGCTCAGCGGCCATTTTGTTGACAATCCAATCCTTATGTACCGAGATAAGGACGAGATTACCACGCACCCCGACGGAGGAGCCAGAACCAGGCCCTTTGTGCCTGCGAGACCGGTGGACCCCTCATCCCCCTCACCAGACCCTAGAGAGGATACGGCGACGGGGACGGACGATGACACAGCGGACATCGTGTCGTCACCCCAACCCCCCCCGCGCACGGGTATCCCCAGGCGACGAGGTTGGCTCTTTCTACTCCATGATAACCAGGGCATCCGAGCTCTTCCAGCTCTGCCCTGAAGAACAGAAAAAGGAAGGGTTTCTGTACCAACGACGAGAGGCTAAGAGGAAGACGGTTCTCGCAGTGCCTTTACTCGACGACATCCGGGACGAGGGGCTTGCTGTCCTCAAGCACCCTGCCACGACACCCGCCAAGAGGGACAGTTACGAGAAGTACCGAGTCCCCTTGTGCCTCAGCGCCCAGCCCACGTTGGACCCGGTCGTCTCGGCAGCGGCTAAGAAGAAGGCAGCGGGCGCGGCGGCTTCAACTTCCACTTCCCCGCCGGACAGGGAGGGCAAGAAGTTGGACTCTATGGGACGACGAGTCATCTCGTCAGCGGCGACGACGATTAAGGCGGCCAATGCCTTAGCGATCGTGGCCCGCTACGACAGGGAGCTCTGGTTCAAGATAGCTCCCCTACTAGATTTCCTGCCTGATGACAAAAGGGCGGAGGCCCTAGAAATTCTGCAGGAGGGCGAGGTGGCGTTGGATCACGCCATAACGGTGGCAACGGGTATGGCCGTTACCGGATTTTGCCAACTGGGCAACAGAGTTTGCCTCCGACGACGAGGATGGCTCAAGGCGACAGACTTTCGCCAGGACGTCCAGACCAGAGTGTTGGACATGCCGATCGACGGCAACAACCTCTTTGGTAAAGCGGTGGATGAGTCTCTACAGGCCATCAAGACCGACTCGGAGACGGCCTGGGCCTTTGGGGTGCTTCAGCAGCGACGGCCCTTTCGGAGCCCTGGAGGCAGACAGAGTGCCTCCAAAGGATCCAGCGGTGGTTCCTCCACTTACTGCCAGGCGGCCTGCTTCTCTTCCCAGGAGGCCTACAGAGGTTGCGGCAAGCAAGGGGGGGTTCCCGCCGTCGTCGCCAAGGAGGCCAAGGCGTCAGGGCCGCTTCCAAGCAAGACTGACCCGGCCGGGTTATCGGGCCCCCACCAAAGCACCCCGGTGGGAGGCCGGCTGATGAAGTTTGTCAGAGTGTGGGAGTCCATCTCCACCGATCGTTGGGTGCTGGACACCCTGGCCAACGGGCACTCGCTGGAGTTCCTAAAGAAGTGCCCTCGCATTCCTCCCCTGGCCAGGAAGGAGAATCACGTCCCTCAACTGCTATTGGAAGTAAAGGCGATGCTCAAGAAAGGTGCCATCGAGCTCGTCCCCAGGAGGCTCCGGGGCTCCGGAGTGTACTCAAGGTACTTCCTCGTCAGAAAGAAGACAGGCGGTTGGCGCCCCATCCTGGACCTGCGTCGGTTAAACAAATACATCAAGGCGCAGAAATTCAGGATGGTCACCCTCCAGCACATGCTGGGACAGCTGGAGGAGGGCGACTTCCTACCGTCATTGGACCTGGAGGATGCTTACTTCCACATCCCCATCCTAAAAAGGCACAGGAAGTTCCTCAGGTTCGTGGTTCAGGGACGCCACTACCAATTCAGAGCCCTACCATTCGGATTAAAGTCGGCACCCAGGGTTTTCACCAAGTGCCTGGCACCAGTGGCGGCGCGGCTGCGCCTGCAGGGGATCCACGTCTACCCCTACCTGGACGACTGGCTAATCCGGGCAAGGTCAAGGGAACTCGCCGTCGATCATACGGCGAGGACCGTCCGGTTGCTCACAGAGCTGGGGTTCGCCATCAACTACCCCAAATCCCACCTGGTTCCATCGCAAGTAGCTCTGTTTTTGGGAGCGAAGCTAGATACAGTGGAGCAATTGGCCTCCCCTTCAGAGGAGAGAACCAAGACCATCCTTGGCAAGGTGCGGCGCCTGTTAGCCACGGACGTGGCCAGGGTGAGGTCCATCAAGTCCCTTCTCGGGATGATGTCCTCATGCATCTACCTTGTGCCCCTTTGCAGATTTCGGATGCGTCCGCTACAGGAGTTCCTCGTCGCCTGCTGGTTTCAGGCGAGGGGCTGCTTCGAGGACAGGATCCCTCTCGACAATGAGTTCCGTTGGGCGATCCTATGGTGGGACACCTGGGCTCACCTCACTACAGGCACAGACTTTCAAACCCTGGCGTTTCAGGAGACGGTGACTACGGACGCCTCTCGGGAGCTTTGGAGGGCCCACACCAGAGATCTCCACGCAAGAGGCCTTTGGCTCCCGGAGGAGAGGTCTCTTTACATCAACATCTTGGAGCTCCGAGCAGTGTTCTGGGCGCTCAGGTCGTTCCTCCAGTCCCTCAAGGACAAAGTGGTGAGGATCTTCACCGACAATACCACCACGATGTTCTACATACGGAAGCAGGGGGGCACCAGATTCCCATCCCTATCCAAGGAGGCCCAGGATCTGTGGCACTGGGCCGTCGCCCAGGGGATGTTTCTGGTTCCCTTCCACCTGGCAGGAATAAAAAACACCATCGCCGACTCACTCAGCAGGGAGCTGCGCTCGTGGCACGAGTGGGAACTGCGCCAGGATCAAGTGGATCGACTCTTCCAACGATGGGGCAAACCCCAGATCGACCTGTTCGCGACGGCGACAAACTCCAAGTGCCAGAGGTTCGCCAGCGGGTTCCCACAGCCGAGGAGCATGGACGATGCTTTCTCGTTCCCTTTGGGACGGCCTGTTTCTATACGCGTTCCCTCCATTGCCGTTGCTGCTCCGCCTCATCAACCAGCTCAAGAAGTCCAGGTGCAGGATGATCCTCGTCGCACCGGCGTGGCCGAGGCAGATCTGGTTCCAGGACCTTCTGGACTTGTCAACGTCCCCGCCAGTCAGGCTGCCGGCGGACGCGGATCTTCTCTCCAGAGAAGGAGGTGCCATTCTCCACCACGACCCACAGTCGCTGAACTTGCAGGCCTGGCTCCTGCAGCACTAGAGTTTGGAGGGTACGATATCCCGGCTGATTGCAGAGAGGTTCTTGCAAAGGCCAGGGCGTCCTCAACTCTCAAGTGTTACGGTCATAAATGGAAGAGGTTCTCTGTCTGGTGCCGTGCACAGAAGATTAACCCTCTGCGAATTACAGCCCCTCAAGTGCTGCCGTACCTGCTGTCGCTGGCCAAGGCTGGACTGGCTCACGCCTCCATCAAAATACATCTGGCCGCCATCTCCCGATATACCAGGACGACGGGACGGGCGTCGTTGTGGTCTCATCGCCTGGTGAAGGAGTTTATGAAGGGACTATTCCGATCATTCCCTCCAGTGAAGGCTCCTGCCCCGGTGTGGGAGCTTAATGTGGTGCTGACCAGGCTCTGTGGGGCCCTATTCGGGCCTATGCATTCAGCGCCTTTGAAGTTCCTGTCATGGAAGACAGCGTTCCTCGTGGCCATCACCTCTGCACAATGAGTGGGAGAGATTCAGGCCCTATCTTGCAAGCCTCCATACTTTACATGACACGAGGGTGGTGCTGAGGACGCACCCCTCCTTCATGCCCAAGGTGCCGTTGGACTTCCACCTCAATGAGCCCTTGGTGTTACCAGTTTTCTTTCCGTCGCCTTCGCCGCCGGCCGAGAGGACTTTGCACTCGCTGGATGTAGCTAGAACGCTGAAGTTCTATGTGGACCGCACGAAGAGTTTTCGGAAGACGTCACAACTGTTTGTGAACTTTGGGTCTGTGAATCAAGGGAAGGCTCTCTCGAAGACTTCCATTTCCAGATGGGTCTCCGGCTGCATCATGCATTATCACCGGTTGGCAAACCGACCGCTGCCCGGCCGTCCGAGAGCCCATTCGACCAGAGCGATTGCTGCTACCACGGCGTTCTTGTCTTGTGTGCCCCTGCTGGACATCTGCAGGGCTGCTACGTGGAGGTCGGCGCACACCTTCACAAGATTCTACTGCGTCGATCGGGACTCCAGGGAGGAGTCCAGGGTCAGCCAAGCAGTGCTGCGCAACCTGTTCGCTTAAGGTGAGCCTGGTGAGGAGGTAAGAGATGCTTAATGTTGAGTTGTTGTATTGCTTAATGTTGAGCCTGTTGCCACCTCCCGTGGTTGTGCATGTGTATACTGCTATGTATTCTTTTATTCATGAGCATGTGAATCCATGCCAGACCCCATATTGGAGAAGGGACAAGTTACTTACCTGTAACTGTTGTTCTCCAGCATGGGTCTGGCATGGATTCACATGCGAACCCTCCCACCTACCCCTCTGCGGCTCTTCACTTGGTCATACTGCCACTTGGCGTGCTACCAAATCTGAGGATGGCTGCCAGGGGCGGGGCTGAAGGAGAGGGCAGTCATTGGCTGGGGGCAGTATGACCCAGAGATCAGTGATTGGTTACTAAGAAAGATAGATCAGAAACAAAACTGATACTGATTTTTTTCTTTACCGAGGATTCCCAGCCTGACGACCGGGAATATTCATGAGCATGTGAATCCATGCCAGACCCATGCTGGAGAACAACAGTTACAGGTAAGTAACTTGTTCCTTATCGACCTTTGGTCGTTGTATCTTATTTTACCGTCCCTTCTGTCGACGGCTGTTTCCTGATCTCTGCCAAAGCCTGGCCATCTTCCCTTTTTGCTATGGAAAGGACTCCTTTTAGGTTCTGCCCTAGGTTTATGGTCAGATATCCTTGGAAGGACGAACACAGGATGTGCAACGCCCGTCTCCCCTTAGATCACGATGAAATTCGATGTGCGGCCTGTAAACTCCTTCGGCCTAAGACCCTCAAGGAGCGCCGTGTAGGATCTGGTTTGCCGCGTACGGTATGTCGCGGGTGGATTCCTCTTCCCCCACTGCCACACCCACTGAGAGTGACGGGGGAACCTCTGATGACCAAACATCCATTGTGGATGTGAAGACCTCGAGGCGGACACTTCTAGGTCCGCCACGCCCGTCCCCGACTCTTTAAGGCCTGACTCTGGTCTCGCTTCAGGGACAACACCGGCGACAGGGTTGTACAACTGCATTTCACTAAGCACACAATCCCTACACCTATTTCGACAGGCACATCGAAAAAGGTGAGAGCGCCAGCAGTGCTGCTGAAAATTTCGACTGATTCCTCGGATCGTACAGATCGAAAGCCTTCCCCGCATCCGCAGCAGCGTCCTTCGACTGGGCATTCAAAAACAAATAAGGGCGCTACCCCTAAAAGTTTACACGTTGAAGCGTGGAAATCTGACCCTACAACGGTCCCGAAGGCCGTGGTAGGCCCAAAAATCACGACTAGGCCTCAAGTAAAAAAACCGACCGCTAGGCTCTCTAACGCCACGGAAAGCAACAAACCTACCGATAGACCATCGGAACCACTAACTCACGCCGATTCAGCGATTATCGAAGACAGCATCGAGCGAATTACTTCGGCGGTTGGACTTATTCCTGCTACGGGGCAGGCCACGGACAAATCTTTGGATATGCCATGGCTCCCCTATTCTCACGATATTTGAGGACCGTCAAGAGCCTCTTTCCAACACCTTGAGAGACAATTTTCGGCGCTGTAGGGCGGAAGACGACGTTTATCCACCCGTAGGCCCTTCTGGGTCCTCTAAATGGACAAGGGAAACATTTGAAGGGTGTATGGACCGTCTGGAAAGTATTCTGTTTTTCTGAACATCCTTCCCCGAAAAGGTCTTGTGGAGAGCCTAATCTTCAATCTACTTCACATTTTCAAGAAGATCAGTCTGTTGTCCCCGTCCAGTATGAAGACATCATCCAGATGGACACTTATAGGGACATTTACGATGAAGAGAAAGAAACTTCTTGCTACAGAATTACGAAGAGGTATAGGCGGATGCCACGGACAATTGGGAAGAAACCCAGCAAGAGGGAACTGACCCGTGGACGCTTCCCCATCAAGATCAGGACACTGATATATTGTGTTTGGATTCCACTCCGTCCACCCCGGCTCGCCAGGCCTCGCCTTTAGATGACCAGAGGGCCTTCAACTCCATGTTAAAGAAGGCAGTTGAACATTTTCAAATCTCTACTCAAGAGGCAGTGCCTGAGCAGGATTTTGTAGAGGATATTCTTAAGAAGAAACCTCCATCTAGCCAGGCCATTTCCCTCCTTAATTCCATCAAGAGAAGATTGGCTCCCTCCTTGATATCACCAGCTGAAACCCGGGCAGTGAACCCAAGAGTTGAAGTGTTATTTCTGCCAGCTCCTTCGGACCCACAATACATTAAAGGACACGCCACCCCCGATTTTCTGGTAGTGACTACCACCCGGAAAAGGGCAGGAGTACCCCATGCCATGGGGGAGGCACCTCTGGATAGGGAATCCAAGAGACTGGATGCCTTAGGAAAACGAGTCACCTCGGCTGCCGCATATACCACGCATATAGCAAATAATACTACGCTGCTGGCGAGTTATGATGACGCTCAGTGGAAACTACTTCAGGAAGGCCTCCAGGAGGTCCCAGAACCCATCAAGTCCAAGCTTCTCTCTATTGTAGCCGAAGGAAGGCAGGTGAACCAGAATGTGATAACACTCTGGACACGGCTGAAACAGCAGGCAGGTCTCTGGCCCAAGGGACCCTACTCAAAAGGCACGCTTGGCTGCCCACCTCAATGTTTAAGCCCGAAACACAGGCCTCGCTCATCAATAAACCGATTGAAGAAGCTAACCTCTTCGGAAAGGCGGTCGATGAGGCCTTAGAAACAGCCAAGAAAGAGCATGAGACTCTTGAGTCTCTGCAACAAATCACGCAAAGACCTTCCCCCGCAGAGAGGTAATAACTCTCGGAGGTCCTTTCAAGGGCAGTCCCGTGAAGGTCAGAATAACTATGGCACGGGGAATTTCAATACAGGACAAACTTCAGGAAGCCCTGCATACTACCCTCCAAGGGCTCAGCGACGCGGCAAAGCCAAAGGTAGAGGCCCCAATCCTAGAGGAGCCGCAGCCTCTGGTCAGAAATGACCATCAGATTCAGGTCCCCTCCCGTGTCACCCCGGTCTGGAGGCGCTTAACATCTTTCCTCACGGCATGGGAGGGGATAACTTCAGACCAGTGGGTCATAAAGACGGTCACCCACGGGTACTGCATGGAATTCGCCCGACCTCCACAATTCAGACCACCACGCTCACGGCGCCTTTCACTGAACCATCTGGAGATCCTGAATCAAGAGGTGGAAGCGCTGCTAGGAAAGGACGCCATAGAAGCATCCCTATTCTTCAGGTAAACAAGGGTATTTATTAAGTGTACTTCATTGTACCCAAAAATGACCTCACCATGCGCCCTGTTCTAGACCTGCGTCCAGCGAACAAGTTCATAAAACCTCAGACATTTCGCATGGTAACGCTACAGGAGGTGATCCCACTGTTGAAACAGGGGGACTACATGGCAACATTGGACATGAAAGATGCATACTTTCATATTTCAATATTGCCAGCGCACAGACAATATCTAAGGTTCATGATGGAGGACAGGCATTACCAATTCAAGTTACTCCCCATCGCCTCAGTGCCAAGGGTGTTTACGAAGGTCCTGGCAGTAGCTGCAGCACACCTGCGCAGGTTATCCGTCCCGGTTTACACTTACCTCGACGACTGGCTCATAACAGTGGACTCATACAGCACATGTTTTTTGAACACCTAAAAACCGTAGACCTTCTTTTCAGTCTGGGGTTCTCTATCAACGAGAAGAAATCCAGTCTAGTCCCAAGTCAAACAAAACAATTTTTGGGAGCTCTAATTCGGACGAAATACGGCCTTGTCTTCCCCTCCAACGAGAGGGTTCAGAACATGCTTTTCCAGATCCCTCAGTATGTAGCCAGTCGGGAGGTGACGGTGCGCAAAGCCATGCACTTGCTAGGAATGATGGCGTTGTGCATACACTTGGTTCCCCACGCACGGCTACGCATGCTTCCCATGCAAGAGTGGTGTCAGGCCAGCGGACAATGGGAAGATCTGTAGTTGTCTCACCAGCCCTCGTTCTCTCTGCAGTGGTGGTCAAGAGAAAACCTCTTGAAGGGAAAGACCTTCACCACCCCAGCAGTGGAAGCCACTCTCACGACAGACTCATCTCTCACGGGGTTGGGGGCTCACCTGCTTCAGCAGACAGCACATGGAGTGTGGTCCCCTCAAGTAGCGTCCAACCATATAAATTTACTGGAGCTATTAGCGGTGTTCAAGGCATTAAAGGCCTTTCAGATGAAACTACAAGGGAAGACAGGGCTGATTCTAACACAGCACTACAGCCATGTATTACCTGAACAAACAGGAGGCACTCACTCTCCAGGGCTGTCCAAGCTGTCCCAAAACATTTGGATATGGGCTCTCAGACACAAGATGTTTGTTGTCCCAACATGTTCCAGGGGAACTCAATCTTCTGGCAGACATGCTCCGCAGAGATTTTCCTCTGCCGGAACAATGCAGAGATTTTCCTCTGCCCGAACAATACTAATGTCGTCTGCACAAAGACATCGTGTCCAACGTCTTTGCAGAATGGGGCTTCCCAGAGATCGACCTGTTCACAACCCTGGATAACAGGGTCAGGGAAATTTGTTTACGCTTTTCCCCACCGACTCCCCACCTCAACAAGATAGTGCACAAGATGCACCAGGAACCAGTTACCATGATACTGGTGGCCCCCATGTGGGCCCGCCAACCCTGGTTCGCTCATCTGATGGAAATGTCCCTATCCTCGCCAGTAAAACTACCCTGCCCATACGACATGTTGTGTCAGGACAGGGGGGAAACCCTCCACCCGTGCCCACAAACTCTCAATTTAGCAGCCTGGCTCCTGAGGACCTAGAGTTTGGATACCTACAGCTCCCTCAGAGGTGCATGGACATACTCGGGGAAGCTAGAAAACCTAACGCACGTTATTGCTATGCCAGCTAATGGAAACGTTTTGTCATCTGGTGTAATTCCAAGGGCGTCAAGCCGATCGATTGCTCACCCACACACATTGTGCTGTACCTCACCCATCTGTTAGACACTGGATTGGTCTTCAATTCCCTGAAGGTTCATCTGGCTGCGCTCTCAGCCTACACCCCATCGCAACAAAAGGTGTTGTGGTGGAAGATACCGGTGATTAAGGCCTTTATGGAAGGGCTTATGAGGATTTATCCTCGCATTTCTCACCCAGCTCCTGGGTGGGACCTAAATGTGGTTTTGACCAGGCTCATGGGAGCTCCCTTTGAGCCAATGCATAAAGCAAGTCTAAAAGACCTGACTTATAAAACGGCCTTCCTAGTGGCTATCACTTCTATTAGAAGGGTTAGCGAACTACAGGCTCTTTCTGTTCTAGACCCCTTTGTTACTGTCCACATGGATAAGGTAGTTCTGCGCACTCACCCCAGATTTGCGCCTAAATTCATCTCGAAGTTCCATGTGAACCAATCGATTGAACTACCTACTTTTTTCCAGAATCCCACTAGCATGGCCGAAAGAAGCTTACACACACACTAGATGTGTGCAGGGCAGTCATGTTCTATCTGGTAAGAACTAAACCACTGAGGAAAACAAACCAATTTTTCGTTTCAGTTGCAGCTGGTAGAGAAGGGGATCCTGTCTCTAAATCAGCTATCTCAAGTTGGATTGTCAAATGCATCACACTATGTTACACTCTTACTAAGAGAGAACTGCCCTTCAAGCCTAGAACACATTCTACTCGAGGCACTGGGGCATCCATAGGATTCATTGCAAATGTTCCCCTTAAGTCCATTTGCAAATCGACAACCTGGAATTCTGTGTACACCTTTACAAAACACTATTGCCTAGACGCTCATTCTAGGTCTGATTCTCAGGTGGGACAAGCAGTACTAAGACATCTTTTCTCTACTGTTCCTTCTCACAACCCACCTCCAACTCTGGGTACTGCTCACTAGTCTATGCATAGCATGTGATTCTAAACAGATTAACAAGCATCAGAAGACATGCATTACTTACCGTAATAGCATTTCTTATGATTGTATCTGCTTAGATTCACATGCGCCCTCCCTACCTCCCTCCTCGGGGTGGAAGGAACATAGACACCTTACTACTTCTCTCTTATTCATGTACTCACTCACAATAGCCTTAGGCTCCCTCATGGCAGAAGAAATACAATCGGAGGGACCTCGGCACGTGAGGGTTTTTGGGTACACTACATGTCACGATAGAGATAGTGTTACAGACACGCCTATGCCGATGTCCCCTTTCGGTCCCCAAAAGACGAGGTGCAATACTGTTCGGTTACCACTGGATGTCGGACCATATGCACAGCATGTGAATCTAAGCAGATACAATCATCAGTAATGCATGTCATCCTTGCCTCAGGGTACCAGGGTACCAGGGTACCAGATATGTCACCCTTTATCCCCCAAGAGGTCAACGATGTGGAAAAGGAAGGGGCTGGAAATTCCACCCCTAGAGGGTCCCCAGCCTCCGGTCAGAAATGACCAGCAGATCCGGGTCCCCTCCCAAACCTCCCCAGTCGGGATCCTGCAGGAAAAGGGCACCATAGAAGTCATACCTCTTCTACAGGTAAACAAGGGTATTTATTCAGTGTACTTCCTTGTACCCAAAAAGGATCTCACCATGCGCCCTGTAATAGATTTGCGCCCAGCGAACAAATTTGTCAAACCTCAAAGGTTTTGTATGGTCACTCTGCAGGAAGTAATTCCCCTGCTCACACAGGGAGACTACATGGCAACATTGGACATGAAAGATGCACACTTTCATATTTCAATGTTGCTAGCACACAGAAAATACCTCAGATCCATGATAGAAGACAAACCCTATCAGTTCAAAGTACTACCCTTTGGCATTGCCTCAGCACCAAGGGTATTTACAAAGGTACTGGCAGTGGCAGCAGCACACATGCGCAGGCTATCGATCCCAGTTTATCCTTACCTTGACGACTTGCTCATAACAACGGATTCCTATGAAACATGCCTGTCAAACACTCAAAAGACGATAGACCTCTTATTCAGCCTGGGATTCTACATCAACGAGAAGAAATCCAGCTTAGACCCCAGTCAAGTCAAACAGTTCCTAAGGGCTCTAATTCGAACAAAGGCCGGCCTCCTCTTCCTCTCCAATCCCTCAATATGTAGCCAGTCGGGAGGTGACGGTATGCAAGGCTATGCGACTGTTAGGAATGATGGCGTCCTGCATTTATTTGGTTCCTCAAGCGTGGTTGCGCATGCATCCAATGCAAGAGTGGCTCAATAGCCAGTGGTGTCAGGCCAGCAGACAATGGGACGATCTAGTGGTGGTCTCGCCAGGCCTTGTTCTCCCTCTGCAGTGGTGGTCGAGGGAAAACCTCTTGAAGGGAAAGTCCTTCACAACCCCGCAGTAGAAGCCACTCTCACATCAGACGCATCTCTCGTGGGGTGTGGGGCTCACCTACTTCAGCAGACGACGCACAGCGTTTGGTCCCCAGAAGTAGCATCCAACCACATAAATCTGTTGGCGCTGTTGACAATATTCAAAGCTCTGAAAGCCTTTCAGACACAGCTGCAGGGAAAGACGGTCCTGATCCTTACAGACAGCACCACGGCCATGTACTATCTGAACAAACAAGGGGGCACTCACTCTCCAGGGCTGTCCAAACTGTCCCAGAACATTTGGAAATGGGCTCTCAAACACATGTTCCTGTTGTCACAACATGATCTTCTGGCAGACGTACGCCGCAGAGATTTCCCGCTACCTATGGAGTACGAAATTTGTTTATGGTCCCCCCCCCCCTCCCAACTCCCCTACTCAACAAGATCGTGCACAAGATGCACCAGGAACCAGTCACTATATTGGTGGCCCCAATGTGGGCTTGCCAACCCTGGTTCGCTCACCTGATGGAGATGGCTCTCTCTCCCCCAGTGAAACTACCTTGCCCATACAACATGTTATCTCGGGACAGGGGAGAAACACTTCACCCTTGCCCACAAACTCTGAATTTAGCAGCTTGGCTCCTGGGGGTCATAGAGTTCGGGCACCTCCAATCCCTCAGAGATGCATGGACATACTTAGAGAGGCTAGGAAACCTAACACCCGATATTGCTACTCCAGTAAGTGGAAGCGCTTTGTCATCTGGTGCAATTCCAAGGGCATCAATCCCACTGACTCATCTCCTACCCACATTGTATTGTACCTGACTCGTTTACTAGACTCAGGCCTGGTTTTTAACTCACTAAATGTTCACTTAGCTGCTCTTTCAGCCTACACTACGTCACAACAGAAGGTGCTGTGGTGGAAGAAACCAGTTCTTAAGGCTTTTATGGAGGGAGTAAAAAGCACTCCCCCCACACCCCCCCGTCCTCCCCCATTTCTAACCCAGCTCCCGGATGGGATCGAAATGTGATATTGACTAGACTTATGGGGTCTCCTTTTGAGCCCATGCATAAGCAAGTCTTAAGGATCTTACCTACAAGACCGCCTTCTTAATAGCTATCACTTCCATAAGAAGAGTCGGTGAACTAAAGGCCCTCTCAGTTCTAGACCCCTTTGTTACTTTTCAGCGATAAGTTGGTTCTGTGCACTCACCCAAGGTTTGCGCCTAAATTCATTTCAAAGTTCCATGTGAACCAGTCCATAGACCGACCCACCTTCTTCCGGAACCCCTCCAACATGGCAGAAAGAAGCCTGCACACACTAGATGTACGCAGGGCAGTCATGTTTTACCTGGAAAGAACACAACCACTAAGAAAGACAAACCAGTTATTTCAGTGGTAGCGGGTAGAGAGGGAGACCCTGTCTCCAAATCTACTGTCTCAAAGTGGATTGTCAAACGCATCACACTCTGCTACACTCTTGCAAAGAGAGTACTGCCCTTCAAGCCTAGAGCACAGAGCACTCTCCACTCGAGGCACGGGTTCTTCCATAGCATTCATTGCGAATGTTCCCCTAGAGTCCATTTGCAAAGCGGCAACCTGGAGTTCTGTACACACCTTTACAAAACACTATTGCCTAGATAATCACTCTGTCTGATTCTCAGGTGGGACAAGCAGTACTAAGACAACTTTTCACTACTGTTCCTTCTCACAACCCGCCTCCAACTCCGGGTACTGCTCGCTAGTCTATGCACAGCATGTTATTCTAAGAAGATTAACAAGCATTAGAAGACATGCATTACCGTAAAAGCATTTCTGATGATTGTATCTGCTTGGATTCACAGGCGCCACCCTTCCTCCTCGCTCGGATGGAAGAAACATAGACGTCTACTGCTTTTTTCTCTCTTTTCTGTACTCGCTCACGATAGTCATAAGGCTCCCTCACGGCAGAAAAAATACAATCGGAGGGACCTTGACGCGTGAAGGATTTTGGGTGCACTAAACGTCACGTTAGGGATAGTGTTACAGCCACGCCCATTTTGACGTCCCCTTTCGATTCTCGAAAGACGAGATACAATACTCTGCGGTTACCGCTGGATGTCAGAATATATGCACAACATGTGAATCTAAGCAGATGCAATCATCAGAAATGCTTTTACGGTAAGTAATGCATGTCATATTTTGAAGTGTATTTGTGTGTTACTATTATATTGCCCCTTCTGAAGAAGGCTTAGTGAAACTGACTGTTAAATAAATTAATAATTGTTTAATCAAGAAACCTTGAGTATAAGAGTTTATTTGGATACTTGATATGATATGGCATTTATAACATGCCAATACACAAGTGTTTCTTGTCACTGTGAATCTCTGCGTAACTCCCCTACGGCTCACATTGACCCCTCTTGATATAAGCCTGGTTGCTCAGCCACACACACTGACAACCTGTGTAGTACATACTTCTAGCAAATGTTGGGTTCCTATTGCCAGGAGGTCAAGGTTGTTGTAGTGCACCCAAAGGGTACTGCACCAAATATTGCCTAACACCTTGGCAGACCTGGATCATGTCTACGTAATATACATGGAGGTATTGGAAATTACCAATTGGGTGGGGAATTACTCCTCGCACTACTCTCAACATGTGAACTTTTTTACTTGCAATACAATTTTCCATGAATGCGGATATGCTCCACAGTATTTCGGACAGAACCACTCTTACCCAGTATGTGCAGCAAGTATGTCGCTGCTTAAGTGAGTGGACTGATGCAATTGCGCGAGTGCAACTTGCAATAATGCTACTGGAATTACTAGGTTACATGTGCTCTCCTATTGCCATAATGCATCTGTAGGGGATAGTGAACAGCCCCTCCTCATCCATAATTCCTTTTCCTCTGAGGGGGTCTTCCCCTGAAATTCCATTATCTGGGTGGCGGGTAGTGAGTTATAACCATCCTTCAATATCCTATTGCGCACGCGTATACGTGTATTGTATAGGGTGTCTAACTCATTTATTTATGTGAAATATGCTTGTGCTTCGCGTCTGTGGCTCCGTTACCACAGGAGACTTAAGTCCTCCCAACCCCCCGCCCTTCTTGTCCGCCTGGAATTTGATGACTGCTATAGCTGATAGGAGTTGTAGAGCGTCTGAGTCTGTCCAGTAAGGGCGCGTGCTGCACTGGTGTGCCGTCAGCACGCCGGAAGCCCCTCCTCTGCTATCGTGACAGTCCACATTATACTGTAGACTTCACATAGACCGAATCGGAATACACTGTAACCTCTTGATTTTTTCACTCTTCTAATGCCATGATAACACCCACTGATTCTGCTGCGTGCGCAGAAAAATCTTGCGCTTGCTACCACTTCGGCTGTCCTGTCCATGTTCAGTTTTCCCATTGCTGTCCCAGTATGTCTTTTGCCTGGTTTATCGTCGACGACCCGTCAATATAAAGTACTTCTCCCCCTCAAGGACATTCTCCCCCACTTTAGGAATGTCATACTGTTCCATATATGTAGTACAGTCGTGCACATAGTCTCCCTCCTCCACTGGTTCAGCTATAAATGTCGCTGGGTTTACAATTCTGCATTTTACTACTTTTATCGCTGGATTAGAAATGATTACTTTGTGTCCAGATGCTCTTTGGTTAGTCAGTGTGCTTTTGCGTTTTTCAAGGATCCCAAAGAGGGCACTCTCCACGTAAAGCAGACTTTTCTACTGCGAATGCAGCAGCAGCCAAAGCCTTGTTGCGTGGGTAATCTCCTCTCATTACTGGGTTTAGTCGTCTACTATAACAGGCCATTGGCTTGTGTCCTAAGGTTGTCTTCTGTGTGAGTACTGCAGTGATCACTACTCTGTTGGAGTGTGAGAACAAATAAAATGTGTCCTTGTAATTGGGGATCCCGAACACTAGAGCTGTGCATATTACCTTTTTTAGCTCCTCAAATGCTTCAGTCATCTCTTGCCCATGACAGGTCACTGTTCCCCCTCTGTGCTTCCCGAAGCCTGCTTAAAAGGGATTTCATGTATGTACTGTAGTCTAACACCCAGGCCCTGCCATAGTTACAGAGGCCCAAGAATTGTTACACCTCTCCCACGAGCCGTGACATCGATGTTCTGAAGATCACCTCCGCCCTTTCTATGGTTACTTTTCTTCCCTCCTGTGATATTAGCTGTCCAATGTACAACACTACCTTCTGGCAATATTGTAACTTTGCCTTCTCTCCCTTGTACCTCTTTTCTACTAATACTGTTAATAAGTGTAATGAGTCATTTTGACACTGTATTTCAGATCTGCTGCAGATTAAGATATTGTCTACGTATGTAGTGGATAATGGTACTTTCTACCTGTGTATTCCCTAAGTCAATTTGGAGGTCCCTGTTGAAAATAGGGGGTGATTAACAGTACCCTTGTTGTAAGCTTGTGTTTTTACACTTCCAGTTTCTATATAGGAAGGAGGTCAAATCTTGTGACTCATCGTGAATGGAAAGAGAAGAAAGCGTTTTTCAAATCTGTTACCGTGAAGTGAGTAGCTTCCGGTGGAATGCTACATAGAATTGTTTCCAGATTGGGAACTAATGGAAATTCTGCCTCAACAATCCGGTTCAAAGGACATAAATCCAGAATATAATTCAATGATGCTCTAATGCTCACCTGATATCCATGGGGGCGTCTGGAAGGCTCTGGCATCTGGAACCCTGGATACGTAGTTGCCCAGCGCGGAATAACGAATCTGCAATCAAAGAAGGGAGGATTTGTGATAACTGTCTCTAATGGGTGAATCTCCCACCTCCCTCTGACTGATCCCTCTCCCACTGAGTCTTTCTCACCTTAATTGTTTGCAGGGTGAGCTATCCGTCCTGTGTCTGGTGCAGGGGCGCTTGGCGTTTGTTGGTGATCTGCCCGAGTTGCTTCACTGGTGCAGTGCGCCTTTCTTCGGGTCCAGGCCTGCTGTGACCCCGACTCTGCTGGTAGGCAGGTAGGTTTCTTAATTGTAGGTCTTACTTCTGTTTTATGGTGGAAATCCCCTTAATGCCTATATCGTCTTTTCAGGTGCGAAGGTTTGATGCTGTCGTGCTGGATGAAGAGGCATGTTCTAAGGTAAGGGAAAGCGCAAAGCGATGTGTTCTTTGTCTCTTTGAAGCTAACCTGTGTTCTCTTCTTCTCCTCAGAGGCTGCTGCGGTGCTACGAGTGGGCAAGAGCACGATGAAAACTGACCCCAGGGATCTGTTAAGGTAAGTTAAGTGCTATGCGGGCATTAAATATTGAAAGCGAACCTGAATATTTCTCCTATTCTCTTGCAGGGTGTTGTCGTGGAGTTCCGGATGGAAGCGCTGCGTAGCGCGATGGAATTCAAGTATGAATGATGGGATTCGATGTTTTGGAAGCGCGCGCGTTGTAATATTGTTTTTCCCCTCTCTAACTTTGCAGGTTGCGATGTTCGAACGGGAGCTGTGGCCGCATAATGCTGGAATTCCTCAAGCTAGTACTCACAGGTGATGTTTCTTCTCTCGGTTTCCCCAGGTTTCGGCACGGTTGAAAAACTGAGCGTAGGATGGTGTATTCTCAGGTAAAACAAGTAATCTTGTTCTTGTTCTTGCAGGATTACAGGATTAGAGGAAGATGCTGAAGACCAGGAGCTGGACACGATGAGCGTCACGCTGCTAGTTACAGAATTACGCGAAGCGTGTTCTGCAGTCTGGGTGTGGTTTATATAGCCCAGGTAAAGTAGTTGCAGGCCCAGCCACACCCAAAACACTAGACCGCATGGCTTGGTTCATAAGAACTGAGCTATGCGGTTGCTTCCATGTTGGATTTAAAGATCCATGTACATAAATGAAAGCAAGCCTGATAAGTCTCTCCTTATCGCATATGAGCCTGGTGCCAAAGGCACCATGACTGGCTCCAGGAGCCTTTTTGCAGAAGTTGTAAGGCCTTTAGGGTTCTGGTGGGAGCCTGCTTGGTGCACAACTTGTGACCCCTAACAGTGGTCATGACAGATATCCCTTCGCCTTCTTCACCGGGTACAGAGCCGTATTGCACTGTGAGTCCGAAGGAACTAAAATGCCTTGCTTCACTAATGCGGCAATAATCTCATAAATGCCTTAGTCTGCCTCCCTGGATAATGGATATTGTCTTGCCCTTGGTAAGATTGAGTTTTATTTTGACAGCTCCATCTCCTTTTAACAGTCCAACGTCATATAGACTATTGGTCCATAAAAAATTGGGTACTTGCGCCAAGTCTTCCTCGAGGAATAATGGTGATGCTTTTTTCAGCAAAGTCATTCCCTGTGTTACTTCCCTGTAATGTATCCTCACCCAATGGGTAATGCTCATGGAAAACACTACTTCATGATCTGAACGCTCATCTTGAAACAGTGCCTCATCTGTCAAGTTAGTCGGTACCCTTCACCTAGTGCGACCACGGTCCTCCATGCTCGTCCTGTGTGGACCATCCCATGCAATACTACCCTTTCGCCCCTAACTATAACTACCTCCAGTTCTATTGGTATCACCTGACCTTCCTTCTCATCTAAGGGAACATCTGGTCTGAACAAAAACTCATTAGGTACACATAGCATTTTGCCTTGTATCCCTGGAAGCCATGTATCAGCACTTCCACTCCATACTAGAAAAGCTTGCTGGCACCCCCCTCTGCACAGTCTGCCTGCAAAATGCCTGGATAAGTTTCCTGACATTCATATAGTGAATCCCTGGAGTCGAACACACTATCCCCTGATAAGTGAATGAGAGGGTCATGTTAAGTCGGCTCACCATGTCCCTACCCATTATGTTTATTGGGGTCTGTCTGGAATATAACAATGGCATAATCAAGTAATGTTCTCCTATAGAAAGTGGAAGTTTGTCAGTAAACGGAACCAAATCTGTAGCCCCGGAGAATCTCTGCGCATTCATGGGAATGCCTGACATCGAATATCTCCCTTCGTGATTTGAGGCGCCAGTGTATCCACAAGAAAGAAGAAAGTCTTGTTACCTATTGTCACCCCTTTCCGTGCTTCCTCATTCGGGTCAGGCGTAACAGATAGCATTGAACACATCAGGTTTCTCTGTGGGCTGTCCTATTGTGGATACAATGCCATCCCTGTCCCGGTTAATGGGTTTTCCCCCACTACTGTTACTCCTCCCAGCTTCTGTACGGGAGTCTGCATCATGGTGTGTGTGTGTGTGTGTGTGTGTGTGGTCACTACAGTGGTTTGCTGCATCAGTGTTTGCTGTGCTGGTTGAGGTGGCTGCATCCTGCGCTTGCATTGTGTCATGGGTTGATATGGCTGTATTGGCATGCCCTGTGTTTGCACTGGTTGTGGCATGTATGCCTGCGCGTGCGTGTGATCTTGGGCATAACATTGGTTTCTCCTGTTTCCCCTTCTACTGTTCTGAAAAATCACGCTCCCCCATAACAATGACCCTGGTGTATCCTACTTGCCTTCGGGGCAGTTAAACTGTCTCTTCTACTGCTATAGAGTTTCTCTATTCTTCTTCGTATCCCCTCTCCCTCATAGTCATTCTGCCTTAGTGTCTGCTACTTTTTTGGAATGTCTCTTTACTTTTGTTTCTTCCCTGCTCATGTCTCCGATGCTTCTCTTATTCTCTGCGTCAACGCTCTTTAACGAGTCACTCAACCTCTAACCTTCTCGTCTTTCTTAATTTGCAACTCTTTCTCATCGCCACTTCCTCTAATGCTCTTTGCCTTTTTTCTCTCTTCCCTTTCCCTCTCTTAGGCTCGCTCTATCCACAACCTGTCGTGTTCCTCCTTCTCTTCCTTTTCTCTTCTCTGTACCTCCTCCACTATCTCTGCCCATTCTTTTGTTTCTTCCTCCGCATCTTTACGATTTGTAGCTTCCTCACCTGTATGTCCTCCCTCGCGTGTAGTCCTCCCGTCTAGTATAAAGGAACGGTTCGGTCAAAAAATTTTATTGCCCCTATGGGTCGGCCATGTGTTTTTAAGCCTAAGTCTCTAGATTTTAGAAAAATTTCCTACGGACCTTACCTGAGTTTTCGTCCATTAAAAGTTGCGAAAACAGGCATCAGTGAGCTGCCATTTTGTGAAAATCCTATCGTTTCCCCATTGCCCTGGCTGACCTGCTTTTGCGGCACTAAATCAAATCCCCCGCCCCTGAGCCTGACATTATCAAAACATTCATATTCCCCGCCTCTCTCCGTGATGTTTCTGTGCTGCGTAGGCAAACGCGCCCTGTCGTCTTCTATGCGACTTCACACAGAACCCGGAAACCAACACAGATCAGCTCACACAATTCGGAATATGAAACTGTACTTTAAAATCAAACAGCAACACGGTAAATTTGGTAGAGTACATTTATTTGACATTAAATGTTTATAGAATATTCAGCAATTGCCATATGAACTCCGAAAGTCATTTATTTTCTTTTATCTCTATCCGCAAATCCTTAAAAGTTTATCGTGAGTCACGCGCTGTTCCTTTATGGTACACAGGGTGTTGGTTTTCGTTCAAAGAAGCACTTTTGTCGCACGTTGAACCGCAAGGCTGTTCCATCAAGTAGGCACTAGGCCAGCGTAAAGGTTGATATGTTGCTTCTAGCAGAATAGCCAAGTATGCTTACCTGATACGCGCTAGAAGTGGTTGATAACTGCGAGCACGTGACGGAAGTAGAATGTTCTTGCTTCAGATTCAAGGGATAGTCAAGAAGTTGTAAAGGTAAATTATTGTTTGATAATGAAATGCCAATATTTAAAATTGCCATGTAAGGAAACAGAATACTTGAGTAATGCGCAATATAGCACAATTGCCTGTGCCCATATATAGATTTCGTTTGTGTGTTATGAAATCTAAAAATAATATATTGATAAATGTCATTATTCAAAAAGCTATACACTCATATCAATGTCAAAAGTATTACAAATTGGAAACAACACCTAAAATATCAATGAATCCATGCGGCTGCCTACACACTACCGCAAGGCCTAAAAACGGACACTTGACTCACCAGTGGTGGATTGTGGACGAATAGAGTGGGAATAGCGTTTGCGAGCAATTTTCGTGTTGATCGCCGTTTATTCTTCTTTGTTACCCAAGATGTGGTGTACATGTTCGAGGGAAAGTGCCGGCTGCAGATGCGGTATCGATCACCCCTCTTGTCCTCAAAGACTTGTTGGACTCTACTTTCCAGCTCATCCAGTGGATATCCGCAATGTCTGACCCATTCCCTTATTCGATCAACAGTTTTCGGGAAAACATGCATTGTAGTGCCTTCAGATTTAGCATGGGTCTTCGAAGGGCAACCGCTAATCGAACAGGCAGGCATTGTTGAAAATACTGAAAATTAAATATCAAGATTATTATAAAACCTTGATGAATAAAAATGTCATAAAGTAAATGAACCATACCATGCTCAATTCAAGGTTTGTTTTGGTCACCGGAACCATACCAGTTCATCATGTGCGGCTTAGTATTTGCATAAGTTACAGACATTTTTTAAATGATGTGACTCTGAACATGTGACTCGTCCCTTGGATGTTCTGTCTTGCACGAAAAGGAAACATGCTTACATTATAGACTGGACCCCCGTAGGATGCCATTCAATGACAGTTGACACCGATGAAAATAAATGGATCTATTGATAGCATAACAATTGAAACTCAAGTCAATAGCAATGAGACCAATGACCACAGCTCTATTGGGTACTATAATAGCAAATAGATTGAAATGTAAAAATGACCGAAATATGACTAGGATACATGGCCTTACCTTGACCAACAAACAGTTGGATTCAGCAGGCCAAGCAGTATGTTGCAGGAGAACAGGTAGATGGCCACAGGTAGCACACTGACGAGTTTGCTCGAAGCGGTCACAGATAGTACGGCGACAAGCAGATTAGCATAGATCTCAGTGCTTCTCAGGTAGAAGGTTCAGGAGTTGACTTGCAAAGCACAAAGATGTTCTCGTGAGACATATCAAGTGGTTTATAAAGTATTAGAAACAGGGGTGTGTTTGTGAATGAATGACGTGTGTATGTCGTGGTATTATTTTTATTGCAGGGGGCGGCCTGCCTCGGGGGAGGCCTGCCTGTAGACACGGGGTCTGAGGAGGCCATGTGAGCGATGGCCCCTGGGCATGGGATACCTTTTGAAGTGTACATGCTGTTTGGCACCTTGGCCGTTTGCGCCCGTGACAGCCCCCCATGCCAGCGCTCATCCCCGGGTGCAAAACGCCTTTGATAGAGGGTGTGGGATGGATGGGCCTGGGGCGTGCACATAAGGCACAGGAAGACTGCTGAATGGAGACACACTTATGTGGATTGCAGGGGGGCGGCCTGCCTCGGGGAAGGCCTGCCTGGAGACACGGGGTCTGAGGAGGCCATGTGAGCGATAGCCCCTGGGCATGGGATACCTTTTGAAGTGTACATGCTGTTTGGCAACTTGGCCGTTTGCGCCCGTGACAGCCCCCCATGCCAGCGCTCATCCCCAGGTGCGAAATGCCTTGTGGCCAGCAGGCAAGTGTGTGGGAGCGGGGGGCCATCAGGCCCCTCTCATCCTTTACTTCTCAGTAGAAACTCGTACCAAGTGCCTCCAGTTGTGGGTTCGCCCCTTGCCCTTATGTGATGTTAACTTTGGATGACATTTGCGTAGATGGGAACACTGAGCAGGACACGGGGCATCCATTTTTGTACCCCCTATCCACTCCATCTTGGTGACCAGGCCTCACTGCGATAGTACAGCGCGCAGAGCACATGGCCCACACCCTCGTTCCCACTCCGACTGGAAAACTACAGAGGTATTTGCAACAGCTAATAAATGTAACACATCACTCTGAGATCACGGTCCTGCATGTGAACCGGCCTGAACCAAGCACATGGCTTGTTCATCTCCACAAACGTGTCCTTGCCCACGCACCCTCGCCAGTGGAAACTTACTGCCATTCTGACCCTGTGTCCCTGCAAAGGTATTCTCTTCATGTGCCAGACCACTGACCACGCCAAGATTCCCAACTAGCAGATCCCCAACTAACATTAGACCCCTACTGCAGTATATCGTTGCCTATCAATAACAAATGCCACATACCGGAGATTCTTGTGAGCATAGACCCACACTTCAAACAGTGTATTATAGTGGTCAAGACTTTTGACCCAAGGCCTGTATAATCCAATGTTAATTGATAGTATAGATATATGTGTGACTTTTATAGAGACATAACCGACTGAAAGACTTTGAACAAGTGTTATTTAGTGCATGCATTATTGATAATATATTATGTTAGCTTAGATAGTGACCACCCCGCTTCACAGCGACCTGAACTTCACCCATTCCGAGCACAGATGTCTGATATCCATCCTTGAATGGAGACACACTTGATTCATTTAAAAAATCGAAACAACCGTTGTTAAAATATATGTGGTGTTTTATTTTGTATCTTATTTTGTTGACACAAAAATACAAACCTTTACACATTGTACAGTTCAGGTTGCAGCACAGCGAGAGAAAATCCCCTGTACTGACCGCTGTCACTCGGGAACGTTTCTCTTATGGCACGATCGGCACAGGCGGGTATCACTCTTCGAACGCGGTGTCCAAGCCTCCCTTGAAGCCACCATGTAAAGGAAAGATAGGCAACCAGCCTGTACCACCTGTGAAAAGCAATGAAACAAACTGTTTTTAAATGACCAAGATAAGTTTAATAAACGTTTGTTGTCAATGACAATTCTTGTAACTAATGGCATTCTGCTCGGACAAATGTTATCTAGACACTGCACACTATTGAAAGACTTTCTTGCATTACAATGATATGTATATGTAATTTTGGATATAGTACAAGACCATGAAATAGGAGTGGCATGACAAGCAGAGTATACTTACTCGTTACTCGGATTACGAGGACGAACAGTTGCGCGAAGTTCGTGCATAAGCACCATCATTATCCTCAACACGGACCGTGTGAGGCAGGCTGCCCTGAAGTCTGGCAGCTCGGTGATGCATTGCGGTCGTGGCTCGCCTTCTGAAATGTAAGCCACGCATCCCGAGTTTTCACAGCAGCAGCATTTCTCGTCCTCCGTTGGCATTAGGTCGCACCGACTGCATGTGCAGCAGGTGGAAACACTGTCCATGCGACTAGGTCCAGGCTCTTCAGCTGTTGAATCGTCCTCCCAACTGCCGTCCGCAGACCCATCGTTTTCGCGTGTTTCCCTTTCCAGTAGTTCCTCCTCGGTATACTCGGGCTCGTACATGTAGGGCATTATTGTAGCCATTTTGTGTTAAACAAGCAAAAATAATTGATAGCGGTGGTACTGGTATCTGTTCACACGGGCTACAAGCAACGAAGGTAGCTGACCAGAGCACAGAAACGAGTCACAGAATACTCAAAGTAACGCAGAGAGAGGAATGGAGTCGAAAATCTGCTGCTGTGTGTTGTGAAACGGTCTGTTTATACTTATTGAGGAACGAGGCGTCCTGCCATTTCCATTGCGACACGTCATTAGCTGAAGCGCAGCGAATGTTGACATGAGACCCGCTTTGGCGTTGTGAAATGGGCGGTACGCATCTGCTGATGACAGGCTCAGGGGCGGGGGATGTGATTTAGTGCCGCAAAAGCAGGTCAGCCAGGGCGATGGCGGGAAATGATAGGATTATCACAAAATGGCAACTCCCTGATGCCTGTTTTCGGGTGCGTTTAATGGACGAAAACTCGGGTAAGGTCCATAGGAAAGTGTTCTTAAATCAAGCGACTTAGGCTTAAAAACACATGGCCGACCCGTAGGGGCAATAAAAATCTTTGACCAAACCATTCCTTTAAGCAGTATCTGTCTGCCTACCCATTCACTTGTCGGAACTGTCACCTCATGATCTCCGATATGTCCAGTCCATCCCTCATCGTCTTTTCTTAGTTTCACTTGCCGTCGCTGCGCTCATTATGCTCGCTGCTGATGGTGTCTGTCTTTCTATACGCCTGATTCGTGCTGCTAAGTGTCTTTGCTACTATATGCAGGTGGTGCAAAAATGGGATTAATGTATCCTGCCACTGCCTTCTATTCCTTGACAGGGTAAAATCACTGACTTTCTTCTGTTGGACCTACGTCAGCAGTTTGAGGAGGATTACCGTGGACAATTCGCCCGCTATATCTCGTTGGCTCAACATCCATTGCTTTTGCATCCGGTCCTCTTCCTCGTCCTAAAACATTTTCCACAGTTCTAATGTGGCCAATCAATTACTTAACTTCTTTCCCTTACAGCCGGCATGTAAATAGGTGGTCATATGTTGCTGCATATGTTTGGAAAAGCTTCCGTCTTTTGGCCATGGCTTTGCCATTTTGCCCTCTTTATCGCTAGTCCTTTAGGCGCTATACTTGGGTGTTTTGTCTTTATAACGCGTGAGGCACTTCCATAAATGTTGACTGGTTGTATCCCTCATGGTAGCACGTCACTTTGTAATCATCAATACTTACTTGACCTCAAAACAGGATTTCGACACCTTTAAATACCTTTTGCCAATTCACAGTTTACATATTTGACATCACTTTTTTCCAATTGAATTCACAAAAAGCCATAAACTCCAAAAAGAAATCGTCCCGACAGCCTCTCTGGCTCACCACCATCTACAATAGCATGCTCCACACTCTGCCCAAACTACTTTTTCTGCCTCGAAGGACCAGACCGCAGCTTCACTCACATGCTCCTCGATCGTCGGCCAAATGGCATAACCCTTTTCACCAATGGAACAGCTCAACAAAGTGAAATCCACCACCTTCTAAGAAGTCCTATTCATCCACCTCACGTTACATCACAAATCGTTAATACTACAATATATGTCCTCGCTTTTGACAACCTCGACACAATAACAAACATGACATAACACACGACTGTCTACCTGCCTCAGCTAGTCACAGGGTGTGGTATCCCAAAATAATATGGTTCTTCTATAGCGGCGCATATAGGAATACATCACAACAAGATAAAATAAGAAACCACCTTCTGTGATCTACACTAGGGTCCTGCTAAAACCTAGACCAAGGTAACCATACATAAACATCCATGAACCAAGCTAAACTGCCTAACTCCTAGTTATCCCTTTTCTTTTTTGTTGTATTTTTAAATATTTTTCATCCATAAACTTAAGCTAACGCCCAGATTATAGGTAACATTTTCATAGTATTTTTATATTTTTCATCCGTAGACTAAGCTGACCGCCTAAAAAATGGGTAACCTTCACATAAAACACAAAAACCACAACATTAAGCAAGACTTTCCCATCCCCTGTATTTGCCACATTGTTGAGCCTATACTTACACTCCGTGATCCGCTGAAGCCCCTCGGACACTGACTCTCCCAGAATCTGCCACTCTGTCGTCCAGTCTGCTTGCGTCCCACAAGGAGTGGGCAGGATTTTTTTCAAGGCAGCTCCAATTGACCTCTTCACTTATTCCCGCGTCTGGCTTGGGGTCTGATCCTCGCTGGTCGATGTGCAGTTCTTGGACATGTGGCGGGAACGAGGGGGGTTTAATGCCGAAAGATCTTAGCGCCCATCTCTCTGTTACCATTTGTAAAGGAGCGGCATGGGAACTCTTAGCAGCTATCTGCAAGAGGGTACTTGGGGCCCCACCAAAATCCTTGCCGCAAGAACGTAAAACTCAACCATAGGGCAAGGTTTACTGTCTTTTATTATCAATCAAGATGACGGGGGATCGTAAACAGCATCACGATCAGGGAAGGGGATTGGTTAATTGGAGAGTACTATGTATGTAATAGACATGGGTTAGCATAACTATTGGATAGCCATATCTGGTGGCTCCACCTGTGACCACCTCTAAATGCCACAATTACAAAGTTGCAGGTTAACAGTGAAATTATTGACCGCTGCAACAAAATATACTCTAACGTGAAAGGTAGCTAAGGATTGGACAGGACAGGTCTTCTCAGCCTTGGAACCTTGGACAGTTACCAGGTTGAGAGAAATTATTCAAGGCAATGGGAACAATCACGAAGGTGCTGTGTGTTCCCAATGTGTTGCCATCTCTGCTCACCTAAACCTTGAGAAGGTACGTCCAGCTTCGAATCTACGTGGGAACCGCTTTCTCCACCTGCTTTGAGTGAATAGGCATTGTCCTGTTCTTTCAGGTCACATGAGTGTGGACCGCGAAACTGAGCTCTTCTGCTTGAAATGGAGGATTTTAGACTATATTCCTTGCAGGTTTCTTATCTCGGTGAACTGGAAACTTTCCGTCTCAGCTTGTCCTCAGCGAAGACGCACACTGTGCTTGCGCTGCAAGCTGTCTGCCTGCCATTAGCTGAATCAGGCTATCGGCCTTTCCCTCTATTCTGAAGTTCGTCTTGCTTTTCCTGTTCACTTCAATGTACCTTTGGCTTCCATCTTGATCTTTATGGCAGTTCATGTTAGTTGTAAGTAAGCAAGAGCAAGCTAATTATACATGTTCTTGGCATCTTTCTCTTTCCTATTAGCTAAAGATTTACTGGTGCAAGTGTGTCGTTCCTCTAATAGAATTTATAAAACACAATGATCAATGCCTTTGTCACACACCACTACTTCAATTTGTAGAGGCTAAACCAATTCTGATTATTTAACCAAAATATAATTTTATTCACATAACCCAAAAATGAAGACATTCTAATATACACATTTTACAGACCACATTTAGACGTTCAGACATGTTTATGTAACCAACATTAACGTTTCATTTAATTATCAGGCACAAAACAACCCAGTGATGACAATTTGGGGCCTATCATCCGCATAGATCCGACACGTGTATGTAATGTTTGAACAAAAACCCAGACTTATTACAGAGTCCTTTCAATCCCTTGTTGTGCTTTTTCTCTATATGTATGACCTGCCCATACATCTGCAGTGTCGTTGTCAATACATAAAAAGTCGACGCAGTGTGTTTCAGCCATCTCAAGAACCATAGCTGCTGTTCCAAGCATTTGCAGCCTTCATCAGGGCATGACCAATTTTCAAATACCACAATGTGTATTCTGTGTCTTTGGTAGTAGCCAGAACCACAGTGGGAGTCTGAATCGCCCACTTGACACTAGTTTAGGAATGAAGTAGTGCAACCAAGCCTGCTATATGCAAGCTGTTCATCCAGTCGCTGACCTCAACTATCTTGGACAGTAAATGCTCCTAGACAGGGAAGGACCAAGCCTACGGCACAAATTAATCCTTATTGCGAAGTGCCAGAGCACTCGGAGCTCGCCGGTCACAGCAACAGCCTAATAGGATTCATAAGCCTTTGTTTCATGTATATACGCAATAAACTAAAGTGTTCATGTAACTTCAGGCATGGATGCCTATGTGCTTCATGTCCAACGCATCTATGTCATGATGTCTGTCGGGACGTCATCATTTTCTTGAAGTCATAGTCAATCTGTTGAATCCATGACAGCTGTATCTCCTCCATATTGTCAACTGGATATGGCTTAAATGACTGCCTGAGCGAGTAATGTTTCTCGCATCTGCGCTGCATCAGCGATGTCGATGAAGGGCCTAGAAAAGATGTGCACCTCTCATTTCTTTGCCTTCTGGCTGCGAGTCAGATGGGATCCACAAGGGCCACATTTGGGTCTCCCTCTTCAACTCTCACATACCTTTCCCCGAGTATGTGAGTAATGGAATGGTGGTCACTGCATACATCTTTCAAAACATAGAAGTCTTGTAACCTTGGCCATTGGTGGAGTGAAATACAAAAAAAATCGATTGAGGAATGCCACTGGTGTCCCGTAAATGTTATATTTTCCAGAGGTCCTTTTCACTAACCGTAAACCCCATTCAATGAGCCAAATGTAAAACAGCATGCACGTTCTGGCATCTTTCATTGTTATAGGTCCATGATACCCACTGACTAGTCATCCTTGTAATTGAATAAATCCCAATTTTGGATTAAAGTCTCCACCCCCCACCCCTCAAGGTGATCATACAATCAGAATATTTGCCTTCTTCCAGTAGATTGTTCATTTAGGAGTTTGAAACTTTCCAATGACGAATCATTTTTGTGGGCTGTTATAGAAATACATAGTTAATTCATTGCTGCTAAGGTGAAGTTCATGCCTGTAGACCATTAATGGTGTGAGACCCCTTAATCCACAATGATTAAATAGATGATTTGATGGGCACAGTAGACATCAAATATGATATTGGATAAGGACCAAGTTTCTTGAAGGAAAATAATATGTGAACGTAGCAGTATCAATTTATATACATTTACTACTGACTGCACAAAGGGATATTGGCACTTAGAGTCTGAGGGTGTGTTTCCCCATGTATGTGTGTGGAGAGCCATGGTAGAGAGAACATTAGGGGTTAAGTCAGAGCTGTTGTCCTTGGTACAAATAACTGTGCTGTATAACACAGATTTTCCAGCATCACTCCCAGTGGACGTCAAACCAATATCTCCTTCTCGACTAGACATATTTTTTCATCGGTAACTCCATGCCCCAAGGTACCTGACAGGGCATTCTCTGCTTGAAGAATTTTTAATTCCAACTTTCCTGAAACTTTTTTCTGTCCAATGACTGTTGATTCTGTATAGGGTATTTAATGCCCCCCTTTCTTTTTCCTTCAGCCCCCTCTTGAAGGGTTGTTACTTTTCTTTTCCCCATGGAATGCAGCCCAGAAATGAAAACCAATCCCTGTACAGTTACAAGATCCTGGCTTTAACTGGTGTCACAAATGTCGCAGGAGTTGCAGGGCCAAAATCTGCTGTAATATAGTTATGCCGTGCTCATTTCGGGTGAGCTGAAAGGAGTAGTCTGCAGTCCCTGACTCCATCATTACAGCACAGCTATGCTGCAGCATGCAACTGATTCCAGGGCTGGATTCAAGGCCAAGTTGTCAGGAGTATAAGGGGGGTATAGCTGCAATAAATCACAAATGGTAGGTCACTGTTGGTTTAATAAATATCTTGAGTTCCAGCAGGTGCAAATATTAATTAGCAATAGGAGCTTTGCATTAGCCAGTGTTGCCAATTAGTCCGAGTATTGGCGCACTTACCACAAGTATATTCACAGCATCCCCACAGTTCTCATAGTGCAGATGGTGTGAGTTTCCAAAATGCTTTGTCAAGAATAAGACCTACCAAGCAGACTAGGATCCATACAGGTCCAGCAAGGGGAACAGTAGGGAACAGCCTGCCCCGCCAGCCGTGTCGCTCTGCAGTCAGAAAGGCACCAGAGTTTAAAGTAGCTACATCTGCTGATGCCGGCTTACCGCCCCTTCTTGTGCACGTCTGCAGGTAACCACCTGCTACGCCAGATGCTGTGCGGTCAGAAAGCCACAAAAGTTTAAAGCATTTACAGCTGCTGATGCGTGCTCACCGCCCCTTCTTGTGCACGCCTGCAGTTAACAGCCTGCCCCGCCATAGAGATATAATGCGGTAGACTGGTAGGCAGGTTCACTACTTGATTTGGCGCCCTTTAATTCATCACAAACTCCCCGGTAAAGCAAGGTTAATGCAACACCCCTGTTACTGGACTAACTAGATCGAGTAGGACTCACCGGAGGGAGCTCAAATAGAAAAGGTGTTCTGCCTTTAGGGTGAATCATTCTGCATATACTAACCTCAGGATCATAGATGCATGAGTTAGGGTGGATTGGTGCGTATTGAACGAGCAAGGTGGACAGCAATAGGGCCCATTGAATTCTTTATAAAAGCCAATGAACTGCCACAGAGTGTTGGAATGTTTCTAGAGCCATCTGACAATGAGCATATTCTTCAGGGGCAGTTCCCTATGGTTCAAAAGAACTTTAAGGGCATTTTTCTGCTGTTCTCTCTTGTTACCCTTCCTTGGCTCTCTTGGAATCATAATGTTGTCTCTTAAACTGCCATCTGCATGCTGCCTGCATGGAACTGAGAGCAGGCTCCTTGGGTGACACATTCAGTTGCCCCTTAAATGAGCACCACACACCGTGGTGAGCACCGGTGCCCCTTAAATGAGCACCACACACTGTGGGCAATAATAAGCAGTGCTCAGATGCCTGAGGGTTCGTAGTGCTATATAAATGTAAATTATTATTAAATGGCAGTTCCTAAATATGTTCCCTCCCTCCTCTTCCAATTAACCCAAAGATTCAATAGAAACTCTGATATAGTCACTTCTGCAAGTCTATGTTGGTAGCAGCCCAGTGGCGGAGGAGACACTGGTACTAAGACCCTTATGTTCTGAATTAGAAGTTGCCCCATGGAAAGACAAATCTGTGAGAACCAATAACGGATTCCATAACGAGCACAATGTATTGACACAACAATCGGACCCTGAAACCAAAACTCGTTCTCCCAGCAACACACATTCAGTTGAACGCTTACTTACTTTGACTTCCCCCAAAGAGTACCAGTCATCATGTCTATAGATTTTCTGTTTTATAAGCCCTTTGAACCCTTGTCTTTAGCATTTCATATTTTTTCTGAAGGACAAAGTGATTTTGAGTACATACACCTTGTTTTCTTTTTTTTTTTAATTTTTCTTTTTTTTTGTATAGATCTAATATCAGAATGTCACATTATCCTCCCAGATTTGTTCCCTCATCTAATTCAGAACAAGTTGTTGTTTGCCTTCATGTTAGTAGAGTGTTAATGTTGCATCTGCAGAGAACTGAGAACATCAGATCCTCGTCAAGGGTTTTTGTTCCCAGGTTCCAAAGTATTGAAAGCTCTATTGACTCATTGGATTATATCCTACACTGCAGAATGTTAATGTAAAGGCTCAGTCCTTCATGCTTACATGGTGAGTGGAAAAGCAGCCTCCATGGCCTTTCAAATATGGTAACTTCTCGGGCTGAACTGCCCACATGGGGAACGGATTCTGGATAACATGGTCAAGGAAATTTGTTTACGCTTTCCCCCTCCCGACTCCCCTACTTAACAAGATAATGCACAAGATGCACCAGGAGCCAGTCACGATGATACTGGTGGCCCCCATGTGGGCCCGCCAACCCTGGTTCGCTCATCTGATGGAGATGTCTCTTATTTCCTCCAGTGAAACTGCCTTGCCCATATAACTTGTTGTCGCAAGACAAAGCAGAGACTCTTCACCCATGCCCGCAGACAATTAACTTAGCGGCCTGGCTCCTGAAGTCATAGAGTTTGGGCACCTGGATCTCCCTCAAAGATGTATGGACATACTCATGGAGGCAAGAAAACCTAACACTCGATATTGCTATTCCAGTAAGTGGAAACGGTTTCTCATCTGGTGCAACTGGAAGAGCATCAACCCCATTAACTGATCTCCCACACATATTGTTTTGTACCTAACTCAATAACTTGACTCATGCCTGGTCTTTCATTCTCTAACGGTTCACTTAGCTGCGCTTTCAGCCTACACTACATCACAACAAAGTGTTGTGGTGGAAAATACCAGTTAAGGCTTTCATGGAGGGAGTGAAAAAAATTCACCCTCCCATTTCTAACCCAGCTCCCGGATGGGACCTAAACGTGATGTTGACTAGACTTATGGGGCCTCCTTTCGAGCCCATGCATAGAGCGAGTCTTAAAGATCTCACCTATAAGACTGCCTTTTTAATAGCTATTACCTCCATTAGAAGAGTAAGTGAACTACAAGCGCTCTGTCCTAGACCCCTTTGTAACAGTTCAGAGATAAGTTGGTTCTACGCACTCACCCTAGGTTTGCGCCTAAATTCATTTCTAAGTTCCATGTGCACCAATCCATAGAACCAATGTTCTTTCAAAACCCTTCAAGCTTGGGAGAAAGAAGACTGCACACACTTGATGTACGCAGAGCAGTCATGTTTTACATTGAAAGAACTCGATCACTAAGAAAGACTAATCAGTTTTTTGTTTCAGTGGCAGCAGGAAGAGGAGGAGATCCGGTCTCCAAATCCACTATCTCTAGGTGGATTGTCAAATGCATCACACTCTGCTACACTCTTGCTAAGAGAGAACTGCCCTTCAAGCCTAGAGCACATTCTGCTCGAGGCACTGGGGCTTCCATAGCATTCATTGCAAATGTTCCCCTAGAGTCCATTTACAAAGTGGCAACCTGGAGTTCTGTGTACACCTTTACAAAACACTATTGCCTAGACACTCACTCTAGGTCTGATTCTCAGGTGAGACAGGCAGTACTAAGACATCTTTTCACTACTGTACCTTCTCACAACCCACCTCCAACTCCGGGTACTGCTCACTAGTCTATGCACAGCTTGTGATTCTAAGCAGATTAACAAGCATCAGAAGACATGCATTACTTACCATAAAAGCATTCCTAGTGATTATATATGCTTAGATTCACATGTGCCCATCTTTCCTCCCCACTCGGATGGAAGGAACATAGACGTCTACTACTTGTACTCACGATAGTCTTAAGGTTCCCTCACAGCAGAAAAAATACAATCGGAGGGACCTCGACGCGTGAGGGATTTTGGGTACACCACACGTCACATAGGGATAGTGTTACAGGCACGCCCATGTCGACGTCCCTTTTCGATTCTCGAAAGACAAGATGCAATACTCTGCGGTGACTACTGGATGTCGGACTATATGCACTGCATGTGAATCTAAGCAGATACAATCATCAGAAATGCTTTTACGGTAAGTAATGCATGTCATACTTTCCATAGAATAATTGTACCGAAAGAGGCAATTAATAAAGTCTCTTTTTTGGACAGATTCCTTTTGTGTCCAGCAGATGTGTCTACATATGTTTCGGCTAGGGGAGTATTTTAGACTCCATCCCTGGTGTCTATCCCTCTTGGTTTAGCCGTCTTCACGACAAAATATGTCTTTGGTATAAATGGTACACTCATACATTCCCCAACATTTCTTGCCTTGCATTCACTATAGACAAAACATAAAAGTAGGAGTTTTTAAAACAAATTGGTAAAAAAAACGGCAGGGCAGACAACTTGTGGGGTGGTTAGTCCCACTGTGACAGAGTACTGACCTGGTCAATGTTCTTGGTCGGAAATGAGTATCATAATTTTTGTTGAAGGGATTTCATCCTTTCTTGACAGGGGCCATTTTGTTAAGCTTCCTGTGTTGTTTACTTCCTCATTTGGAGACAAAATTTTGTTTCACCTGTGTGTGACACAAATCGAATTTCTGTTGTACTGCAGATAAGATTGCTGTTGTGTTGTTATTTCCACAACAAACATTTCAACATTTTATAACTTCTGTTTGCCATAGCAACTTTTTTACTGACTTCTATCTGTGTTTTTTCGTGTTGGTGTTGTGTTTCTGGTCAGTGTTGGGCGATAAGGGTTGGCAACTTCCCAATTTGATGACTTCACCACACTTACGAGTTCTTCTTGTTGGTGTCAGGCTTGTTCACTTGCCTGTATCACTGCTGATATAAGTGAAGAAAAAGACTTCAGCAGCGTTTTATTTTGAAGGAGTGTTAAACACCCACCCTGTTTTTGTTTAAGAGCTTCAATTCATTCTATATTCATATCTGCGTATGTTGGCTACATATTTATAAAAAGTATGTTTGTATCCCAGTTCATATGGTCTGGTTCATATTGACTCCAAAAGGCTAGCTTATTTGGTGCGGTGTCAACAAGGCTGTAACGGCTCATTTTTCGTTCTTTTCTACTCTGTAGTTTTGCATATTACTAGCATGTTAATTAATTTCATTAAACGTAAATGATTATTTTGCAGGTATTATTCGTGGTGTTCTGCTACTCTATGTCGTACATGGACCGGCGTCTGGAACGTCGGCGTGCAATGCCGGCTAGTGTCTATTTTGTTGAAGAGTTTCTGTTGAGCGCGTTCTGATGTCCGTGCTACGTGTTCAGTGGTATATGTGACTAGACAGTTTCTATTGTTACTTCCCAAGTCTAAGTTGGCCCGCCATTTTATGTGTGCTTGTTTGGTCTAATTCACTGCTGTTTTTTCATTCATGTGTGCGCTCCCTAAATTGTACAATATAAAGGGGAATTGCATATTTTACCTTTGCCAGCATTAACTCAAATTTTGATGTAGTGTTTTGCATTTATGACACTTAGAAAAATTGAACAATTTTTAGTTTGCAGGAAGGCTCCCGTGTGAAACTCCTTGTTCGACAGTCTTAGTGTGCCCCAATGTTTTAAGTGTCTGCCAATTTTTTAGATGTGACAGACTGGTTGAATATTACCTTGCATGTCTAATGCTTGCTGTACTTTTACTTTGCATTATTACCCAGAGTGTTCAAGGTATGCAAGGTATACGTCCAGATGAATGTTGAAAATATTCGGGTCAGAAGAAAATGCCCCACTCCACCGACGAGTTTAGGCCATTCTTAACCGTGTCTAAGTTATATATCCATTCTTGCTAGCACTTTCTTAGTGCAAGTTCTCTATCACCGCCCGGTTTAGGTAAGTACTTTTGAACCCCCCCCCCCAATGCAAAGTAAGTTAACCCTTTTCTGAAAGGAAGGTACCAACACACAATCGGAGGAGAGTCATTCAAGGAGCCAGGCCACCCAATGTCAATTGGCAAAAGTCTAGGTGAGCTGAAGCACTTCTTGCAGGTAAGTAAGTCTTGCACAATGTTTTAGAAGTCTTTGTAGAAAAAGTAGAAGTAGGGTCACAAGCTGGGAGGCTTGTGAGAGGTAGAAGATGCAATCAACTTTACAGAAGTAACCAAGACAAGTCTCAACTGAGATCAAGTAAGGCTACAAGACAAGAGTTAAATTCTCTTAGACTGTACAGTACTTTTGGTTAGAAGAAATAGTTCCAGCTGGCTTCTGTTCCTGTGTGGCTCTGCCGATCCTGTTGTTCCTGGGCCTCCGTCGTGGAGACAAGAGGGATGACTTCTGGGGACTCCTACAACACAACGGGATGGTCAGCTGCAGAAAAGGACCAACTTCTATTCAGCAGCACTTCGCAGTTTCAGCTCCTTGCATCTCAGCAAATGGCACCACTGCGGTCTCATGGATACCACTCTTGACTTTCCTCGCATCTGGGGTCCAGCACTCTGTTGAGGTGGCTCGGGCTTGGTCGGTCCTGCTTACTGGGAGTCCAGAGGATCTTCCTGCAGCTCGGTCCATCTTAAGTGATGCACTCCATTTGGTAATCCTCTCCCTGGCACTTCGGTTCCAGCAGCAGCAGTGGACGTACAGCCAGCTCAGAGAGGATGTCCAAACAAGTTCACTTTGGAGTTGATTAGTCCCGCCAACTGGAGGGGAAAAGTCGTCCTTGCAAGGCTTCTCTTGTCGAGGCGATTTCGGAGCTTCAGCACAGCAGCAGGGCTTCACCGGGCAAACAATGGTCCAGGAGTTGCAGCAGATGTCTCTTCCAAGTTCTTCTTCGGATTCCTTTGTCCAGTGGTCGACTCTGCCTTCCAAGCTAAAAAGCCTCACCTTTTATGCAAGTTCCTGCCATTCATTCCAGCCTAGCTGTCAATCACATAGCAGGGTGGCTGTCCTTGCCGAACAGCCAGCCGGCCAATCACCTTTGGGTGCATTCCTGTAACCAAGGGGATTAAGCACAGGGAGTTTTCGGGCACCTCCCTCACTTCCTGCCCCTGCCAGACATACTGGAGCCAGAGGTGGGCTTCACTCACGAATCCCGCCAATGACAAAACGAACAAAGAGACCAAACCTGGTGTAAAAAAGACTGGGGCCATTCTGACAAAATGGGCACCCATGGGTGCTTTACTGCAACTGCGAATGCAGCCCACGGTAAAAACACACAATGGTAGTAAAAAGTAAACCACTGCCACCAGCCATTAATTGTAGGAAGGCTAACATAAAAAAGTTACATGGGGAAACTAGACAAAGGGAATACTAAGTGACCCCTCCAGCACCCTATTGTAAGATAGTGTATGCTGGGTCTAGAAAGTTAAAAATTTAAGTAAAGTCAATTTCACTTTACTGCTCCTGGAAACAGTAGTTTATCCAAGAGAAGGTATTTAAACCTTTGGGAAATCTGAAACACTTCCCTGTACCTCTGTTCTAAAGGTGCTGTGTGTCACAATGCAAAGATGATGCCTATGAAGTTTGTCAGACTCCAAAACCAAAAAGAAACACTGTTAAATCACAGAGAGTGGGGTAAAGTTCTCACTCTCTCCAGGTTGAAAATTAAAAAGTCCTAGAGTCCAGCAAAAGTGCCGGGGGTCTCTAAGGTAGAGAGGAATTAGTACATTTCTGATAATTCTCCCTAACAGTATCTTTGGAGCACTTCCTGGAAATAGAAAGATTGCTGTACTGCTATTGTGGTCCGTGAAAGGGGTTGCTATGGAACGTTGGAATCTGGGGTGGGAGGGGAGACCGATTCAGGTTGGTGTTTTTTCCTCACAGAAGATCAGCTGGAAAGACCAATGAAAAGTGCTCCCATTTGGTCTACGTTCTGCCCTGGTATGTTCATGGTGCCAGTAGAACCTGCACTCTGATGTCTTATGTATAACCCTATGTGGAGGATTGATCAATCATGTCAGCAACTGAATCTTTTCTTCCAATCCTAAATCTTTGCCTCTAATTCAATATGCCACCATCTTAGTGATCTCCTAGATACCCACATGGACAGGGCCTGAGCGCCTACAGAGAGTTCTTGCTCTCAGACATACCAATTTATCAGAGATCACGGACAATGTCATACAATGCATTGTACTTTTAGATCCGTGCACTCACAGTAACTATCATTCACAAAGTACACAAGTTTAATCATTAGTCAGGAAAGGGGGAACATATATTTGAATGTAATGCTTTCCCAATGTTACCTTATTTTAAGTTTACTCTCTCTGTAAGCTGTTTAATTGTCAAAGATCTAGGACTGCTGTACAGACCATACATTGACTCTCTGGCCTGAAGAGCCCACACTTAATTTTTCTGGGGTTTAATTAGCTAAAGGACGATCATGTAGGGAGTGAAATTCAAAAAATAGGTGGTTTGTGCTGAAACGGGAGCACAGAAGCAAAACCTAATTGTGCAGTTTTTCATCCGGGCAGTTCAATGTATGTTGTGCTAACAGTAGCAATCTAGTCCTCTTTCAGCAAAAAATAAATGTATCTTGGATGTGGACCAACCCAGGTCTGGTGATCTGACTTTTCTGTATCTCTGATTTTTTGAATTTCTCTCCTTTCTATCTCACCCCATCACAGGTTCACCGGCTGTATCGTGGTGGAGGCGGCAGTTTCCAGAAAGCTCAGGATGAATGGAATACTGGAGTTTGGAAAAACCCTCCCACCAGAGAAGCACAGTACAGTAATTTCTCTGGCAATTCCCTGCCTGAATATCCCACTGTGCCCAACTATCCCGCAACAAACCAGTGGCCATGAAAACAGAACAGCCCTACCAACAGTCAATTACTTTTGGCACCACATATGCCAGCAAACATTATTTTTCGCTCCCTTGAATTGTCCCTCCTTTTGAGCGATCATGCACGAGTTGTATTTTGTTGACTTTTCTGTGCCAATACTGTGGCATTTAGCATGACTAGGTTATTGTACATTTTATTTTGTATATATGCTCTGGTAAAATGTATTTGTAGCTGTTACGATCTGATGGCTACTGGGACTATACTTGCACTGGGCAGACAAACTGGAAGTGTTGGTTGCTCTTGAAAAAACCTTCAGGCAATGGTCTTGCTCTTTGCCTGTTGCATACATTTGTGTGTGGTTTTGCACAAATGTTCTTTACAATGAGTATAGTGGCCACAATCCCATATGACACTCCAGCCTTCTTAAAAAGTAGTAAATGAGGAACTCATTGCGTAACAACATTGCAATCACACACCTGTTGTTTACCCCATTGTTGTGTGGTTGAAAGAAGAGAAATGAACTCTGGCCATCCATTTCCTCACGTTATTAGCCTTGAACATAACATGATGAATGAGCTGAGGCCTGGGGAGTTGGTGGCTGGAACAGGGTGGTAATTGGCAACATAAGAAGCTCAGGCCTTCCCGTCTGACTGGGCATGCTGACTATCAAAGACCATCCTCCAGGCTGCATGATGTTGTTATTCTGGACACCCTGTGTTCATGCAATGCATCCAGGACCAACCTTTTTGCCTTTTGGCAAGGTATAGTGGTACACCCTCCTTGCTGATGATGCATGGTGTTGTGGAATATCTTCTGTGATGCTTAGATGGGTTGTTAAAAATAATTTGTTCAAGATTATTTACTCTGCATGGAGAAAGTCATTTGGATCACCTGCCATGCATTTTGGGTTATTTATTTAGGAACATTCTCAAAGTATTTGGAAAAGGTGTCTGGTGCATTCTCTATTTACGTGTGCTTCTTATTTTGGACCATATTCCATGGTACTCGTATGTTTGGGACCATCCTTGGTGCTGCTTCGTTGCAGTATTCAGGACCCTCCTCTTTGCTGCTGAGACTATTGAAAATATGTTGATTAAACAAAACTATCTGTGCGTGCTTGGGTCAGATATTCTGGACCAACCTAGGCAAGAGCATCCTCTGTGTGCCCATCTAATAGGGGGTAGTGTCTTGAATAGGGCACCACACGTAGTTTATCATTAGTGATAAAAATGTTAGCGTAGTCTGGTTGATGCCAATGGCATGTTTACTTTTAAAGAAACGTGATCTCTGAAATGTCCTGGGGTAATCTATGTAATGCAGCTAGACTTTTACAAGGTGAGTTTGCCAAAAGTGTCTTTGATAGAATGGCAGGGAAGCTTTTACAGCTTGTTATTTGGCAGTGACAATCGTAGCATTGGCTATAATTTTGCTTATAGACATTACCAAGCAGGGAGAATTGGTGATGGGCAGTGTGAAGGGATAAAGTGCCCACTTGATGGTTGAAGCAATGTTAACCTAATACTTATTCTGTTTCCTCTGCCATGTTTGCTGTGTTGGTTCATCTTTGTGCTCATTTCACATTTGGCACAAATAGACAGGCTAGAACCCTGTGCAGTGTTTCAGGTCATGCTCAATTGCATTTATCCTCTTTTTCAGTGGCACTCTGTAATGTAAAAAATGCTGTCATGCCAACTGGAATCTTCTGCAGATATTTGCCATTCACAATTCTGGGGCGGTGGGGGTTGGTGATTGGGGAAATGTACATCCTGCCTCTGCAGTATGTTTCTTGCCACAAGGAAAACCTGTTTTTCGTGAACATAAAGGTTGCATTATGGTGGCCTTCTTTGGCGAGCACATCGGGAGTTTTAACCGTGCTTACCATAGGATCCATACAGAGAATACCTTTTCCCTAAGCATCGTCAAAACAGTGTGTTTATCTTTGAGGTAGTATAGTCATTGCACTAACAGGATGTTTGCATTACCCCCAGAGATGATCATGTCTTCTCACTGTGAATTATATTTATTATTAGAAAGTACCCCATTTAAGGGGATTAATTGAATCATGGAAACTTCTCATGTTGCTCTAAATTAGCAGATCATTGGGTGCTAAGAAGGGAATAGTGTTGAGAATCCTGAAAGATACTAAACAGTTTTTTATTTCAATATACAGTGCTGCATTAGAATCTGCATAGTAGGTTAGGTTTTTGCTTTAGGCCGAGTCTCCAACATTACGTACTTGATCCCACTGTCACGCTAGAAACTCCCATGGGACACGGATTAGAAGAATGTGTAGAAAAACAAATCATGAAACCCAAATGTTATCAGACTCTGTCCATAGATCTCATGCTAAAAAGTAATTTACTATTAGGGTATTTGTTCTGTAAAAGAGAACTCATACTGTAGCCCTTGTTCTTTCTCTTAAAGACTGCGCAGCAGGATAAATTATTTGATTGTCTAGTGACTCTCAATGGAATATAAGCAGTAATCTGGCCCACCACACAGTTGCCCCTACGCCAAGGTCAGACTCCTTTTACTGCTCCAGATGTAAAGTGCCCATTTCAGCAAACTGGTGCCGAACCATCTTCACCCAGTATAAAAAGAATGTGCCATATCCAGTAATCAGTACATAACAAATAGTTTTTGTCTTTTGCTTCTTCAGCCAAGCTAGTTACTGGAAGCTTATTTTAAAATGTGCGGCACTGGGCTAGAGTGACTTATCCAAATTCTCAAATGTCACTGAGGAGACGAGGCTAGAACCAAATCATGTATTACAAATCTAAATTCATAACCCTTTGTAGCCAACAAGAAAATAGTGGATCAGTAGTAATTGGTTTATTATTCTTGCACAGTTCTTAGAGACCAAATGTTTAAAAACAAAACCTTGTTTGATTACAAGATACACTCATTAACATAAGATCATTTTGCAAATAACTACTTTTGTAATTCAATATTTGATATTTGTAGCTTGTTTGACATTCATCTTTTTTCAAAATATCTTTTTTCTTTCGTTTCTAAAAGCTTCTTTGGTGGTGATAACCATTTTATTTTGAAGAGATATCCGAACACTTGAGAGGAAGGGTGTTAGTCCTTTGGGAAATGAGGATGCAGTTGTAAAACTGCACGTTAGGGGGTGTTATGTGTCTGTATCAGGATATAAGAAAGGCACACAATAATCACTTACCAAACTAAAGGTATACCTTTTAGATTGCCAAAAGACTAAACTACCATGTTAATCCATTGCCCAATCACATTGCTAGTTTATACAGTGATAAACTAGAAAAACATAATAGAATATTAGACTGGGTGTTAAACTGTCAAAAAATATGTTTTCAGCACATCTTCACGATTGTGTGACAAAGTAAAATGAATTGTGAAAGCTCAAAACTAGACTTGAATGTTAACCTACCAATCTAAAAATGAACTTTGTTAATTGACGCTGCTGCTGCGGGACACCCCAACCACTGAGAAAGTGGTGTAAGTAAACAAAAAATTCAGTCTTAAGCCCAATGAATGATAGTTTACAAAATGTTAAGGTCTTATCACAATAGACGAGTGCCTTATTATAGCTTTCTAACGTGTACATATATAAATATCTATTTTAATAACTAGCAATATCGCCACTTAGAAATGTGTTGTTTTTATAAATGAAGTGGCCTGATTTGGAGGGTAAGAGGGATTGAGAAACATTTTAAAATATTGCTGCCGCCCTGTTCCTAGGGAGGAAGCCAATTTTCCTGCTCCCTCTTTGTCCTTCTGAGTAGTGTGAACTACTCTTTGAAAGCAGCGGGTACAATGTGACCACATCTATCGATTCTCATGCTACTCCTATATCTAGCCATCAGTTGTGCAAGATCCCCTTCACATGCTTCTTCCTTGCAGACGCCACCCACTTTAAATTTTCTCTTGACACGCAGTGATTTGACCATGTGTATGAAGACTAGTTCAGTACTCCAAGATCTGATATTTCAACTACATTCTCTTGCAACCAATGTTCATCCTATGTTATTTCATAACATCCTGTTTTCAGAGGTTTAATTTCAAGAATGAGATTATCCGTGGCTGAAACCACTTAAGAACATTCAATTAGCAAATCATAAAGTCATTACACTTGGATACATTTAAAAAGCATGTCTCTACGTCTACCTTTGGGGCAACCCTTTGGCTCAGGTTCCAAACTGTGTGGTAGCACGTTCACATTTTAGCCTCATGAGCCAAGGCCCTCTGTGGAAAGCATCTTATTCACGGCCAACTGTATGAAGCCACAGCCACTTGGTTGACCTCTGGTAAGACAAAGTGTTCCCCCTTTGCCTCCTGCCTTTCCTGAACCGGGGATGCCGTATGCTAATGATATCCAGGAAGGCCATTCAGTCTATGAAGGTGGCAGATAAACGTATGACGTAAATGCCTTTATATTTGTCTACCAATGTAGTGGTGCTGTTGATATTGTACTGCCGTCTATGGCCATTGCCGCTGAACATCTTTTTTTCTTCCATTTAATTGTCAAATTTTATATTGTTTGTGAAAATAAATTTCAAGTTATTTCTTTAAGGTCATGTCCTTGGTAGACAGTCCTTCAGATTGCTTGTTATTTACTGGATGTGGCCGTGTCAATTTCAAATAAAAATGACCTTGGATTAAATAAATTGACAATATGAGACTTTATTGTATTTGTATATTTGTACGCTGACGCCTTATACTTCTATTTGCTGTTGTGGGTTTCCTCTGGCTCTGTATGGGAGATAAGTAATGACGTGCATTTATTTTGTACAGTCTATAAATTTGCTGAAAACAGTCAATCTTAGTACACAGTTGGGGAAACTGATGACCTTTACAAAAATTGAAAATCAATGAGTTGGTTTCTCCTACATAAAGGGACTACATTGCTTCACGTAAAATATTTCTGGGGACATTTTGTCAAGTGGTGTAATGTCCATCCAGATAGTTATTCTCTGAATATTAATAGCTCATACAAATAACCCCCTAACAAAATCTTCCCTCACCCATATAAAAGACTTTCTATTCTAATGGACACAAACCCTTTCAATTATTTCCTAGGGAAAGATATGCCATAAGTGCAGTGAATGGGTTGACGTCTGTCTCTTCCTCCCATGCTGGCTCCAACATAAAGTTCACTTCATCATAATTTCATAGCCACCATCCTCCATTGATCCAAACATCTTGAAGACTATTACCACCCAACTACTAACATTTGTTTGACTTTCATAACATCTTTTTTATTATCATCTTTGTTTTGACCATGCCACAAAATCATTACTGTTAGTTTCCATGCTCTGATATCTGAATGATCATGTGACCATATTTCTGTGTTTGTGTGTATTTATATTGAATATATACGTTTAGGTCTTACTGAGGTTAGCCAGAGTTATTGTACCAGAGCAAGAAATGAGAGTTAAGAAAACATGTCCTGTGTGCCAAAAAGCAATCGAATTATGCCGGCAGAAGGTGGGGCAGTTTTCATTGGCTGTTGAGTGTGTATCCTTCATTGAAAAGAGTATGTGGCAAAGTGGAAATGCAGACATAGAAAGGCAACCATTCCCCTCTGCAATTGATGGTGCTTTTCTGCCTGTTCTGAATTAATGTTTCTTCCCACTTCACATCCCCACCAGGCAGTCCTACGATGTGTTGGTCATGGGCCTCATTGGCAATGGTGTTCAAAGTCTTTTCAAGTGGGGATTCTGGTTATTGATTGCACCTCAAAATTATCATAAAGGATGTATGAATAAACCTGATATTGCTGAATGAACAAGTGAGGTAACCCCTTTTGGGGATGCTTGTGGAGATGTATTCCACTCGCTATAGTTTCAAAAGACTTGGTCTAATGGTGCATTTAAAAGCATATTTCCCCCCAAATATCAGTAAAATTGGATATTGTGTGGTTATTTAAAGAGAGGACATAGTGAATGTAAAATCCCTCTTGGTCCTGTGAAATTAAGAGAAACACCAAATTTACAGCTGGGGACGCCTGGTCTGAATCTCTATTGGTTGTTTTCTTGTGCTTCATTTACAAAGCACAGTGGCATATAAAATGATTTCATGTGCTGAACAAATAGCAAACCTACATACAAATATATGCAGGCAGTTGCATATTACAGTACACTGATAATGCAAGATTCAGTTTCCTATAAAATCCAACCAGCAGGCAATATTTGAAATCTATAGCATATAATGTGACATAAGTTGCGTGACTATTAAATAAGAAAATATGTAAGATTCTTTTTTAAAAGGCCTATGTGAGTCAGCTCTTGCAAAGGTTCACGTAGAGTTAAACAATTAACCTACAAACATTTCCCACCTCGGGACAGGCTCTGCTGAAACAGGACACTTTCGGTGTATGACCGAGCCGTGATGGAAGTTTACTTATTGATGGCGAATACATTGCAAGACCTGTTAAATTCTGGGCTAAACTGTGGCCAATTTTCCAAAGAAGATAATGCACTTTGAATTCAAAAATAAGATTCACAGGTAATCGATGATCAAACCTCCTTAAATCTGGGCAGCTCTGTTCTGAATTTCCTGTAGTCTATCCTGCAGTTTTATTGTTAATCTAGTGAGATCAACTGCATAGCAATATTCCAATCAAGATAGGGCAGTGGCTTGCTTTAGTATTTTCTGGTGAGCCAAGTTCAACAGCGGAGAAGGCTCATAATTTCAGAACATGCACATTGGCTTATAGCCAGGTATAATCATTCAAGAGTACTGGCAATACACCTACACTTAGTTCTCTGCTCATAATAATGCTCACACTCAGACCGCTTTGCTTGAGATAAAGGCAATCTTAAAAGTATTTAAGGTGTGGCTAAAGGGTTATAGCTCTGTGATCAATAGTGAATGTGATAGATAAGATAGATCAGGACTTGTGTGGAAGGTTCAGGACAGGTAGAAGAGTATGTTACTCATGCTTGTGATGTAGGGCCATTGACGAGAGTACACAATCCACTAGAGTTCACTTTGTTTTCTTTTAACCAGTGCTGAGCAGTGCTATGCCGTGTATGTTAGTTATGTAGTGTCTGGCAGAAGCCAAGACTTTAAAATCACATGATACAGGTCTTTTTTTGCCAAGTAGTAACCTTGAATGTTAATCCAGCATTGTGACGAAACACAACCTCACTTCCGAAAGTATATGGTATTAAGCAGTAAGACGATTCTGAAAAACCTGTATTCTTGGTGCAGAAAATCAGACATGGGAGAGGGCAGATTTGATAGGTGCAGTGTTAACACACCATACCAATGTGACTCGTACTCTAGTGACATTTGAATAGTTTTCTTTTTATTCTTGCCAGGAGTGACAGTTTCATTGACACACAGCTACTGGTTTGGCTCCACAATTTCCCCCCAAGGGACAGCCGATGCAACCCCTCAAGTTTCTATCATACCACCACTAGGTGTCATCTTTTCATTCAGCGTGGGAGATCATGACCACTTTGTCTGCAGGTGTCTTGGGTTTAAAGACGTTGCATATCCATGCTGGCCAGCGGCATTGCAACATCATTGGTGGACCAGACGTTAGAATGTGTCCTGGGACCCAAACAGCGCAGGCCTATGGGTCTGATCCTCCCAACAAATGGTTCTCCTAGTCTTAATTTTGCACCCCCTTCATTAATTATCATTCTTTTTGCAATATAAAGGGCTCTTCAGATTAAAGTGCTTAATGTACAGTTAATTCGTCCTTGCCTGCTCACTAGCACCCTGCGCCCAAACGCTCTTCTGTAATTAAAGTAAATAATACAGCTTCTTACACCAAGGTATGTTTTGGGAGCTGATTACCCAAACTCTTGTGTATATTATGGATCTTGTAGTCCTGCATTTAAAATGAGCAAATTGAAAGTACTTTTTTTTTGCTCTACAAGAATCTCCAGAATGGAACGGCGCATATTGAAATATATGTAACTGTAAGGTGTAATTTGCGAGGTGATGGGAAGTGGATACTATAGGCCTCAGTACAGTAACGCTGCTAATCTCTTGATTTTCTTTTTCCCCTGCCACCTGTTCTCTGGTGCCAACCGTAAGTAGCATATACAAATGCTACTCTACCTCCCCGTGCACCAGTTATCAAAGGTACTATGTGCCTGCTTTGGATCCCTCAGTGACCAGAATGGGTGCACTGTAGTGTTGTTCTAAGGTGAACTCAATGCATTCCATCACTGCACAAAGCAGGCCATTTGCTTGGTAGAACATTTGTTTCAGTTTGCCTCTTTCTTTACTAACAGCACTATGGGGCTCTTAACAGGGTTGCCAGTATCCCGCCAGTAATTCCGGGGGGATGCTGGCAACCCTGGCTTACTGTCTCTGCCACATGATATTTATAACACACCTGTACACAAGTGTTTCAAGACGCTATAAGACTAGGAGGGGAGACAGAGGGAAGACGAGACGCACTATCTTAGTAGGCCTTGTGACATTCAGATCGTGCAAGTGCGACAACGCAAAGTGCATGGGGTAAGGAGGAGGGGAAAGTGCATGGGAATGGAGGCGGGGGGCTGTAGGGGTACAGATAAAGCCCCAAGTGCGCGGCAGGCCTGGAGGCAGTGCTGTGAGGACTGGTCATGGGGCAGCGTGGTGCCTAGTGAGACTCTGAGGGTACCAAGCTATCAGTCAACACAGCGGACGGGTAAGTTAGTGTCATGGTCACAGGCCCCAGAACACAAAAACCACACATCTAATGATGGGGGCAATGGGTCACTTGACTCGCTTATGTCCCTTTGGGACCTGTAAACACAGGGGCCCTGGCTGGACTCAGTCCTGGTGCCGCGCCAGGCTCATATAGATGTGAGCAGGAACACTTTATTTCAGTGCAGGAGTGCTTTTATTTTACAAGAACTTTCCAGGAGCTGAAAGCCTTTATTCCAGAGAACATCCTCATGTGCTGACTCATTGGGTGTGGCAGGAGGCTGCACCTGGTGGGCGTGGTTTCAGAAGCTCAGCTATATAAGCTGCTCCATCCTGAAGGCCGGTGCTTCGCATTACTGTGCACTTGTGTGCAACGTGACGCTCACCGCCACTTGAACCAGTTTACTTTGGAAACCAGGTGTTCTCCTGCATACTCGCCTCCAGGAAACCGGTGCTTCATTGCTTCATCTGCAGACTCAACTCCTGACATCCAGTGATCTTGATCCCAACGCCGCAGCACTGCACTCTGCATCCACGAACTCGGACCTTGTGAAGAAGAAAGACAAGGTTAGAACATCCGTACTAGGGCCGCGCCGCGTTTGAACCCAGCACGCCCCCTAGTTAACAACTTACCAGCTACTGTACCATTGCAGCTTCGTTCCTCATATCCTCTGGCTGCCGCCTCGAGCTCTGCAGCTTCTGCCAGGCCAGCAACATCACCTGCAAGGGAAGAAAGCAAAAGAGCAAACATCAAATGTGGAACGGACAGCAATACAAGACAACAAACTTTACAATACAACAAAAACAGACGAGGAAAGACAAAGGTAAACAGGAACACTTACCTGAAGTATAGTGGCTTAATCGCAGCAGGACTGGACCACCACATGCAAGATACCAGTGAACAAACTCGGTCCAGATCATACAAGCACCCCTGCCAGAAGCAGCAGGACTGGACCACCACGTGCAAGGGACCAGTGAACAAACTCGGTCCAGATCCTACAAGCACCTCTGCCAGAAGCAGCAGGACTGAGTGCTCGCCAAAACTAATCAACAGGAGCAGTCCCGAGCAGTATCACCTATTCCCACCAGTCACCACATAAGCGCAGAGGGCGAAGTCGTACCCGAGCGACCTCACCCCCGGCAGGGTTGCAACCGTGCCCCGACGCAGAGACCAGGTGAGCATAACAGAATGCAAAGCATCTTCAAATCTCTGCCTGGGCATTATGGAAACTTCTGAAACGGACCAGTTGGCCCGATTACTTGGAGAGTTACAGGCTGAAGTTCATGCCTCAAGACAGGAAACCAATGCCCTAAGGAGGGATCTAATTGTGAACCCGGAGCAGACAGATGAACTAGCAAGGCAAATGCTCCAGGCACACGCGGGCTAGGTCTCACTGCCGGGGTATGCCCCTCCTGCCACGCCTACACTGCCCACAACAGTACAGGTGGTTCTTCCAGGGGGGGGGTTCCCCTGGCCCCACCAGAACGCTTCCAGGCGATCCGAATAAGTATGGCATCTTTATGAATCAATGTTGCCTACATTTCTTGTGCAGACCTGGGGCATTCCCCAACGATCAAGCGAGAGTGGCATTTGTACTCTCATATTTGGTAGGTAGTGCAGCGGACTGGTCAATACCCTTTGTAAACCAGGATGATCCTTTGCTTCGAGACTTCGGGGGTTTCCAGCGTGAAATGGAGAAACTATTTGCCCGGCATACTCCAGGGCGGGCTCTGGACAATGAACTGTTATCACTACGGCAGGGTAATCAAGACCTACTAACGTATATCGCTTCCTTCAATGGTCTGATAGCAGAAACTAACTGGCCAGAGGACAAAAGATCTACGCTCTTTTACCAAGGCTTGCGAGAGGAACTTAAGGACGTATTAGCCCAAGTAGTAAATCCCCTGGAAAGATGTGCTGAATACATAGACCTGACAGTGCAGCTCGATCACAGATTGCAGGATCGGAAGATGGATCAGGCCAAGGCCGAGGGGCGGTCTGTATATGTGCGACCCCGTGAGAATGAAACCAAATCACACAATCAGTCTGAGCCAATGCAAATCGGAGGCTTGCGGAGCCCACGCACCAAGGCAGAAAGGGAGAAAAGGAGACAGCAGCAGCTTTGTTTGTACTGTTGTAAGGCAGGTCACTATCTCCGAGAATGCCCGGTGAAACCACCCAGGAAAGCAGTTGGAGCAACTGACAAGGGTGAAGAAGAAGAACAGGACTCTGGAGACTCCCAACGCCCGGCAAGCGTCGGGGTCAACTTGTCGAGCGGTGAAAAGGAACCTATACAGACCTCGCATCTAGTCATCCCTGTGCTCCTGGTAAACCACAAGCAACCGTCGAAAATACATGCCTTGTAGGCATACATTGACAGTGGGGCTGTGGGAAATTACATGGACCAAGATCTGGCTACCCGGATAGGCCTTCCCCTCCGACAGAAGCAGGTTTCGGAAAACGCCACAGCAGTTGATAGATCTAAGCTATCATCCTGCCCAGTGACGCATTACACCGAGAAGGTCACGCTTCTGTGTCACGACGGTCACCAAGAGGACATCACCTCCGATCTCATCGGCGCTCCTCAGTTCCAGATGATAATGGGAATGCCCTGGCTGGAGACCCACAATCCCAGGATTGACTGGCGTAAACGAGTTTTGACCTTCCCCCAAGACTGCACCGACACGTGTTATAGCAAGGGATTCTTATTAAAAGGTCTTACCAACCCAGGTTCGACGAAGAAAGAAACCATACTGGGCCTCACCAGTTCACTACCACCTGAATACCTGGATTACTAAGAGGTCTTTCAAAAAGAGCAAGCGAACACCCTACCTCCCCACAGACCGTATGACTGCCAAATTGATCTGGTACCTGGAGCTCAAGTTCCCTGCAGCTGGATTTACGCCCTACCAGAACAGGAAAACCAGCATCTAAAAACCTACCTCGATCAGTATCTGGCAAATGACTTCATTCGTCCATCCAAGTCCCCTGCATCCTCGCCCCTCTTTTTTGTGCCTAAAAAGGAGGGAGACCTGAGAACTTAGCACTTAACCAGATCACGGTAAAAAAACGGTACCAGTTACCGCTTATCCCCAAGCTCTTGGATCAAGTCAAAAACGCTCATACATATATATACACATATATATATATAGATATATATATATCTATATCTATATATATATATATATCTATATATATATATATATATCTAGACTTACGAGGGGCCTACCATCTAGTAAGAGTAAAAAAAGGAGACGAGTGGAAGACGGCCTTAAGCACGAAATATGGCATTTATGAATATCAGATCATGCCCTTTGGACTATGTAATGCCCCGGCAGCGTTACAATTTTTCATGAATGACGTGCTCCGCGAACTGTTGGACTACTACGCTCTTGTCTATATTGATGACATTCTTATCTATTCGACCACCAAGGAGGACCATGTCAACCATGTCCAGGCAGTTTTGGAGAACCTGCGGCAACACCGGCTATATGCCAAATTGAAGACATGCTTCTTTCATGTGACAGAGGTAGAATTCCTCGGCTTTATTCTCACACCACGGGGCGTATGCATGCACACGCGCAAGGTAGACGCTAGCCTTAACGGCCCTCACCTACATCCATAAAGGGATTACAGAGTGTACTCGGGTTCGCCAACTTTTATCGCCGGTTCGTTCCCGGGTTCTCCCAGATTGTCCACCCAATCACCTCTTTACTACGGAAAATTAAACAATTTAATTGGTCCGCAGAGGCAAAGAAAGCCTTCCAGGAGCTAAATCAAGCATTTACCACAGCACCAATTCTACAGCATCCTCGACCAGAACTACCGTACGTTGTCGAAACTGATGCTTTCAACGTAGCAATGTGAGCAGTCCTGTCACAACGAGACACCGAAACGGGTCAGTTGCATCCTGTGGCATTCTGGTCTCGCAAGTTTTCAGCCCTTGAATTGAATTATGCGATCACTGATCAAGAACTGCTAGCAATTAAGGCAGCATTCAAAGCCTGGAGACATTATCTTCTTGGAGCTAAACATACAGTCACCGTCGTCACGGATCATCGCAATCTACAATATCTGAAGACCGCTAAAGCGCAATCATCACGCCAACTCTGCTGGGCTCTCTTCTTTGCGGAATACGACTTTGTCATCACCTATAGAACCGGAGTACGCAATGGAAAAGCGGACGCCATGTCTCGCATGAGTGAGGGAGAAGAGGCATTCACAACACCAGACCCCATGGCCAGCATCCCTGAAGGAAGAATCCAAGGCATGATTGCCGCAACCACCACTATAGACAACTTAAAATCTGACCTGCAACACTTGATGAGTCCACCAGCGCAACAGGAATGGCTAGGGAAGGGAGACCGGTATACGATCATGGACAACCTTCCATACTGTTACGCTCACCTGGCTCCCACAGGGGCGTCGGTCGGACCCGGACTGCTGCGGCCTCCACCCACGTGATGCGTAGTACAGCGATGACTGACTGGATCTGCCCTCCTAATCTCGTCTGGTTGGCCCGTAGAAATATTCTCCTACAAGTGGAGAGATGGATTTAGCCACTTGTGGATTCAAGTGATAGCACCCCCGCTGTCCTCCCCACTAATCACCTCTGAAGCCGGAGGACGTGGCTAGCCACGGGATGAGAAAGACGTAGGTCTCCTCGGCTCCCGCAACCGCAGCAAATATCCTGATAAAATAGCCTGAAATTCGACAACATAAGAGCTGATAACAACCCCGGAGGGTGTCGGATACCGTTGGGCACAAATGAGGCGTAGAGCAGAGGAAACCGCAGCCGATTCCAAGAAATACGACCACGAGAAGTTTCGAGGCGATCGGCATCCAGTTTCCAAAATGGCCACCAGCGCGCACGGACGAACGCCCTGGCATCGGAATCCAGCCTGTTACTGTCCCACAGTCGACATCGGAGGAAGAGAGTGGTCCCGGCGGGGCGGTGTCCCTCCCAACAGGCGGACTATAGCGAACCAGTGTGGAGGTGAGAGCGGAGCACGTATCCAACCGCGTGGGACGCCGCGACCCCACTGCTACTCGAGAGAGAGGGGCATCCTTCCCGTGCGACCCTGCGTGTGAGGCAAACCTGTGAGCCACGGACGGTGCCGGAGCGGCTGGAGTGTGAGGCTAAGGTCTCCCCCCCCCCCCCCCCACCTGCCCCACCCCCAGAGTTCCGCTCCAGGAGGCGACGTCGTGCGAGACAGGCCAAGCACGCAGCTAGTGATACCGGTACCATGGGGAAGGACAAGGCGAGGAAACTTCCCACACAAAGCAGGATGGGTCAGTATACCATCCAACCGTCCCTGGCGGCAGACCCCCATCCGCAATCCGCGGACGAGATGGAAACGGACCAGGGAATTTCACTGAAGGACATCATGGCCCCGATAGCCGATTCCCGCTCCTCAATGGAGCAGAAAATGGACGGGATAAGCATGGATGTGTCCCTCCTCCAACACGACCTTCAAAAGCTAACAGCACGCACCGGGGAAGCGGAACATCGCATATCCAACACAGAGGATAGAATGCACAATATGCAACAGCAGCTCCAGAACGTAACATCCAAACTAAAGGTACTGGAGGACAGAATTGAAGATGGAGAGGGCAGATCAAGGCGTAACAACGTGCGTATACTCGGTATACCTGAGAAGGCCGAAGGCTTCTGTATGGAACTTTTTCTAGAACAATGGCTGACTGACCTGTACGAGCCAGACGCTTTCTCAAAGTTCTTCTCCATTGAGAGGGCACACAGAGTGCCCACAGGCAGACCTCCACCCGGTGCACCTCCACGCACGATAATTGCAAAATTCTTAAATTACAGGGATCGCGATGCCCTACTGCAACATGCGCGCGAAAAAGGCACCGTCACATTCAACGGTTCCAAAATTGCCTTTTTCCACGACTACACCAGGGAAGTGCAAAAGGCGAGACACTCCTTGACCACCTCAAAAAACAACTGCAAACAATGGGGGGTGAACTATGGCCTGCTCTTCCCTGCGCAACTCAAGATTTACCATAAAGGGACAACAGTCCATTTCAATGATTCCAAGGAGGCTTGGCGCGGGGCTGAACAAAACGTAGACGGAGACTGGTAGACCCCCGCGACAACAGGGGAAGGAACCTAAGGCCTCCGCCAGACCAACAGCGGGAGGTCCGCCAACCACCAGCGCAGCACCCACCGGAAGAGCGGGGAGGCTGACCACTGCCCCGAGGCCTGCCGGATGCCCGAGGTCCCGTTGGGTCACCCAGGTTGAGCTACTGTTTTACTCTACACGCACTTTCGCAACAGTAGGCTACACACACTTACCTGATGCGGTCGTGGTATGCCCCAAGACCGCAACGCAAGGAGAGCCCCCCTACAAGTATTATTCGTGGCGGTTCCCCCCCCTAACCGCCCCCCCAAGAGAGGGCTCTCTCCCCCTAGGATCCAAGCCGGGGGAGGCTACCTGTACTTGAAGTTAAGTTAAACGCGAGTAAGGTGTCCAGTTGACACCAGTGGTTTTTTTGTTCGGGCGACCGATGCTTCTAGTTGGGAGGAGTATGGGGAGGGGGGGTTGGGGATTTGTTAGGTTTAGTTACAGACAGGAACCGTCAAATGCATAGGATGATAAGGCTAGATAAGACAGAGTTCGCCTACGGGCGTATCTGCAGCTGGCGTATAACACCGTCAGCGGCAACACAGGCAGTGACCATCACAAGCACCCATGGCATCACATAGTGGTAGTAGCGACGCTCTCAGAACACTGAGGCTCATGACTTGGAACGTTAATGGGCTGGGCTGTGCAGTCAAGCGTCGGCTGGTGCGGCAATTCCTCAACAGGTGGGGGGCTGACATAGTGTTCCTGTCTGAGACCAATCTTGCAGGCACTGATTGTACCCTGTTCAGACGCACAAACTACAAGCTGGCACTTCACTCAGGTTTCGCGATAGGCTCAAGAGGGGTCATGATCCTGGTACACAAAAACCTCCCCTTCCACCTCACGTCGGTGACCCATGACACAGGCGGTCGATATATGTACGCGACAGGCAAGCTATGGGATCACTCCATCGCTCTGATAGCTACCTACGCACCCCCTACCCTGCTTGAGCCGCTGCTTACTGACATTGCCCTGTTAATCGCAAACGACACATCCAACCTCATGATCCTGGGAGGTGACTTTAATGAAGTCATGAACGTAACCCTTGATAGATCACACTTGAGGAATAGAAACCCCAATGCTCCCACCAGACTTGCCACGTTTGCCAACGCACTAGGCCTATGTGACGTGTGGAGAGAACTCCACCAGGACACGAGAGCATACTCTTTCCACACAGGGGCACATGCCTTGCTCTCCAGGCTAGATTATTTCTTCATCCCAGCAACTGATTTACATAGGGCGCAAGAAATACATTCGAGGGGATTGGGTCCTCCGACGTATTCCATATCTATGACAGGTAATGTCCACAGCTGTGCTGCTTCAGAAAATCTTTGCCGTCTGCGTCCTGCATCGATGACGTCGATGCGCCGTCCCCGAGGACCTCCTCCGACGGCCGACGTCACCCGATGTGATAAGTAGGACGCACGACGCCCATAGCCTCAGTTCCGTTTTTTCCACGAAAGTGTTCGCTTTGTGAATCTCTGTACGCTACGCCTCGACTCGTTGGAGTTTGCTGTTTTCAATTCTCGGTTCGTTGAACCTGTTCGGTTTGTTGTGAAGACCTGTTTGTGGCGATGTCTTTCATCTTCAACCCCGCGTCCGGGCTTCAAGAACTGCGGGGACTGTGGGTCCAAGATGTCGGTCACGGACTCGCACGACGCCTGCCTCTGGTGCCTTGGGGAGGCCCACGATACGGACGACTGTGTCGACTGCCAGTCGCTCACGGCAAAAGCCTTGCGGGAACGCAAGAAGAAGCTGTCAGTAGGCCGGGTGTCTAAGCCCCGGAAGTCGAGGTCTGCGGGGCTTTCGACGGATGACTTGAGGGGCGACTCTGCGCGTCATCGTCGGAAGTCCGGTGGGTCTCCTTCCAGGAGTCGGTCTCGCCACTCCTCTGCCTCTTCGAGGCATTCCAGGAAGCGCCGGCATAGGTCGCCTTCCCCGTCCTCTTCCGAGGACATCGCCCGTCGGCGGGTCACTTATCCCTCCATGCAAGCGACACCGGAGGAATGGGCTTCCTTCGGGAAGCAGATGCTAGAGATTCTGGAATCGCAGGGCACCGGTCCGTCCGCGCCTCCGAGTGGGGTCGGTCGGCACCGGTCGAGAGACACCGCTCGTACGCCTTCAGGCTTGAGTGGTCGGCACGGCTCGCGGGAGAGGTCCCGCTCGGACAAGGGTAGCCGTTCTCGCCATGCCCGTGCCAGGTCCTCGACGTGCTCGAGACCGTGTGATCCTGTGCCGTCTTCGAAGAAGACGTCGACGCCTGTGGCGCCGAGGTCGTCGACGATTTCTCTCGAGGCTCCGCCTCCGAGGGGGTCGTCGACACCGTCGACGCCCAGGTCTTCGAGAGACACGCTCGGAGCTCCGGCTTCGAGGACTGTGTCGACGCCGCCGATGCTGGCGGCGCTGCAGCTGACGCTGATTCGCTCGACTTCCACGCCTTTTCTGTCGACGCTGACTCGTTCGGCGCCCTCGATGCCTTTTCTGTCGGTCGGCGCCGACTCGTTTGGGGCGCCCTCGATGCCTTTCGAGGCAGTGGTGTCGGAGGGGCCCCGTGGCACGTGGTTTGCCCCTAGAAAGGCTATGGCTAAGGTCCGGCACTGCTTTGGTCCACACAGGTCTTCCTCTCCCCGCCTGGAGTACATTTCGGAGGGTGATGAAGGCTCTGATGGCAGCCTGGTTCCGGTTACAGTTCCAGATGACCTTATCTCGGGCCATAGCCAGTTTGATGACCTGAGGCAGTCGCTGCATGATGCCAGTGGACTGGACACCTCTCCGGAGGTGGAGTTTTGTCGGCCGGAGCCTGGCACTCATGCCGATTCTTCATATCGGCGCCTTATGTCTCGGGTTACCGAGTACTTGGGTTGGTCAGCTCCCCCAGGGGAGTTCGTTCAGGATGATCTCACGGACATCCTTGACATCGGTCCACCCACTGACCCGGTTTTGCCTTTTCATATGGCTCTGCAGAGAAGGGTGGCGGCGGCTTGGACTGCTCCGGAGAGTCTCCCGGCAGTGGGCAAGTCTTTGTCGCGAAAATACCATCCAGCCAGTAGCGACCCCTGCTACTTGCCTAGGCACCCCACCCCGGAGAGTTTGGTGGTGCAGGCGGCTACGGGCTCGACAATGCAGGCGTCGTATCCTACCATCCCTCCGGATAGGGACGACAAACGTTTTGACGGCTGGGCGAAGAAAGTGTTTTCTTAGGGGGGTATGGCGCTTCAGGCGGCCAACTCCATATGTGCCTTGTCTCGTTTCACACACACTCTGTGGAACTGTGTTGCATTAGCGGCTGATCATATTCCCGAAGGGGACGAACGGGATGGTTTCCTATGGTTCAGGATGGCAAGGATGCTATGTGTGAGGCCGTTGAGTCGGGTTTGGACTTGGCGGATTGCGTCAGCCGGTCCATGGCGGCGAGCAGCGTAATGCGCAGGTTTGCGTGGTTGCGGAAGTCTGGGGTCGCTCCTGATGTGCAGTCCCGGCTCCTCAACATGCCTTTTGACGGTGAACACCTTTTTGGCAGCAAGGCTGACGAGAGCCTTGAGAGGTTGCAGACCTCCAAAGCTGCAGCGAAGTCGTTGGGCGCTGCAGTTCGCCAACCTCCGCCTTTTTGTCCTAGGGGACAGCAATGGAGGGGAGGTTCCTTTCGCTTTTACTCGTCCTTCAGTAAAGCGAGGGGAGCTAGCAGTCAAAGAGGCCATCTTAAGAGTGCCAGAGGTGGAAACAAAGGTACTCGAGGTGCCAAGGCCGCTCGGGCAGTTGCCTCTTTGCCCTCAGGCAACACCGCAGCCGCTACCACTCAGTCATGAGGCCAGGTCCCATGGTTCGCCGGTTGGGGGAAGGCTGGCGCAGTATCTTGTAGAGTGGCAAGCCATTACTTCGGATGTGTGGGTTCTGGAGATCATATCCCACGGTTACTGTCTTCCTTTTCGGCAGAGGCCTCACGACAATCCACCAGGATCTACCTCTCTTTGAAGTGTCCGGATCCGCTCCTTGCGCAGGAAATTAAACCCCTGCTGGAGAACGTCGCCATAGAACTAGTGCCTGTAGCGGAGAGGAACAAGGGATGGTATTCCCCTTATTTTTTTGATTTCGAAGAAAGACGGGGGATTGAGACCCGTTATGGATTTGCGCGGTTTCAGTTCAAGATGGTGACTCTTTCTCAAGTCCTCCAGGCCCTTCAACTTCAGGACTGGTTGGTGTCTCTCGTCCTCAAGGATGCTTACTTCCATGTGCCGATCCATCCCAAGCACAAGAAGTATCTGAGGTTCGCAGGTTGGCGATTCGCACTTTCAGTTTCGGGTCCTGCCGTTCGGATTGACCTCCGCCCCGAGGGTTTTTACCAAGCTCATGGTGGTGGTGGCAGCGCATCTCAGGAAAGGGGGGATTCACGTCTACTCCTACCTGGACGATTGGTTGATCAGGGGGAGCTCTCCCGAGCAGGTCCTGGTTCATCTGTCTGTCAACTGCCACTCCCTTCACAGGCTGGGCTTCTCCCTCAATTTAAAGAAGTCCCATTTGACACCAACACAGCGGCTCCAGTACATCGGGGCAGTGCTCGACACGTCCCTGGGGCAGTGTTTTCCTCCTCAGGTGAGGGCTCTTCACATTCAGCAAATGGTGCACAAGTTTCAGTTTGCCCAGGATCTCCCAGCGTCCGAGTTCTTGGGACTGCTCGGCCTCATGGCATCCTGCATTCTTCTGGTGCCAGAGGCTCATCTGCGGATGAGGTCTTTGCAGTGGGCACTCAAGATCCAGTGCTCTCAGTCCTCCGGCAGGCTGTCGGACCCTGTTCAGGTGCCGCCCTAGGTGGCCCTGGACCTTCTGTGGTGGGCCGTCGAGGGAAATCTGATGAAGGGGGCCCCATTTTGGCTGCCCTGGCCGGAGGTGACGATCGTGACGGACGCATCCCTCATGGAATGGGGAGCTCATGCCAACGAGTTGACAGTCAGCGGTCGTTGGTCTCCGTCGGAGTCCAGACTCCATATCAATCTGTTGGAGCTGAGGGCCGTCAGGCTAGCCCTGAAGGCTTTTCTGCCGACTGTGCGCGGAAAGAGTGTCCTGATTCTAACGGACAGCATGGTGGCCATGCACTACCTCAACAAAAAGGGGGGGGGGGGGGGCACGGTCACTTCCGCTGTGCAGGGAGGCGATGCAGCTCGAATTCTGGGCCATCCAGCAGGAAGTTTTGATCTCGGCTGTTCATCTGGCCGGAGACGACAACGAGACGGCGGACGCTCTGAGCAGGCAGAGCTCGATCTCTCACGAGTGGGAGCTGGCTCAGGAGATTCTCCTGGAGATCTTTGCCTTTTGGGGGACCCCTCAAGTGGATCTCTTCGCCTCCAGTGTCAACCGGAAGTGCGAAAGGTTTTGCTCGCGGGAATTTCCTCCAAAAGGAGCCTTAGGAGACGCGTTCGTGGTGGAGTGGTCATTCCCACTGCTGTACGCGTTTCCTCCGGTCCCCGTCATCCCGTGAGTGCTGCGGAGGTTACGGAGGTTCAGTTCCCGGATGATCCTCATTGCTCCGGCGTGGGCCCGGAGGATGTGGTATCCGGACCTTCTAGACTTGTCCATCTGCCCTCCACGTCGTCTTCCCTACCGAGACGATCTGCTTTCACGGGAAGGGGGTCAGGTTCTCCATCCAGAGGTCAGATCCCTCAATCTTCACGCTTGGCTTATGAAAGGTTGAGGTATAAGGATTGGGACCTCCCTGAAGACGTGATGGAGGTGTTGCTCTCGGCCAGGCGGCCGGCAACAAAGTCTCTGTACCGTTGCCGTTGGAGAAAGTTCTGCGACTGGTGCAGAGTTCAGAATGTGGATCCTTTTGAATGTGACATTCCCATGGTTCTGTCTTTTTTGCTTTCTTTGGCCCACAGGGGCTTGCAAGTGGGGACCATTAAAGGTTACCTGGCGGCGCTGTCCATATTTAAGCGCTCGTCTGAAGAGTGTTCCTATTTTAAGATTCCTTTAATTTCGCAGTTTTTGAAAGGGCTCACTAATGTGTTCCCTCTGTCACCTTTTCTGGTGCCAGGTTAGGATTTGAACCTTGTTCTTAGGTTTCTTATGGGGGCTACGTTTGAACCTTCACATTCTTGCCCTTTGAGGCTGTTGACTCTGAAAACTGTTTTTGATTGCGGTTACTTCCGCTCGCAGAGTGAGTGAGTTACAGGCACTTTCAGTTAAGCAACCCTTCACTGTGTTTCAGAAGGACAGGGTTGTCCTTAGAGTTAGTCCTTCTTTTCTTCCGAAGGTGGTTTCGGACTTTCATTTGAGCCAGAAGGTTGTTATTCCGGCGTTCTATCCTCCTCCACATCCTGGTAAGGAAGAGGAGAGGCTCCATAGGCTTGATCCTAGGAGAGTGTTGAGCTTTTATATTTCGCGCATGTCCCGGGTCAGAGTGGATGATCAACTTTTCATTGGTTACACTGGAAAGCGTTTGGGACAAGCTGTGACGAAACAGACTTTGTCTCGTTGGATTATTTTAGCTATCTCCGAGTGTTACCGCTTGGCGGGTAAGGAACCTCCGGCTGGCTTGCGGGCCCTTTCTACCAGAGGAGTGGCTGCGTCTACTGCCCTGCAGAGGGGAGTTCCTATTCGTCACATCTGTGATGCAGCCACCTGGGCTTCAGTGCATACTTTTGTACGTCACTATTCCCTTGATTCCATCAGAGGGCAAGATCTGGCCTTTGGCAAGGCAGTTCTCTATTCCGCAATTTGATTGGACATGCTAAATTTGTATTCTAAATTCTTTCCCACCTCCTTGCTTGGTTCTGCTTTGGGAGTCTGTCATAGATATGGAATACGTCGGAGGACCCAATCCCCTCGAAGAACAAGTTACTTTCTTACCTGGTAACGTTCTTTTGATGGGATGGTCCGGCGTCGTATTCCATATCGCTCCCTCCCTGCCTTCCCCGCTGCAGAATTTCTTTTGCCATTGCAGCTTGCGTTCCGCAAGGCCTTGTGTGTCTGAAAACTGGTGGCACACGGTCTGGGAAAAAACTATAACTGAGGCTATGGGCGTCGTGCGTCCTACTTATCACATCGGGTGACGTCAGCCGTCGGAGGAGGTCCTCGGGGACGGCGCATCGACGATTTTCCGAAGTAGCACAGCTGTGGACATTACCTATCATAGATATGGAAAAGGTCGTCGGACCATCCCATCGAAAGAACGTTACCAGGTAAGAAAGTAACTTGTTCTTCTCCCCCGGGGCATCTCTGACCACTCCCCATTAGAACTGACACTCATAACATCCAGGCGGATTCCACCGCCGAGCTGCCGCCTAAATAGCTATTACCTGGGTGACCCTGCGCTTGTGGACGAGCTACAGGAGACGACCAATACATACTTCGAGCTCAACTCTCAGACGGCAATGAACCCAGGAACACTGTGGGAGGCCTACAAGACGGTGTTAAGAGGCAAACTGATATCGTGGACGACCGCGAAAAAAAGACAGCACTGGAGCAAGACTCTTGAGGCCGAACAACAGGTCAAGCAAGCAGAGGCGAGGCACATAATTGAGGACACTCTGGCCTCGAATCGGTCGTTGCTACTGGCACAGAAAAAGCTGCAAAACATAGCGATGGACAATGCGAAACAAGCGCATACTGCAATGCGGGCGAGAATTTATGAAACAGGGGACAAGGCGGGCAAGATGCTGGCTTGGCTGGAAAGGAGGGACGCAGCCATGTCCGAAGACTCGAGACAGAAGGACTGAATCCAGGAGTGACCGATCAGGAAATAAGTCAAGGCTTTGTGGATTATTACGCTGAGTTTTACAGAAAGCCCACGACACAGATGGACGTCCCGATCATGGAACAAATTAATATCCCCACCGTAACGGAAACGCAACTGCTGGAGAGGGAGATCACAGAAGAGGAGATCCTAAGTGCCATGTCGAGCCTCCGATCCGGTAAATCCCCAGGACCTAACGGCTTACCGGTTGAGCTATAGCGAAAGGTAGGGACCAATGTGGTGCCCCCCAACTTCTCCAAATGTACCAACATGCGCTAGAAGAGGCCATTCTCCCACCAGATCTGCGAGAAGCAACAATAATAGTGATACCCAAGCCGAACAAGCCCCAGGAAAGATGCAGCTCATATAGGCCCATCTCACTCATCAATAGCGAAACCAAAATTCTGGCGAAATTACTTGCCGACCGCCTGCAACAGGTTATTCCCACCCTGATGCATCCAGACCAGTGCGGCTTCATGCCCCAGAGATCAACCCGTATGAACCTCCACAGGCTATATTCGGCCCTGGAAAGGGCCAACAGCATACAGGGCCCGCTAGCCCTGCTAGCATTCGACTTCGAGAAGGCCTTCGACTCGGTGAGATGGGAGGCCATCTAGACCATAATGCAACGCATGGGCTTCGGTGAGAACTTTATGAAGTGGGTGCGCCTGTTGTACGAATCCCCGGTGGCCAGGACCAGAGTTAAAGGCTGGCGGTCGGACCTCTTCAATCTGGGGAGGGGCACGAGACAGGGCTGCCCGTTGTCGGCCATGATTTTTGCTATCGCCATCGAACCACTGGCAATCCTCTTGCGAAACACGCCAACCTCGGAAGGCTTCCGCTGGTCCGAGACCTGGGAAGACAGAAATATCTCTATATGCAGACGACCTTCTCATATATCTGAAAGACCCAAGCAATGCCTGTCCCAGAGTCCTGCACCTGTTAGAGCATAACGAGGTATTCAGCGGATTGCGAGTGAACTGGTCCAAATCCATCCTCTTCCTGCTAGGGGACACCTCGCCGGCAAACTTGATGTCTGGCCCTTACCAGATCGAAAGAGAACAGTTCAAGTATCTGGGGATACATATCACGAAGCAGTTCACTGAATACACAACCCTGAATCTCTCCCCCCTCATCACAAGATTTGCAGAAGATACTCGCCATTGGATCTCCTTGCCATTAACGCTGATGGGCAGAGCGGCCCTGTTCAAAATGATTGCCCTTCCTAAATTCTTAGATATACTGCAAAATGCGCCATTATACATTCACCAGCGAGAATTTCACAAAATAGAGTGCACCCTTTGGAAGCTGCTTTGGGGGGGAGGACACCCACGAATTGCTCTCGCCACGCTCCAAAGGTCTATCTGGGAAGAGGCATTGGACTGCCCAGGATACAGTCATATTACTGGGCCAGCCAGATGGTGGTAGTAAATGATATGCTCCACGGAGACGGAAGCCTTGCACATATCAAAGGTCTTATCTGTAATGCCACGACCACGCCTCTAGAGCATCTTAACGGAAGCCTGAACCGCGCATCACACACGGATATGGCAACGCATATAGTGAGAATATGGAAAGATACACATCAGTACCTAGGATGGGGCGGGAAGCTAACGCTAGCACAACCCCTATGGAACAACTGCAATCTTCCCGAAATAAGAAAGCTGCCCAGATGGCCTGAGTGGGCCCAGCGAGAAATCGCCAGTATAGGAGATGTGGTTCACGAGGACGAACTGCTACCATTCGAGACATTGCATGAAAAGTGCTCCCTCCCAGATACAGAGAGGTACCGCTATATGCAGCTGAAACACGCTTGGACGACCCACAGACACATAACACGAGACATGCCGGAAAGCTCCCCGCTAGAGAGAAACATAGTTTTTGACCGGGTGGAACGGAAAGTCACCTCGACCATGTACAATGTGATAACATCCTTTGCGACACCGGAACTAACCAGCTTGAAGGCAAAGTGGGAACGAGATGTGGGTCCCCTTCAACCGGAGGACTGGGTGGAGGCCCTGATGTACCCGCGAGAAACAACCATTTCCTCTAGACTTAGACTGGTCCAACTGAAGATCCTGCACCGCAACGATTACCCGAGAGTGGCTCTTCCGCTGGGGCAAATCCTCGGACGCACGATGCCTACGCTGTAAAAGTGAAGAAGGTACCTTTTTCCATATTTTGTGGGAATGTAGCAGGATACAGCGGCTCTGGCAGAGATGCTGTTGTAAAATGTCTAGCGTCATAGGTAAAGAGATACAGAGATGCCCAAAACTCCTTCTCTTGGGGATCTCCAGCGACACTGACCTTTCCTGTTATGAGAAATTTCTCTGGTCGACTGCGGTAGCAGTTCTCAGGCGGAACATTGCGCAACTGTGGGGATCAGAACGTACGCCAAGCTTTGAACAGTGGGTCATGGATGTGGACATATGCGTTATAATGGAACATAGAGTGTACACGGCGAGGGGTTGCCCGCAGAAAGCGGACAAAATATGGAGAAGTTGGGAAGAGGCTAGCTAATGGACAAGAATGGCTCCACAGCCTCTGTGACTGAGAGTTGCTCCGGGAGAGTGGGGGAGACGCCTCTGCCGAGAATAGCCTATACCACGAGGTCATCTATTGTCAAGTTGATGGTCTGTCAGACCATTGTCCCGGAAGTTGAGTTTTTGAATGTTTTTTGTTTCTTGATTGATTGTCTCTCTCTCTCTCCACATCCGATCACATGTACCTAGAAATGTAGTTTTTGCATATGTTCCTCTCCCCTCCAGTCCACCCCTTTCTTTCCCTTTCGCTATTGCCCCAAACTTTCCCCTCCTTCCCCACGTTCCTACCCGGTATTACAGAGAGATAAGTGTAATGTTGTTTTATGTTTAAAACCAATAAAATTTTTGATCAAAAAAAGAAATCACCTCTGAAGCACCCTCTCAGCAATCCCACCTTATATTCTTGAAGGATGAGCCCTCCATCCTGCGAAGCACACAGGGGCGCGTTGATGACCAGTTACTTCACTGGCCTGAAGATATTGGAAGAGTTGTAGACGAATCCTGACTCCAAAAGGTCCTGGCGAAGAGCCGTAAGTATATAGTTCGTAAGAGCTCAGAATGTCTGGAATTCACTCCTGTCCAACTCCTCTTTTATCTTGCAGCTTTGACCCAATAAGAAGATTGACAGCTGAAAGCGCTCCGGTAAAAGTCTGTGTTACCCAACAATGTCCGGTAAATAATGCCAAGGGTTAAACTTGCTGCTTTCTCCTTTTCTTACAGGTGCGGCATAAGAAGATGTGGTGTGCTGATGAATTATACCTCTGGCGGTAAAACGGGTAAGCTTTTGGCGGCTAAAGAGATTGTCTCTGTTCTCTCTGCTCACCTTGTTGTTTCTTGTCCCCCTTAGGTGCCGGGATTCGGCGATGTAAAGATGGAGACAGCGCCGGATCGAAGAGCTGCTGCGTGGAACGGCGAGTATGGCGCGGCGCTGCTTAGGGCGATGCGATGCATTTAAAACAGTCTTTCCTCTGGTTTGAAGATGCAATAAATCCGGAATCGGGTAAGAAATCCGGTAATACTCTTGTTCTAACCTTTGCTTCTTTCCTTCTTTCTAGGTGCTCCAGGTTTGAGGTCGTCGTGGCAGAAGGCTGGATGCTGCTGCTGGCACGGTGAGCATTACGCTGCTGGATGCAGAATAACGCGAAGCGTGTGCTGCTCTTCGGGCGTGGTTTAAATCGCCTCCAAAGTAGTCCCAGGTAGGTATTCCTCCCCTACCTAACCCGAGTAACAAAATAGTCCCTAAGGTAAAGTAGTCCCTTCCAGGCCTCACATGGGCTTGGATCTTCTTGCAGCATGGTCTGCATCAGGTAAGTGTGCACCTATGAGCCTGGCGCCTATGGCGCCAGGACTGATGTCCCATATGAGCCTGGCGCCATAGGTGCCAGGACTGAACCCAGAAAGCCTCTAGCAGGGGTTGCTGGGTTTTCTCAAGGCGACATGATGCCTGCTCCCGGGACTGATGGACGTGGTCTGGATGCCCGGGGGTATGCATCATGCACATACTACCAAGGACGATTGTACATCCTGGATAAGAAATTAGAGAATCAAATAAATGCAAACTATCATGATTCATTAGTAGAAGGGCATCCGGGAATAGCCATATACGCAGAATACGCATATAACCACTCCATTCACACCAGTACGGGACAAAGCCCATTCTACATAGTGGACGGTCGACATCCACGGTCATCCGTTTTCGACCCACTCGAATCATTAGAAATGCCCGCTGTAACGGCCTTACACAAAACCATCACCCAGGTTTTTAAGGAAGCAGCCGAGCATCTTGCCAGAGCCAAAGAGAAACGGAAGCAGTTTGCGGATCGACACTGAAGGGAAGCTCCCAACTACCAAGTCGGAGACAAGGTTTGGTTAGCATCCAAAAACATCCCCCTGAAAGGACCATGGACGTTCCGTCCCAGATATCTGGGACCCTACACTATCAAGGCTGTGATCAATTTGGTCGACTCGACACCAAGCACAAGAGGGCACTGTACCAGCTACACCTCTCCAGTTCTCCCAGCCTACCTTTCCACCCAGGCTCCATGTATGACCAGGGTGCAGGTAGGAAAAGATGTTTACCTCCATTGGTGACTTTCACCCATTTGCTCACCAGCTTACCATGAGGCAGTAATATACATCCCTCTTTTCTTCTCTTTCTTCCTTGCTCTTCTGTGTCCTGCCTCTCTCATGACACCATATAGGACTCTACATACAGACCAGGACCTAAGAAGAGAACTTGGACAACATTGTCCAGCCGTTAAGTGCCACCACGTGGTACAGCAGCCACCCAACAGTAGGAGAAGGGGTGTCTCAACACTCGTACCCAGACCTTGGTATAAATGCCACGGCCACGGCAGGCAAATCTCCAGCCGATTGAGCAGAGGTACATAAACTAAAATATTATGTCAGAAAATGCTTTCTGACTGGTTAAGTGAGGGACAATTACAACCCCTTTTTGTTTGTTTTTAAAAAAAGTTTTTCTTTTCTCCTTTTCTTTCTTTGTGTTTTGTATGCAATCACAGGGTCTTGAACTAACATGCCCTGATGAAGGCAGATGTAGGCGCACGCTGAAAAGACCGCCGAAACGTGAACTGCTTGAGAAGCTTGCCAAGCATCACATTGGCAAAGAATTCTTTTACTACATAGAGACCCGTTGATAGGGCAACATTGAAGCCCTGAACTTAGATCAGGACAAAAGGAATTGTCTCAAAGGGAAAGAACTTGATAAAAAGAGAAAACTATTTCCCTCACACCTAGGGGCAACAACTTTTTTAGTTTCCTCTTTCCTCTGAAAAAGTTTTCCTTTATCATATGTAGAAGAACTTTTGTTGATATTTGAATTTCAGTTTGTCATGTTGTTGAATATGTTTTTAAAAATGTCTACAATTTTCCCACTTACTTTCTTGTAGCCAAAGAACCATCAAGTTGAATGACTGTGTCTGTTTCTGAACCTATGTAATGCACAGAAATGTTCTTATGCACTTTGTAATTATTAATACAACTTTGTAGAAAATGCATGAATGCTTTGGACTAGATTATTTCTCCAAATGGAGTTTTTGATTTATTGTCTCCAACCTGCTAATGATTAGTGGCTAACACATTGTTGTTTTGGTTTTCTTTCTCCCTCCAACCTTATCATCCTCACTAGAAAGCGGACTAATACGAGCACTAGTGGTTTGATAAAATCTTGAGCTCCCTCGCAAAGAAATAGTCGAGTATTTGCTCCCTCAACAATCACTTTAGACTTAGTCTAACAAAGGGTAGGATACACTTATTGTTTACGTGATCAACCCTGCGGCCATGAAATTAGAATTACCGGCCCACATGTGGATCCACCCGGTGTTTCAGGTCTCCCTCCTGAAACCATTGAGACCAGGTACACGGATCGATACTCCACCGGATCCTGAAATAGTTGAAGGAGAACCAGAATACAAAGTTAAAAGGAACCTAGACTCTAAGATGGTCCGGTCCAAGTTATACTACCTTATAGACTGGAAAGGTTATGGACCCCAGGATCGAACTTGGGAACCCAGTGAGCATGTCCACGCTCCACGATTAATCAGGCAGTTCCACCGCAATAACCCAACTAAATCAGGGCCAGGGGGGGGGAATCTACCCATGAGAGGGGCCTTGAGGGGGAGTGCTGTCATGGCCACAGGCCCAGAACACAAAAACCACACCATCTAGTAATGGGGGCAATGGGTCACTTGACTCACTTATTTCCCTTTGGGACCTGTAAACACAGGCCCCAGTTGGACTCAGTCCTGGCGCCTTGGCGCCAGGCTCACATAGAGATGTGAGCAGGAACACTTTATTTCAGTGTAGGAGTGCTTTTATTTTACAAGAACTTTCCAGGAGCTGAACGCCTTTTATTCCAGAGAACATCCACATGTGCGGACTCATCGGGTGTGGCTCCCTAGGCCTGGTCTTCATGTGCTGACTCATCGGGTGTGGCAGGCAGGCAGGCTGACCCTAGTGGGCGTGGCTTCAGAAGCTCAGCGATATAAGCTGCTCCATCCTTAAGGCCATTGCTTCGCGTTACTGTGCACTCGCATGCAACGTGATGCTCAACGCCGCTTGGACCAGTTTACTTACCTTTGGAAACCAGGAGTTCTCCTGCATACTCGCCTCCAGGAAACCGGTGCTTCATCCCTTCATCTGCAGACTCATCTCCTGACATCCAGTGATCTTGATCCCGACACTGCAGCACCGCTCTCTGCATCCACGAACTCGGACCCTGTGAAGAAGAAGAAAGACTTTTTTGGAACATCTATCCTAGCGCCGCACCACGTTTGAACCCAGCGCGCAACCTTGTTAATTTACCAGCTACTGTACTGCTGCAGCGTCGTTCCTCATTCCCTCCGGCTTTTGCCTTGAGCTCCGCAGCTTCTGCTGTGCCGGCAACATGACCTGCAAGGAAAGAAAGCAAAAGAGCAAACATCAAAAATGGAAAGGACAGCAATACAAGACAACGATTTTTACAATACAACAAAAACAGACGAGGAAAAACAAAGGCAAACAGGAACACTTACCTGAAGTATAGTGGCTTAGTCACAGCAGGACTGGACTACCATATGCAAGGGACCAGTGAAGGAACTCAGTCCAGATCATACAAGTGCCCCTACCAGAAGCAGTAGGATGGAGTGCTTGCCAAAATGAATCAACAGAAGCAGTCACGAGCAGCATCACTTATTACCACCAGTCACCACATATGCGCAGAGGGTGAAGTTGGACCCGAGCGACCTCACCCCCATGAGGGCTGCAACCGTGCCCCAGCGCCTCCGCAGAGACCAGGTGAGCGTAACAGTTAGTAGGGAAGTGAGAGAGAAGGCAGAGGGGAAAAAGAAGGCCTTGAGCCCGTTTCACAACTTCAGGTGTTACGGCTGAAGTCTGAGAAGGGCAGATGGGCTGTTCCAGAGGGAGGCACCTCAGAGGAGAGAGATCTACCCCCGATGCCCCCTGCCCCCCACTCTCTGCTTGGAGGAGCATCTGAACCTCAGAGTTGGAGGTAGCTGAGCAAAGGGTTCTAGAATTAAGGTATATAGGCAGAGAGAGTTTGATATAGTGAGGACTCCAGCCCCAGAAACCATGTGGACGACGCAGAGGGCCTTGAACTTGATCCTTGCAGCCACCAGGAGCCAGTGAAGGAATTTTAGGGCTGGAGAGATGCGATTCGTAGGCTTGAGGCTGAGGATAAGTCTTGCAGTCCTGTTCTGGATAAGTTGCAGAGGGCGAAGAGTAGAGTTGGGCAGATGGAGATAGAGGCTGTTGCAGTGGTCCAGCCTGGAAACAGTGAGCTTCTGGTGGAAGGTGAGAAAAGGTAGAATACCTTTGCGGAGGTGAAGCTTGAAGTTTATTTGTTTTGTTGCAAGGTCCGAGATGTGCAGAGTGAAGGAGAGAGTGGGGTTGAAGATGACACCAATGTTTTTTGCCTCACAGGAAGGCGACTGTAGATGGCCCAAGGAGCATTTCAAGGGGTCCCAAAGCGTAGTTTTGAAATACTTACTTTTACGCTTCCAAACAATTTCCGTGGCCTCCTCCATAGACAATTTCTCCAACCCCGGTATAGGGAACACTGTTTTATGGCACGCAACTGAACACGGACTATAGACGAGAATGCCATACTGATCTACACCGAGCAACAAACACTGGAACTTATCCAGGATCCCTCCTTTTTCAACCCGACATGTTTCAATTAACCATATTTAATGGCCAACATGATACTCGCAGGGCTTGTGATGCGAAAGGAGCCATGTTTATTTCTGAATGACAAAGGGTACACTACCAGTTTCAGCCACATAGCCACAAAATGCAGTAGGATGGTCCTTACAATTACGACCAAGACCAACTGAGGGAAATCGCAAAACAATTTGAAGTTTTTAAAACCAATACCCTCAGCTGGAAAACAAACTTCAAAGACATCAACGATTTTTCCCAAGTGAGTAGGTGAGACCCCTTGAGCCTGGCCTCTTTGAAATCTTGGGCCTTGCTATTTAGTGCCCCAGGCCCCGCGTGCTGGCTTGCGTCCCCGGCTCACTCTCCTTCGTCCCGTGCCAAAAGCCCACCTCTAAGCCCTCCTCCCACCTGTGATTGGTTGCCTGTATCAGGCACTGTGGAGTATGCCACTGGAGCGTGGGATCACACCTTTAACATCGGGCGTGAGCAGGTGAGACCTCTGGCTTCTTTGAAATCTTGGACCTTGCTATTTAGTGCCCCAGGCCCCGCGTGCTCGCTTGCGTCCCCGGCTCACTCTCCTTCATCCCATGCCAAAAGCCCACCTCCCAGCCCTCCCCCCACCTGTGATTCGTTAGTCCCCTGGCCTTAACGGTTCCTCCCAGGGCAGCCCTCTGCCTGTTGCAGCCCCGAGGCAAAGGGCTGCTCCTACATTGGCGGCTCCAAGATGTGTCTGCCGGTGTCGGCAGGGGAAGCCAGCAGTCAACAGATACCAGCAAAAACTGTAAGTGTGGCAATGGTGGGGTTTAGAGCAATTATTCTACTCCAGAAAGCCCCCGCCACTCTACCTTACCTTTCCTTAACGTAGACTGCTATAGACTTACACCATCCATACTTAGAGAGATTTGGGACCACCAGCCTAAATCTATTCATGGCTGGACTGTAAATGTTGCATTGAATTACACACTAACTTACTTTCCAATGTTAACTAGTGCCACAACTAGAGAGTACAGTGAAGATTGGCCTGTGTCACATTTAGATATGATTATGAATGTTGGCATGCACCAAACTTGGATGGAATTCTTAACTTTAGCCTGTGTTGCATATATATGAATATAAATATGAAATATGAATGTTAGCGTGCGCCACACTTCGATAGAATGCTTAACTTAAGCCTTCGTCACACCTGGATAGGATTGTGAATGTTAGCATGCACCACACTTAGAGGGAATCGTGATCACTGGCCTGCCTCACATCTGGATAGGATATTGAAGGTTAGCAAGTGCCCCACTCAGATGGAGTAGTGAATGATAGCAAGCATCACACCTAAACATAAATGCAAGGACAGCAATGCCAATTAACTGATCCACTAACAATTTCACCCCTCTGCATACACCTCTCAAACTGTAACCAAACAGAACCACAAGCCTACAACACAACAATCCGCACAAACTTCACTACACTGCAACAACAAAACAAACCACACATAGACTTGCACAACAGCGCACGACGACTACAGACCGTAAAACACCCCAAGCCCAGCTAACAGACCCACTGGCCTGAGGCTGCCAACAGCACTTCACTGCTAACTTGCACTTTTCCAGCTTCTTCCCACTAACTCACCCCCCCTTCCCTTTTTTTAGAGCTGCCAGAGCGTCAGGGGATCACTCCGGTTGTGATGGTGCGCAGTACAAATATCCTTTAACAATAACATTAACATCATATATCCATACACAACAGATGATTACTTGCAAACACTGAATAAGCCCAGGTCCTAAAAATCACAGAGAACAGGCAACAGAAGAAGGTGGGTTACTTTCTCTGGTTCCAGAAGCAGCTCAGCCTTAGACGCCAACTCTGGATATAATCTGAGACCATTTCCACAAAACTACCCTCTCCTTCCACTAACCCCCTTTTTTAGGCAAGGGAGGGCAAGGTGGAGACGTGTGGGGCCCACCACCATGGGCAATTCAGTACCAAACAGGCCGGAGACACCCACAATCTCGCAGGAGGACATTCCAGCAATCGAAGAGCCCCCTATTTTACCAATATTCAACCTGGCAAAAATAGAACTATCGCCTGCCCAGATCTCGGTACTCTCAAAAGGACTTTCCTTTGTACCCACGACCCACACAGACTGGTACAACACAGAGTTGGCGGTCCGTTGCTTGTTTCACACAGTGAGACTATGCACCTTCTTTAGAGATCACACGGATCAAGAAACAGAACCAGACACGGGTCTTCAAGTCAAGCTTCACCCCTCTAGATAACCAAGTCCCTAGTGGCATTTTAACATTTGAAAAATGCATTTTGCATGACTTCAGTAGACTGAATAAGCAAAAACTCGAACTCAATCATAACATATCGAAAGAAGAAAGAGAAGCACTGGATACACTTTTAAGCAAACGTAGTGTAGTTATTAAACCAGCAGATAAAGGGGGTGGCATTGTCCGTGCCTCAATACAAACACATGGTGATTTCCCTGCTGGATGATAGAGAAAGTTGCAGCTTACTTAGAAAAGACCCCACAAAAGAGAAAGAGGATCAACACGGAATTGCAGAAACAGTCGCATATGACCTACAGCGAGACTGGATCACAGAAAAAGAGGCAGACTTCCTCAACAGTACCCAAGGACGTACAGTCGGCATCTATGCAATACCTAAAATCCACAAGGACTCTTAAAAATCCCCACAGTAGGCCCATAGTTTGTAAATTTGTGGATACTTTCTTAAAACCTCTGAGCATCATGACACACATATTTGAGGGATACGACCCACACTATCCAAATCTTTGAACACCATGATTTAAACGCTGACACCCAGTTCTTGGTCACTATGAATATAAAATAATTACATACAAGTATCCCACAAGATTTGCTAATTGAATGCATCCGGGAACACCTAGCCAATAATAATTTGCAAACTCGAGTACCCAGTAATTTTATAACTGAACTCGTGTCCATAGCTCTATGCAAGAACGTTTTCATCTTCGACACCAGTTCTATCTTCAAACTAAAGGAAGGGCCACGGGGGCAGCCTTTGCACCGGGTTTGGCCATCTTGTTCATGGCTGCATATGAGAAAGACCATATCCTATCTGACCAGAACCCCTGGAGGAAACGCATTAAATGCTGGCATAGATACATTGACAATGTCCTCTGCATCAGGGAGGGCCGGGAGAGGAGCTAAATTCTTCACTTGGATCAATACATGTGATAGCAAAATACAATTCACCATGGAATACAATAACCAGACAACTCATTTTTTAGACTTAGTTATTAAGCATCAACAAGGTAAACTGGAATGCAGGCTTTACCGAAACTGACAGACAGAAACACACTCCTACACTTTACAAGCAACCATGCCAACCACATTAAAGAGAATCTACCATACGGACAATTCTTGATACGCAGAAATTTGACATCTCTGGACGAGTTTTGCAGACCTGCGGAACACCTGGATAAAAGACTTGGACAACAAGGATATCCTAAGAGACTACGTACGAACTCCAAAAAACTGTCCAGGTTTACCAACACGGAGGCACTAATCAAATCACAGGATCCAACACCGCAAGACAAGCATTAACGACTCGCCCACGTTATTACACATGGCCCTCAGACGTTCCAAATCGAGAAAATCATACAATAATATTGGCCACTGGCGCTCCTCTACCGGAAGAACTACCTCCACTTTTCACGTTCAAATGCACCAGAAACATCCGCGAACATCTAGTCCACTCTCAATACATGAGGGAGACATCAAGAACTGGCCTTTGGAATCCACACACTATTAAAGGCCACTATCTGTGCAGCAACTGTGTGGCATGTAAGTTCACTGCCAAAATGCAAAGCCTACAAATTGAGAACAGAACATGGACTCTACGAGATATGACTAACTGTAAATAAAGTCAAGCAGTCTACTGCATACAATGCCCTTGTGGACTGAAGTACGTTGGACAAACTGAGTTCAGTAAACACACGGATCTCTGAACATAGATCCAAGATTCAGTGCAAGAAGCCAACTGCACAGCTTGTGGAACACTATCTAGCGGCCCGCCAAACACCAGATGACCTGCTATGGTGGGTCTTAGAAAAGGTGAAAGGGGGCCATAATGTACCTAGAAGGCTTTTGGACATTGAGTGCCGCTCGATTCACATATTAGACGCGTTCAATCATGGACTTAATGAACAATTTTTGCCACTGGTTACATAAATAGTAACCAACCGCTCAGAGAGGAGCACATGGAGGAACCCATCAAAAACCATTCCTCCTGCTTGGTGCCTCCCAATACCAACACGCACCAACTAGGCCTGTTCGCCAACTGGACTATCAACCACAATTGCATCCAGTCTGCCACCTCACGGGGCAACATCCCCAAAATATGTTTGCCACCCTCATCATTATTTAGACTCACACAGCACCGTATACTCCACATGACCATAATTCACACTTAATTGCCGCTATATGACGCTGGCGAATGGATCATCCTCTTGTTCCTGACCATCCACAACAAGGGTGTGGAGGACCTGTTTTGCTGCACATATTGGACTCGGACATTTCGTCCCATTAGACCACCTGCGGGCTCCTCTTTTTGCTGGATATGCTACTTTTATCTGACTCACATTTCCCGTCCCATTAGACCACCTACGGGCTTCATACCGAACTTCTTACACTTTCAGTTTTTCATTTTGGATCCTTGGTCTTTAGCCACGTCCCTCCCCCTGACACAATGGGTTGTGCCGTCAAAACGACGCCGTCTAAATAAGCGTTGGGCATAAAGTGGCTACCCCGGCAACCGCATAAATACATGCTCAGGATCGACAGCGCCACTTTACACGCAACGCTGTCCCCCTCGTATTTACTTCTAAACTCACAAGAAGATTACAGGTTCCTCCTGTATGCATTATGCATCTCGCATTACAAGGCTTCACGAAGCCCACACGCCAACATGACACTATTAGGTACCTAACCTGCACCAATTAATTTCTATTGCCTGTCTAGACCCACCAGGACAGGAACACTCCTGCCGCAGTGACCTAACAGCATTAACTAGACGACAGCCCGTCCCACGACGTTCCCGCACACTGCACAGGTAAGCTGCAGTAAGCTTTATCGAATATGGGGGATGATATCTCCCGCACAACATTCGAGGGACGCAAGGGTGACAATCACTTCCCTGTTGCGTATCACTTACCGGGTCTCTTTGCCTCCTCTCTATCCCTCGTTTCAGAGCCCGGTAGCTCCGGACCACTGTCCCTGAGAGACAGGGGGGAAAACAAACATTTAAACCCCTCCCTACACCCGCCCGCCCACCTAGCGGTGACCAAATGGACCGGCCTACCTGACAAACAGATGTCCCCCACGCCAGCTGTATACAGAACACTCTTACCCTGGGGCCACGAGATATGGATTTTCATACCTAGTGTAAGTTCACTCCTAGTTATCCATACAAGGCTATACTTTTTCAATATTTGATATTCAGCAATACACCAATATGGGCCAAGCCACACTAAGACACTTATGCATGTACTTCTAGGGTCCTTTGATGCCCTGAGGAAGGCGGCACCACACCAAGAATGCTGCCGAAACCTGACCAATTCTGGGATCATACTTTTTCACCAACACCCTATCCTAGCCTATTTTTGCTACACTAACCTCTCATCTCACGTTGGCAGACCCAATGACTCTCCACTCTAAAGGTTCTCCAAAACAATGGGACACTTCAATTGAATATGAGTGGAAAGCACCTATGCCTCCAAATACAGGGGACATATTCGTAAAGATTGCCACCCTCCATGTACAAAATTTGCTTCAGGGGAACAATCATCATTTAGCCACTATTAAGCCAATGTTGAACTATACAAGATTTTATTCTGTTTGTACGTTGATGAAATAATTTCTATTTACATTTGCTGTGCCTGAATATGTTTTTATTAATGTTACTATTCATGAAGTGCCTTTAGATGCTTGATGATAAAGCATCTATTTACCATTTTCTTAAGATCTGTTACTTTCTTTCAAGCACTCCCTCGCTAAAGCGACCTAGTATTTTCCTTCATCACCCCCTTCTTGGGTCTCTTCCTTTCCCTCCCTTTTCTTTTTCACCATATTGTAGCTAAATGTTTTAATTTCATATATAGTGTAATGGAGTGCTTTTGAGACACAATGTTGGTTTATGTAACTTGGAATGTAAATGGCCCAATATTTGATTGAATTTGGTCAAATTAACTATCAATTGTATATTTTTACCTACCAGGGGTAGTTTTTTTTTCTGTTCATCCCAAGCAGGGCGGCCAGAGTGAGAGAGGCAAAACAGGAGTAGAGGTCCCATTGAGGAGGATCTCAATCTCACTGGCATTAAGGCTGAGACCGTTGGAGGTGCACCAATCCTGAATCATGGATAGACGGTCAGGAATGAGAGAGTAAGGAAAGGAGCCTGTGGGCAGCCTAAAAGAGAGCTTGCAGTATTGTCTGTATAACTATGAATGTTAGACAAGAAGGTGGAGCTCAGGTAGGCCAGAGGGGCAAGGTAGACATTGAAATGCCAGGGTGAGGGGATAGATCCATGGGGGACACCACATGTGAAGAGAGAGGTAGAGGAGAGAAAGGAACCAAGTTGGACCTGGGAGGGTCAGTCAAGGAGATAAGGAGGTCAGCCAAGCCAGGGCCTGATCTGTGATGTCCGGGTTCTTGCGTAGTCGATTGATCAGGGTGGCATGATTGACTGTATCAAACGCAGAGGAAAGGTCAAGGAGGATGAGGACAGAGGGGGAGCAGATCTTCACGGGTGTTCAGAAGAGCAGTTTCTGTGCCTCTGGCTGTTCTGAAGCCAGTCTGATGGTCATGGAGATAACCAACAGATTCAGTGTGTGGAATAAGCTGGGAAATGGCCAGCTTTTCCAGGAGTTTGCCCAGGAAAGGAGTGATAGAAATTGGGCGATAGTTTGCTGGATAGGTAGGATCGGCAGAAAGCATCTTCAGGAAGAGGTGCACAAGAGAGTGCTTGCGGAGAGAGAGGGGAACAATCCAGTGAAAAATTAATGATTACAGAAATCGGCCAAGGCTGGAGTGAGGGTGGAAATGTGGCCCTTAATAGTTCTATAAGAGCAGGGGAGCACCTGTTTGGACGAAACTTTCATATTGATATTTTTTTTCTATCGCACTCATACACGTGTTTCAGAGCGGTACGAGGCAAGGGAGGGGAACAAGGGAGAACAAAAACAATCCTACTAGGCCTAGTGACATTGAGAACGCGCAAGTGCAAATAGATAGGACTTATCTAGAAACCTCATCAGGTGTCGTGGGAGACGAGGAGAATGGAGGAGGAGAGGAAGAGGTGGCCAAAGTGTGCCTGAGCGAGGGAGAGAGGAGGAGGAAAGCGAGGACAGGATGACCTTGAGTTTTAGTGGTGAAGTGAGTAGCCAAGGCCATGCAGCGGGTCTGGGAGGGAACAGGAGAGGTGGAGACTGCAGCAGAATTGGCCAGGTCCTTGCAGATTTTAAAGAGTTAAGCTGTGTTTTTAGAGGCCGCAGAGACGCAGGCTTTATGGACCCTCTTCTTGTAGAAGACAGAGTCTGTATTGCCTTCGGAGCAGGCGGCAGGCCTGTTTCTCGGGATGCGCCCATAGCCCTCCACTTAATTTTAGCCACCCTGCACTTTCATTTCAGGGCGACGAGGTCAGAGTCATACCAAGAGTTGCATTTGGAGGTAGGCTTCAGACAGATTCTCATGACAGGGGCAAGGATGCCCAAGGTGGTGGAAATGGAAAGATGCAGATTAGAGAGGGCTGCGTCAGAGTGGGAGTCAGCCGCAGGAGTAGAGGAGCCGATAAAGTTGGGGCAAAGGCAGCCACTGACACTCGCTTCATGGGCTGAATGACCGAGAAGGAGGGAGGCAGTGCTGGGGAGGTCTTTGCCTGGGGAAAAGATGTTTCAGATGGGAGGAGAGAAGAAAGTCCTCAGTCCAAGAGAGGAGTGGTGAGTGGGTTAGAGAGAGGGATGTGAGAGGAGATGAGAACTTCCAAGGTGTGTCTGGCATAGTGTGTCGGCCCAGAGGGTAAAATGGAAAGGGAGAGAGAGTCGCAAAGGTTGTGGAAGAGCCCATATCAGGGATTAGCAGCATGCAGGTGGATGTTGAGATATCTGAGGAGGAGAGGTATAGGCAAAGAAAGAGGGGGAAAGGTCAGCCCATTCAGAGGGCAAAATGGTGACCTGGCCAGGTGGCCTATAGATGGTAGCCAGGGTCAGAGAGAGGCCAGGGGAGATAGAGAGCCTGCAGACCAGGCATTCAAAGGACGAATAGGCCTATGTAGGAATGACAGAGCTAGGGACCCACTCAGAAAAGATAAGGGACACGCCACCTCCGGCCGGTTAGTTCTAGGCTCAGAGAGGATCTTCTAGCCCTCAGGGAGGAGAGTGTCAACATTTGTGACAGAGCTGGCCGTGAACTATGTCTCAGTGAGAGCGAGAACATGCAGGTCAAGATCTTCGAGGAGGCAGCAGATGTCAGAGGAGTGTTTGACAGCAGAGGGAGAGTTGAGAGTAGCAATGTGGAGCAGGTTGCTACAGTTGAAAGACTTCCTGGGCGGGGTACAGGAGTGAGGTACACCCAGCGGAAGCGGCAGTGGGGCCAGAGAGGTGGGAGGGTCAGAGGTGGCAAAGGAACCAGAGAGCAGACGGAGCGGGTGCCGGAGAGGAGGAAGGGGGGTGCAGAGGAGCCAGAGAGGTGGTAGAAGGAGCAGCAGGAGACGGAGAATGGATAAAGTTGGTGAGACGCGGGAGACTTCTATCAAGAAGTAGACAATTGGGCTCTGGGCCCTGGACCATGGTGGTACAATTTAGATAGGCATTGATGAGGGCTTTTGAAGAGTGGAAGCAGGTCAAGATTTCCTGGTACTGCTGGGATATTATGGGCTGCGAAGTGACGATAAATTCCCATTCCTATATGACTCCATGGGATGGGATTTACTGAATCACTGGCATTACCGGTGCCAGTGATTCAGGCATTTATCTGCTGGTGGGGGCCTGATCTACCGGCAGGACAGGCCTGCGGGAGATCCGTGGCCCCCACCAGCAGACTTGTGTTATGCCAGTCAAAAAAAAAATGCCAGTGCCGGAATTCCTGGCATTTCTTTCTGGACCGGCAAAGTTGTAATTTGGCCCTATATCTTCTATGAGATTCTGATTTGTTTGATAATGGAGGCGGGGTTGTTGGGGCAGAAGTATGCATGCTTTTTTTTGCTCATGGAATCCTCTGAACACAATGTGAGTCCCTCTGCTAAGATTTAACTCTGCCAAATTACCTATTCTGTGAGGTGGTGTCCACTCCAGGGAGTGGGAGGAATTGCAATCACGTTTTAACTCACTGTGCCTTGCCAACTACTCACTTGCATATCAATCTTGCCCTGCCCACAAGAACCTGAACAAGAACACCAACAGCAACTGTGCATATGTTTCTGCCTTGTTGGGCCTCCTCGTGAGGGGTGGCCGAGTTGTAGTGCCCCCTTTAGGCACAGACATCAAAGGAACACCACCAAGCTATTGAAAAAAATGCCTATTGAAAATTGTTTATGTACCGAATTTGTTTTTTTTTTGCTTATTCAACAAGGACTGTACTTGGCTAGTCATTGTGAGGATGACACCAGATGTGGTTTAGTTTCCACTCTCCCGAGATCCTCATGTCTTTGAGTGGAACATACCTGCCTGAAAATCTTAATCAACTGCCTAAGAATTGTTCCTTTTCATTGATTAAAAAGCATTTCACTTCACTATTGCCTTTACTCTATGTGCTGCAGCAACTGTAACACTGTGTATGTCACATGCTGTATGTTAACACTTCCACTGCCCCTAGCAGTGCTGGGCGGCTTACTGGACTATATCTTGGAGCAAGCATTGCATACTAAGCCACTGAATGACACTATCAGCTGGGTGAAGAGACAGGTGCCTGAACAACGTGCAGAGTAACTCGCTGATGGTGGAGGAGGTTTGGAAATTGATAATGACAAGCAGCAGGAGCGTGCTTTGAATGCAGAAGAGTTCTGTTTGGATGCTCACAATAGAAGGCAGCACCTGCAGGACTGCTCCTGCCCCGTGCTTCTGGTTCAGAGAAGGTATAATGGACTTTGCAGCCAGATTTGGCATTTACCCCTTATAGGTAACCATGTGCGTTTTTTACACACTGCAGAAAAGGGGCAGAGTCAGCTTTCTTCCCAGATTAAGCAACACTGAAGAGATGGATGGAAGGTTTTGAATAAATCTTTACCTCTGGCATTGCTTTGTGCCAAAAGACCTTCCAAACCATTTTTTTCCAGCCTGCCATGCCATTATAGAAGGGGGAAAACCATGTGTAATTAGACTTGGTGCCTTCCCAGAAGCAGACCGTCCAGGCTGAACCTGATAGTTTATTTCCATTATGCATACAACCACAAGCAACACCAGACATGTTTTGGAATTGCCTGTGATGTGTATCTTCAGACACAGGAAGCTCAGTAACCATGTCTGGGCCTTCCTGCCCCATTTAAGATGACTAATGCATCATTGAAGCCCAATGGTTGGAAGGTGCCCAGAGCAATGCCAGTGGTTATCCAACATCTTCCTCCAACCATTCTTTGGTTTTGCTCAGATCAGCAGGGGAAAAATTGGGTGATGGTAGGGGGTGCCTGTTTTGAGAATCCTTATCATTGAAGAATCTGAGTATGTATAAACTCATGCCTTCCCAGCTAGTCTTCCAGCCCAACGCCCTCAAACAGTTTACCCCACACCACCATTCTCCTCTTTACAGGACCTTGGCACACTTGTAACTAAAATCCCTTCTTGTAGCCCCTATTCCTTTTGCAGGTCATGGTAGCACATGTCCCTCGCCCCATTATTACAAGGAGGAAGTGTGCAGTTGCCCCATTGCCTAAATATGCATTGAGACACGTTATCAAGGAGGACATGTGGGCCCTTAACATCTGCGAGCACTCTCCCGTTGAGATGGCCTGCATTCTGTTCACATTTGAGTTTTCAAGAAGTATCAGCAGAGGTTAAATAAAAATAAATTGTTACTACGGATGATCGGACGATAAGACATCCCTGCCTCTGATCGCCACTATTGTGTCCTTTGTCCACTCGGGGTCCATAGATGATCACACCTAGCACTGCAAGAAAGAGCTGGAAAGACCGAATCCTTGCCCCATCTGTGGTAGACCTCACTTTCGGCAGCCCTTGCCTGGCAAGGCTTAGCATTGCCCACCTCTGTTCAATACATCTGTAATGCTTTCCCCTAAAAATACATATACAGTATATACCACATTACCCCTGACTGAACATCCCAAGGAGTGAAAGTATTGTTGTACAGCAAGGGCAATCTAATGTAATTATGTTTTCCAAAATGTCAAACAGTTATGCAGATAGCTTCCTCTAAGCATTCTTGCTGGGGACAGCCATATGGAAAATCAAGAAGGGTCTGCTCCTTGACATTAGATGTGACCATCAAATGAGTAAACTGCAGTACTCTACAGCATTCTGCCGGAGCCCCACCAGCTGCATCATCCTCTCTGTGTACGACTGTTGTGTCCTCCACTCCCAGACTCGAGCTGCTAGGAGGAAACTGTGTCCCTATATTAATACTCCCACACTGCCCCAAAGTCTGCTGTAACAAGTAACACTATACACCTACTGTGTAAACCTAGTCTGTTGACAACCGCAGAATAAAAGAGTAAAGAAGACATCTTATGGGCAGATCCGTGCTTTTCCATCCAATGCGAGTGGGACTAACGTGTCCCATCAGGACTTATACAAGTAACTTAGAGCTGTGCAAACCTTCAAGTGTGAAAACGCAAGAGCATATTTGCAATAGCAGAGTGTAAGGATATGGTATTAGCATCTGATTTCTCCTTGATAGGATCTGCCTTTCCCTCTTGCTTTCTGATGTGCCCCTGTCCCTCACGGTGTCCGTCTATGTGAGGTCATCAGTGGAATGTTTGGGTATGCTTGAGATCCTGAGTGTTCCACCTGAGGCAGTTGCCATGATGTAGCCTGGGTGGTGGGAGCCAGTGGGCTCCCTTCCTGAGATTCCTTCATATCTCCACAATTGATGTACCTGATGACACCTGACCTGAAGACAATAATAATAAGAAATGAAGAAAAAAGCTTGCCTGATGGCGCTAGAGAGCCCGACCAAGATTGTGGACTCCCTGTGTGCTCCGATTATTCCTGAATATATCCGCATTGAGGCAGCCAAAGTCATCCACCCGGTGTGAGCAGAGAAGCATTGTACAGCCCCCCCATACCCTTGTATCACATGGTTCACAGTAGCCGAGGACAAAGATATAGCTGATTCACAGACACGGCAGCAACACGGTAGCGAGGCGATCGGGCGGTGGAGTCGGTGTGCTGCTGTAGATGTGAACCCGTGGCTATCTTCCCCTGCTGTAGGGATGACTGGGTGGTGTCCTCCCCCCCCCCCCCGCCCCTCCCTCTGCCCGAGGCCAACCGAGCAGTCTGCTCCAGGGAGACCATTGGAGTGAAACCAGCAGAGGAAAGATGCAGTAGCGCTGGACAGTGCAGCCCGGGAGCAGAGGCAGTCTGGAGCCTGCTTCCAGGGCCAATAACGTTGGTTGAAGACACTGGATAACCCGGACAGCGGAGTATAATAGTGGGGCGCACCAAGTGGGGCGGTGATCCGGCTCACAGAAGTCGGCGAGCTGCTGCCGGAGGAATGACAGGGTGGTGTCATCCCACCCCCAACTGCCCCCTGAGCTGGGCGGATGGGCTGCTCCAGGAGCTCAAACGAGCCATTAATTGTCGAGAGTGGTGCAGAGGTGCAACACTGGGCAGCCAGGGAGCGGAGGCAGTGTGGAGCCCGCCCCTGGCGCGAAAAATCTCAGCAAAGCCTACTGGTCAGCTCAGACAACTGACAGAGACAGTAGAGCACACCAGGTGAGACAGCGATGCAGCCCACGACCCATGCTTGCTCCCCCCCCTCCCGGACAGCGGGGAGAGCGGGAAAACGCAGTCAACATTGAAAGTGCTATGGGTACTGCTCTGAACACACGCTGGCAGATGAGATGACCTTGGTAGAGTGGGACAGGGCCTGGTTCTGTGGTGTGGGGCTCTGGTGGAGCGGGGGCTGGAGGCAAGGCCCGTGCAATTGTATTCCTCTGATAGCGGGCTCCTTGGAATTTCCTGCTAATTGGAGCAGCGCTACCATAACCCTTGTACTGTTAACTACGAGATTATACAAAATAGGGAGCCTGCTTGAGGGAACTCTGGTGCACCTCAGCTTAACCTGGGGCTAGAAATGGACTGACTCTGAGGGACCACCCATCCCCTTGGATACTCAGCCAAGGCCAGACACCAGCTGAGACAAACTTCCTCTAAGGGGACTGGTTGACGGTCAGCCAGAGGAGCTCCGCTGAACTGAAATACCTCCCTTCCTGTGAGATAGGCCAGTCATGCTGTTGGATCTCCCGGCTCCCCATAGCTGCATTGTGCCACCAGCGGAGACTCTCATAGCCCCACGTCTTTACAAATCTAGTCCGACATCTACTTTTCGTGAGGCCTATTGTATGATCGAAGCCATAGCCAGGTCCCTCTGTGTTGGCTCTGGCCCAAATTGACATCACTGTCCTTGAATGACGTAGGGCCCTGTGGGGGACTGTTAACCCCCTGAGACTAGGCCCTCTGACCGGACACACCTCACTGGCCGCAGTGGGCTTCCCCTAACATGGGAAATTCCGACAAAACACAACTGAAGCTCACCTTTGAGGGGGGGGTCATCCTGCAAGACACCCAAGCCACAACAGGTGGAAACGTTAAAATCAATGGAGGCGATGACAAACTGAGCCACCCAGATGCCGGAATTGGACATCAGGGAAATACTATTGGACCTCAAGGTGGACATTAGTGGGCCCGACTCCAAACTGGACACGCCTTCCTCCAAGGTCGACCTACTGCAGCACCAGCTAGACAAACACGGCGATAGTTTAGACAAGGTGCAACAGAGAGTGTCCAGGCTGGAGGGTGGATCGACTTCACTTGTCGCCAGGGTGTCCACCCTCGAGGTATAGTTAAAGTCAGTGATCGCCAAGAATGAGGACCCAGAAGGAAGGGCCCGCAGGAACAATATCCGCCTAGTGGGCATCAGAGAACAGCAAGGGCACTTCAAGATGGAGGAATTTGTGGACACTTTGTGTAAGGAGCTCTTCGGAGGGTCCAAGCTATCCCCTCTGTGGTGGAAAGGGTCCACTGTGTACTGGCCGCTCAATTGATACCTGGAGTGGTCCCCCACCCAGTAATTGCTCGCCTCCTGAACTATAGAGACTGGGACACAATCCTTCGTCTGGCCAGACTGAAAGGAGGTCTCCAGATTTTTCGGCAGCAGTCCAGGCTTCAAGACGGTTCTTTGCAGGGGTTAAAAGACGCCTTAGGGATCTTAGTATCCCTTAGTCCATGCTGTTTCCAGCAAAACTCAGTTCCCAACACGACGGGAAGACAATTCTGTATGTCTCTGGAGGCAGCAAGCTCTTTTATTTTGATGGAATTGGCAGGCGTCCTCCCCGCAACATGATGACTTTGGGGACCAGGGACAGGGGGCTGGATGGATCCTTGAAATGAGGGCCCATGACAGTCACAGTGAAATGGGAATGTATGGCAGTTGCATAACACTGGGGGTGATGCTGGGTTCTTTGTTTCTTAGATTAGAAGTCTTAGATTAGGCTGCCTCAGTCATATGTATACCACCCATGGGTGGGGGAGCTTTAGCAGTCTTGGCCGGGCTCTAGCACCCCGAGCACAGCACTGGTTACGGTTTTTTTTTGGGGGGAGAGGGGAATCCAGCGGGCTGGTTGGGGGTTGCCTGTGGGGGAGGAAGTCCTGGGTGGGATATGATATGGAGAACGAGGTGGTTACAGGGGGATATTTGGTCTGGTTGTGGGTGGCTCATGTGCGTGGGGGGGACAGATCAGAGTTCGTTTAGCAGGAAGAGGGGTTACAGAGTTTAACCGGGGTGGAGGGGAGGCATTTGGTTTTGTTCTGGTTACCAGGAGTCTGATTCTCATCATAGCGTCTCACCACTATATCCTTCAATTGCAGTTGGATCCCGCTTGATGGACGGCGGATATATGGGCAAGGAGAAGCTGTCTCCAACAACTGAGCATCCTTTGGGCAAATAGTATTCCGGGTAGGTACATGGAACATTAGGGGAAGCAACCCCTCCAAGATCCGAAAGGTTGTACAATACCTTAGGCATCAGGTAGAGGTAGCCTTCATCCAAGTGACCCATCTCACTCCCTCCTCTGAACATAAATGGAGCGCCCATTTTGAATGCCATGGGTATTTCTCCTCTTACGCAAGGGGGTAGCTATCCTAATCGGTAGGGGGGGGGTCACGTTTCGCTTAATCTCAACAGCAAGAGACTATGACTGGTGTGTGGTGTCCTTGAGGGTGTACTGGTGGCTGTTGTGAACTCGTACAGGCCCAACATAGACAATCCAAATGCATTCGATTGGATCATGGTGTAATTGGCCGAGTGGCAGTATACCACCATCATGTGGGGCAGGGATTTAAACACATTGATGGGCCCCATCGGGTCGATCCAGGTCAGATCAAGGCCTTGTGACTAAGGCGAGCTTGCAGGTGCAAGAAATATGCAGGACATACAATCTTATTGACGGTTGGCGACATCTGCATAGGGATGAACGGGATTACACTTTCCACTCATTGGTTCACGGATCCAGCTCCAGGCTGGACTACCTATTGGTATCCCGCGAAGGGGAGTTCACGTGGGGCGATAGCCGGATACGCCCTCTGATCCTGCCAGATCACTCCCCTGTGCTCTTGGAGTGCAGGCTGGGATTTAAACCTGAAGCGTTGCAGGACCCGGTGTTCTGCCAAGAACTACGGGAGGAAATGCAGTCCTTCCTTCAATACAATGAGGGTTCTGTCTTCTCGGTAGGGGCACTCTGAGTATGTCTTAAGTGTTACGTCAGGGGGGTGTATGGCTAAAGAAAATGGGATGTTCTGGGGCATTAGGAGGGACCTCACCAAAGGGTAATCTCGAATCGAGGACTTGGAGGTAGAATATGCATCTAATGCGGATCCCCGGACGCTTGCGAAGGTTCAGGGCCATATGGGTCGGGAAATCCGGTTCCTGGGCCGAGGCCATCAGATACACCAGTACGGGCAGGGGCAGAAACCAGGGGCCCTAATGGCTCGGCTACTGGCAGCCGACAAACAGCCCCTGCATGTGGTGCACATTAGGGACCGCCAGGGTGGACCATTGCACACAGAGGAGGGTATTGCTGCGGTGGGGCATGATGGTTTAACCAGGGACATATGCTCCCATTCTGGCTCCAGTACTTCTGCAAGTATATGAGGAATCGCTTGCAGCTGGGACGCTTCCCCCCCACGCTGCATGCGGCAAACACAGTACTTTTGCATAAACAGGGGAAATCGCCAGAAGATTGCGCCTCATATCGACCAATCTCTTTAATCAATGTCGCCAATAAAATATTTGCAAAGGTCCTTGCAAATCAGCTGCTCCCATTGATGCTCGGCTTGGTTCTATACCCGGATGAAACACCACATATGACCTTCGTTGCCTCTTTAGGGTTATCGAGGCACCTGAGCATATGTCCCAAGCGGTTGTTGTTTTCCTAGATGTGGTAAAGGCCTTTTGAATCCATTGAGTGGCCCGTCCTATTTGCAGTACTTCGAAAGCTGGGACGGTGCTCCTATTTCATCAAGCTGGTTTCTCTCCTATATGTCAACCCCACGGTGAAAATATTTGCGGGAGCGAGCAAGATCAGATGGCTTCGAGATGGGAAGGGGGACTTGACAGGGATGCCCTCTCTCCCCACTCCTTTTTCCCTTTGCGATGGAGTCCCTGGCGCCTTTCTGCGAGAGTGTCACATTCAGAGGGGGTTTAAGCCTCAGCCCGGACAGGCGAATCATATCTCTGTACACCGATGATGTGGCCCTCTACGTTGACAATCTGTTGGACAACTTCAGCTCCGTGATGCGGGAGGTGCTGAGGTTTGGGCAATTTTTGGGCCTGAGAGTCAATCGTAGCAAGTCTGTGGTGTTCCCCCTTATGGAGGGGACAAGGAGGTTTGATGATGAGTTCAGCCTTAGATGGGAGACTACTGGAGTCCGCTACCTGGGGTTACTGGTGTCTCGTAATTTGGATGACCTGTTTCGCGACAACTGCCGGAGGACAATTGGGAAACTTCAGGAGGTGGTGGCCAGATGGCGGTTGCTCATGCTACTCGAGCGGATCTCTATCATTAAAATGATTGTGCTCCATACATTTCTCTACCTTTTTCTCAATGTTCCTTTGCTGCTGTAAAGCAGCTTTTTCCAGTGTTTGCGCGGGCTCATCCTTGTCTTGCTACTTGCCATGTCCCGGGAAGCCAGTGAGGATGGCATATATGACACTAACACAACCAATGGCAAGAAGGGGCTTAGCTCTACCAGATCTTGAGCAGTAGTATTGGCAGCGCAGGCACACTTCCTTGGACACTGGTATGCTACACATTTTGTAAGGCCACATGTACAAGTGGAGAGAGCACTTACCGCCCCAGACCTGTTGCATGTAATGATTCTTGGGGCGCCCAGAGCGTCGGCCAATACCCTGAATATTGTTAAGGTTAGCCCGAGCTGGTCATAACTAGTGATCGGGTTTACCTGCAATGGGCAAACAAACTTGGTATTGAAACCCTCAGAGATCTGTTTGCTGATGGTGTATTTCTCTTGGTTCAGCAGGCAAGGGAGCAAGGGGGTGACTCTGCGCTGGATGTTTTCCTTTACTTTCGCTTACAACACACAGTTAAAGTTCTGTTCACCTCACTCCCTGCACAACTCTCCGTGTGGCCACTATTGCATTGGGTGATCCAGTCTCGGGGAGGGCTGCTTGGTCTTGCGAACATATAGTAGTATTACATCATATACACCAGGGGAGGGTGAGGCTCCTAGGAGACGGTGGGAGACAGCCCTGTGGAAAACTATAGAAGATGAAGACTGGGCATATGTGTTGAGACAAACCCAGAAAGTATCTTTAAACTCCAAATTCAAGTTAATACATTTTAACTTCCTGCACCAGGTCTACCACACTCCGGCCAGGCTCCACGGTCACCTTCCTACCACTTCAGCTGCCTGTACCAGGTGTGACTTTGCTCCGGAAGGATTTCTCCATCTGGCCTGGGAGTGGGCGCGGGTCTCCAAGTTCTGGTCAGAGGTATTGACCAAAATGTCCTGGATTATTGGGGAACCACTGGAGCTGGACCGGGTCTTAGCTTTGTTGGGATGTACAAGGACCCTGCAGCCCAGGACAAGGTTCTTGGTGGGGCTGTTTGTGGTAGCTCGCAGGAGAATGGTCATGTCATGGGGGAAGAGCCACCCCCCCCCAATATACAGGGATGGTTTCAGGCTGTTGCTTACTGTTATGATGTTGAAGCTGCCTTTATTCAGACTTTACATTCCCGCCCGCCAGAGGCTTGGGGCCCATACATCCAATATTTGATTGCAACATCAGACTGACAATGCTGAGTGAAGTGACGATAAAATCAATGTCTAATGTATTATTGATATTTACTGTTCTACATTGGGTGGGCGGCGGGTGGAATCGGACTCCTTAAGTATTAATTAAAAAGAAGCTTGCTTAACCTACCTACTGCCTCCAATTTACTTCTAATCTTAACAGAGCATATATGGAAAAGGCCAAATGCGGCATCAGGCTGCATTAGTATAAGGGTGTTGTATACTGTAAGAAACCTGTGGGTATGCTCCCAGATAAGCCTCGGGTAGCCTCCTTTGCCAAGAATAATAACCAGGGCATATGGTTAGTGGTTAATGGCTCCAGAAAGGAAATCCTACCAATAGTGTACCAGAACAAGAATGGATTATTCATGTTAATAAGACGCTAGGAGCCCAAGTAATTGGTGGTGAGATAGCGTCACATAAAGTGGCAATCTGGAGAGGCAGCTTCACGATTGATGACCTCAACAAACTGATTAAGAATCTACATAGCTCCAGGGCAGTAGACCTGGATGGCACCGGTATTGTGCTGGTGCGGTTTTCCCTGTGATATGGGCACATACACTGACTATCTTATTTCAGTGGATAGGTAAGCACGGTCGGATACCTAAACCTGACGAGAAAGTGTCATCCTACCCATTTATAAAAAGGGAAGCTGGAAAGACCCTTCTAATTATAGGATGTTGGCAATGTTAGACATCCCTGCCAAAATATTTGCAAAAATCCTCCTAAAAGAACTGAATCAATGGATAGCAGCCAATCACATTCTCCTCCCAAATCAATCGGGCTTCCGTGCGAAATCATCCACCACTCATAGCATCACTAACTTAGTAGCTATAATTGAATATTCGTGGAATAGACGCCAGCTTCAGTCTACGGCGCATTCATTGATTTCAGTGCGGCCCTTGATACCATTGTGAGAGAAAAACTGTGGAGCAAGCTAAACAATGGGGGATACCAGCTGGGCTGCTATCCATGACCCAGTTTCTGTATACAGGTACATCTGTGAGAGTGCATTTAGATGGGGAAGGTAAAATGGTTTGCTGTTGTCACCATGAGTTCCTTACAATACCTTTTTATTAAAGAAGGCAAATGGGTTCAATATTAGTGAGCCACGTTAAAAGATCGAAAAAGTACATTTATAGCACAGCACAGTATGCAGCAGACAGGGTCTGGATTGCCTGCAGCACGAGCCCCAGTAACCCAGTGCCCAGGGGCACACATTCCAAGTAGCAAGCTACCAGTCGGCCATAAAGTTACTCGCCACCTAAATTGTGCACATGCACATATCACACCATTTCTTACTTGCCAAGATTCAATTATCACTAGCCAGTGGCTAGTGGTGTGTGCAAATCTGAGCCCTGCCTTAACAAAAAAGCAACTGGACAAGACCCCTCTTTCCACTATTGAAGATTGTGTCCAAGTGAGTGCATTTTATTTACTTGTCACATATGCCAGCGATGATAGGTAACGTTGCTGTTAAGTGGCCTTGGTGTCACAGCATGGAAAGTGCTACTGAGTACTATTTTATGTACGCTATTGCAGAACCATTGTAGATTTCAATCAAGTGCTGCACTGTCATGCTCCCGACCATCGCTGCCAGATACCGTGAACACAGTTGTATTGTTTATCGAATAATGCCACATAATTCATTTCGTTTTTTATTGGAAAAGCATCCCATGTGACTGGCCTCATTAAAGGGAGGTCAGCTTTGTCTGATGGAGTAAGTGGGCCTAGCTAATGATCATATGTGCCCCTCCCCTTATACAAAAGCAATGTGCCCGGAAATGTCCATATCCTGTACTTGAAGACTGCAGCATTGGACCTTTCATGGTGTCCATATTTCCCATGGTCAGGCAGGCCATCTTCAGTACTGTGTAACAAGGGGTGCGGCTATGTCGGGACTCGGGGCTAGATAGCCTTTGGGTTGTAGCCCCTGAGCTTATATTAGGGGCTACAACCAAACGACCCAGGGCTATAGACCCCTCCCCCGACCCTTCGCAACTCTGCTGTGGATAACCTGGGAATTTTACATATATATAAACTAAAGCTGCGTTCCCTTTAGTGATCTAGACACCTGGTTGCAGAGCTGTCTGCTCCCAAGCCTCTGAGGTGGCATCCATTATGTTTCCGCCCCAGACAGCTAATCGTCAGGTTCTTTACTGCACCTTGTGTGCATGGGAGTCCTCTGAAGAAGGCTCGACTTCACTGAATATTTTCTGCTTCATATCTATATTTCCAACTTCTTCTGTTTTGGGCTCTGTTTAGGGAAGTGCTTTTTTATCAAAGGGGTTTTATGGACGATTCGCACATGGTACTTCCTGGGAGGACAACTACTGTGGGCCCTTTCTTCATGGTCCGAGCTCCAGTGTGTCTGTGTCATCTATAAAAGCTGTCCTCTAAAAAGTGTTTGTTGAAGACAAACATGAAGAGCACTTATACTGTGTGCACCTGGATCATGATATGGATGAATGGGGCATCTGCCAGATTTTCTATGAAATCTATGCTGGACAGACAGTACTTGGGAGACCTGTTCAGTGGCGAGTACTGATTCTGACAGGCCTGGGAGAACCATAGTAAAGAGGACAGCTGCAAAGAAGAGAGAGCAAGGCCTTATGACAAGGGAAGGAATAAGCAGATGAGGAGTGTGCAATGGACCCTGACACTTAAGGGGAGCCTGTTATAGCCTCTTCAAGGAATAAAAGGTAGGATCATCGTCGACTTAGTATACAATCTACTACAAAGTCAATTAGCCACTTGAAAGGACTAGCTCCACAAGGTACGGTTTATACAAGTCCTTTATTGAAGCCTGCAGAGCGCAGCATCTGCTGCTGGTCTGCTGGGCCACTTAACTTTCTCACTTTAAAACAAAACATTCCAGAACCATAATACACTGTTCTCAAGGAAGGGAAAACACATAGAATATAGAAGTGGAATCAATAACACAAAGCCTAAGTTAAAACAGAAACATTTCATACTGAATCAAACCGATCATATACTTAAGTTAACATAGATAGCCATTGTACACAAGAGAAAAGGGAATAACATAAAAATAACAGCATTGGACAAAATCCTTCCGGTGACTTGGAACTCTCTTTTCTCTGCAACTCACTCTAACTCCAACCAGAATTCCATAAAGAACTCCCTTGTCTGAAACACCACACCTGACATTGTTGTCCAAAATGTTGCAATTGATATTGACATTATTGTGAATATTTCTACCAATCTCCACATCACCACTTGCATCGCTCTCCACTCCAGCATCACTCCTCCCCATCACCTCTTTGTAAGGAGCCACCCTACCTTTAGACCACACCTCACCTCCTTCAACAATCACTACTCCTTCTCTCACATCAGTAATTTCTTTCGGACCCCAAAATTTGCTCTCAAGACTTTTAGGTTCAAACAGGTTTTTTTTGTTATCCAAGCCAAGTCTCCAACCAACCACACACGATCCTTCACTCTATGAATGGCATCACAAACCTTTTTGTAATGCTCCTGACCCTTCTTTACTACTTTCATCACTTTCTCACGTTCCTCCCATATTGGAACTGCTAATCTCAACCAACTGGGACACAATGTTGGTTCCTATCTCACACCCCTTTAACGAGACAAAAGGAGATATTTTGGTCACGGAATGTGGGGTGGCGCAGTAACCCCATACTAACTGTCTCAGTACAACCTGCCACGGTAAAGCTGCTCTCAAAGCCAATTGATTCCAACCTTGATAAACCTATTCACTCGTTCTACCAGACCATTCGGCCTGGGGGGATACAAGGCCATCCGCACATGCTCTATAGAGCACTCATTCAAGAAGTTCTTCATCATCTCAGATGAGAATTGTACTTTATCTGTAACCAAAATACTTGGAAATCCTTGCCTAAAGAATACATTCTCCAAAAACCTTATCAACTCAATAGGGGTCGCCTCCCTTGCACCTACCCACTCCTCCCATTTGAAGTGATAATCCACCATTTCAAACAAAGATTTGAAGTCGTCGTCTAAACCTTGGATCAGACCCAGTACGTCAACAGCTACCTTCTGCCAAGGGTCAGATGGTACCTTTCTGGAATCAAGGGAGTCTCACACACAACCTTACACTAGTCGCTCATCGCACACTCCACACAATCGCCCACATGCTACTCCACCAAGCTGTCCATGGCAGGCCACCAGTAGGTCTGGCGCAATCTTCTTTTTGTACCATTCACACCTAAGTGACCTTGGTGAGCCAGCTCAATCAATTTCTTCCTGGTTTTTTCCAGTGGAACAAACTTCACTCCCCTCCTCACTCTTGTTGCCACCCAGGATGACACCTCTCTTACCTCAAAGTAGGGCTCGAACTTCCTATCCAAAACATCTCTGTTAGGCCAACCAATTATAGTCCATTCCACAATAGTCTTCAAAATAAAATCATCCTCAACTGCACGTTCCCATTCATCCTCACAAATGGCACCTTGCTCAATACTCGCCACTACCAACTCATCGGCATCAAAGCACTCCTCCTGCTCAGATGAATCCACAGGCAATCTTGAAATACTGTCTGCTAGAGAGTTCTTTTTACCCAGCAAATAAACACGGAAATCATATCCTTGAAGATGTCCAGTATTGCCACACTTGAAACAATGTCTCTCCTTCCCTCACCACTTCTTCTTCTGTACTTTATAGTACATATCCCATTCCCTTCATGTTTCAATTTCATGTCTTTCATGTAATGAACAGTTTGTTCAATGCTACAAACTAATCCCACTGCCTGTTCAAGAGAAAAATATTTAGCCAGTAATGTTTCTTGAACTCTGACGCTGTTCGTGCACCTCACTAGCTGATCTCTAACCAGAGAGTTCACCAATTGACCAAATTCACAGGTGTGACTGAGGGTGCGTAGGGCAGCCACATAGCCCTCCACTGGTTCTAAGGGTTCTTGACATCTTTGTCACATTCTTTCTTGGTTCATAGTGTTCTTGTAACTTCTTGACTGCCACTGAAAATTCATCCCGCTCACCAGCACCCTCACTTCCTGGCTCTGGTAAACCCTCGCAAATGCTGCATCCCTCTATACCTAAATTGTGCCGCAGCAGCACTTGTTTTCTTGCAGATGTGAATTTGTCTCCCCCCTCCCCATGGCAAACAGGTGTTAAAAAATGCTTCCACCTTTCCTATCTCAGTGGGAGAGTGCCTGGTTTAGCCAAGAAGGGCAGGGATGAGGAATGCTTGCAGCAGACATGACATCCTCTCACTTGTTATTATTATTTAATTGAATTTTACCTTGATTTATTACCTTTTGTCTGTGTCTTTGTGATTCTTTGCACCCTACCAGCAGAAAACAGTTCTTGTTCAATTTGTTTGCCCTGTATTGATGAATCAATGCTTGTTCAGCCTTACATTCACTGCGTCTCTGTAACGCGTCCTCGTATCCAAGGATACTCACAGCGTCGAGCACATAGCAAGGTCCTTTCGATTAATCCCTTGCAGGACGACGCGCTGCTCTGTATTCACTGCGCAGCCATTTCGGAAAGGCGCACTGAACCAATTAGCCCCAGGTCACTCACCCTTTATTCCTGGGGGGGTTACTTGACAGCGGCCGTGGCAGAGGGGCAAGGGAGCTGGTCCCCCTCTTAGTTCGCCACCACTATGGGCCGGACTCACTACTGGCTCCCAGCGGCAAGGAGAGCCTGGGCGTCGGCTACCAACTGCTGCTGCAGGTTTCTCTCTGCGGGCTTCTCAACTCATGGCCATTGAAAGGACTAGCTCCACAAGGTACGGTTTAGACAAGTCCTTTACTGAAGACTGCAGAGCGCAGCATCTGCTTCTGGTTTGTATTTGTTTTATTTGTAACGCGCACCATCCGGCCCGGAGGCATCAGGGCGCAATTTAGACATGGTTACATAAGCATACAATTAAATATATTCAAAGCATTGAACAGTACATATTATACAAGGCATACAGCAATATACATATTTACAGAAGGTAGATTAGCGCAGGAGTTTCCCAGGGCTGGTCCGGACATCATGGCTGGTTGGAGAGCCAGGATTTGGTTTTAGCTTTGAAGGCACTAAAGCGTTCTTCGGATCGGATGGTGAGAGGGAGGGCATTCCAAAGCTTAGAGGCTAGGACGGGGAAGCTAGATCCACCCGCCTTTTGTAGTTTGAACCTAGGGATGGTTAGGCAGTGGGTCTGAGCCGTTCTTTGTGGACAGGTGGGCGCGTGTCGGGATAGCCGGCTACAGAGGTATGGTGGGGCTTGGTTAGCTAGGCATTTGTGGGTGAGGCCTAAGGCTTTCAGTGAAATTCTCTGTTTGACCGGTAGCCAGTGTAAGTTAGATCTAGATTCCGAGATGTGGTGGTTTCGTGGGATGTTTAGGGCTGCTCTGATAGCGTTATTCTGGGTAATTTGCAGTTTGTTCATATTCTCTTGGCTCGTTCCAAGGTAGAGGGCGCTCGCATAGTCAATTTTGGCCATGATAAGAGTTCTGGCCAGAGTGACTGCGTTGGGGGTGGTCAGGAATGGCCTGCAAGCTGCAATGAGTTTGCAGGTGTATGCTGAAGAGGATCTGACTGCATTTGTTTGTCTGGATAGGGATAGGGTCTCGTCAAGATAGACACCTAGGGTTTTGGTGTCTTTCGAGACTTGGATGGTGTTGCCATCGATGACAAATGATTGGTAGGATGGCTCAAGTTTACTAAGGCGTTGCGTAGTGCCCAAGATGAGGAGCTCAGTCTTGTCATCATTGAGGCATAACTGGTGTTGTGCCATCCAAGCTTGGATAACCAAGTAGACCTCGTTCAAGGCCTTAGTGTCAGCCAAGTAGTCACCAGTGATGGGAATGAGTATCTGGGTGTCGTCAGCGTAGTTCGTATAGGAGACACCCAGATAGTCAAGTACATCAAAAAGTGGTTTTGTAAAGACGTTATAGAGCGTTGGTGACACACAAGAGCCCTGGGGGACGCCGCAATGAATCGGGGAAGGATCTGCAGCTGCAGATTGAGAGAAGACCCGCATAGATCTATTACTCAAGAATGATTTGATCCAGGCCGTGGCTGATGGTGAGAAATGGGCGGCCGAGTGAAGATGCTTGCATAGGATTTGGTGACTGACCAAGTCAAAGGCCGCAGAGAGGTCAAGTAGGAGTAATAAGGCAAGTTTGCCATTGTCCTTTAATACTTCGATTTGGGTTTTTAAGTCAAGTAGAGCTGTCTCTGTTCCGTGTTTGGGTCGGAAACCAGATTGTCTAAGGCCTAGAAGATTGTTGGCTTCCAAGTGCTCTTGGATTTGCAGGTATGCTGCACGGTCTAGGATTTTTAGCAGGAACGGGACAGTGGTGATGGGTCGGTAGTTGGTGGGTATGCTAGGGTCGAGGGAAGGTTTTTTGAGCAAGGGGATCACCCAAGCATCCTTAAGGTTGTCGGGGACAGTTCCTGTTTTGAAGGATGCGTTGATGAAGGATGTGATAAATGGGGCCAGGTCGTGGGCGGACTCCTTAATAATTGGGGAAGGGCAGGGGTCGCCCTGGCAGTTGGACGGTTTGATCGTCAGGATAATGTTTTCTACCTCCGCAATGGTGAGCGGTGAGAAGGCAAATCGTTTGCAGTTGGGGACGTCAGGAGGGAGGGCCCATGCTGGGATAGGAGGGCGATTGTCCAGTTTCAGGCTAGCATGTTTGGCTGTGATTTTAGATTGAAGCATGGTGATTTTATTCAGTAACGCTGCCTGAATGTTGGCACACCATTTGCTGTCTTTAATGCAGGTGTCAGGGGGAGTAACAGGGGTTTCAAGCTCTTTTAAAATCTTAAATAGTTCCTTGGAGTTGGAATCAGCATGCAGAATGCGATTATTGAGGGATTCTTTTTTTGCCTCTATAATGGCTGCTTTGTAAGTGAGCGAGGCCAGGAGGAAGCTGTCTTTATGCACGTCAGAAGGGTGGCTTTTCCATCGATTTTCGGCGCAGCGTTTGGATTTACGGAGTATTCTTAGCTGTGGGGTGAACCAAGAGTTCAGGTGAGCACATGGTTTGGCCTTCCTCAGTTTGATGGGGGCCAGAGAATCTATAGCTGTCAGCATGCTGCAGTTATAGATGTCAGCTAAGGCAGTCGGGTCGTTACAGGAGTCAGTAGCTATTTTAAGTGAGGGGAGTAGTAGAGGGAGGAGTTTCTCTTTGGTTATGTCCTTTTTGTTTCTGGTCGGGAGAGCCGGCGCTATCGCGGTTGGGATGCGGCGGGCGGCTTCAATATTAAAGGTGATAATGTGGTGGTCTGACCAGAGGCAGGGGGTAATGGCCAGTACATTGATCTTACAATTAGAGCTGGCTAGCCAGTCAAGGGTCCTGCCTTTAGAATGTGTAGGCTCTTGAATGTGCGAGGTGAAGCCAGAGTTGGAGAGGGAGTTTTCCAGATCAAGTGCAATAGGATCTTTAGGGTCACCTAGTCCCAAGTTGAGGTCGCCCAGGATGATGATTTGTGAATTGGTTTTAGCGTTGTCAAGGAGGAGGGTGGATATGTCGCCGACAAAGGAGGGTGCAGGGCCTGGGGGCCGGTAAATTAGGTGGAGGGTGGCTGTTTGGTTGGGTGTTAACGTGAGTTTGACTGACAATAGCTCAGCTGATTCAAGTTTGGTATTGGTCGTTACTCTTAGGTCCAAAGTGATTTTATGGATGATGGCAAGGCCCCCACCTCTAGAGTGGGAGGCAGAGGTACGGTCACATCTCAATATGCTAAAGCCAGGTGGTATAGCAAGGGACAGTGAAGGACCGGAGGCAGCATGTAGCCAGGTTTCAGCTATGGCAATGAAATCAAGATCTGACGATGTTATAAGGTCTGCTATGTCTAAAGCGTGAGCTGGGAGGGATCTAGCGTTGATAAGGGCGCCTTTGATGACAGGCAGTTTTACTTCTGTAGAGGGGGGTTTGCTGTTGTTGAGGGCCGAGGGTGGGCCCGGGAGTGTGTGTTGTGTGTGTTTGGAGAGGTTGCAGCGGGTAGGGCGTATGCGGAATCTGGTGCCTAATCTTTTATTTCTAAGAGATGAAGGGCACGGTTGGTTCGGCGTAGGTTTGCTAGCAAAGTGTTCCAACCAAAGGGCTGGGTCATTGAGGTAAGGATTGTGGTCGGTAGTGAGGTGTTGGACCCACTGGGCCACTCAATTGTCTCACTTTAAAACCATACATTCCAGAACCATAATACACTGTTCTCAAGGAGGGGAAAACACATAAAATAAAGAAGTGGAATCAAGAACGCAACACCACTCTTCAACCATCCGCTCTTCTATGGGGAGCCACTTATTAACTAAGCTCTCACGGATGAGCGGTTCTATCAGCAACTCTATTGAAGGGCCCCATGTCGGCTAGGCCATAACCTGCCATCTAGTCTGAACGTACCTTTTTCCTCATCAATGACAGACTTGTCAACAGTCACCATATCGACAGCTTGCCAACGACCCCATTGACAGTTTTTCAAAGATGCAACAGTGTTGATTGGGAGCCATTATCTAATCAACAGCCCGCACCTACATCTACAGCACAGTCACTGGCTCATTTGACCATTGTCTCACCCAGTCTTCCCCCTCTCACGTTCTTGTACTCCTTTACCCTGATGTTCGGTCTTCCTTTTCCCTTTCTTATACTCTACTCCCTTCTCTTCTTTCCACTCTCTCTATGATGTTACATGCACGTTTATTCTCTGTTACTGTCTATTTCCTCTCCCATCTACAGTACACTACTCTCCACTCCATCCCTCCTCCTCTCACAGTCACCCTCCTTTCACTCTCGAAATCACCCTTTTCAGTCAGCCTCATTTCCTCCCCTACACTCCCACGTAGTCAAACCCATTCCCCTTAAACACACTCACATCGAAGAGCCACTTTCTCTCACCAATCAATACCTCACCTTGTTCACGCACTAGTGTCTTGGTTCGCCTCCTCCTCCCTTGACCTCATCTGACCAACCCACACGTCCTCGTTTTTCCTGTGGCTTTTTTACCCTCCTACTCCTTCTATTGGCTCTCATGCTCATCTGGTTACATGGGCCGATCTATGCCTTGCTCCCCACAGGGGATAGGTTACAGAGATGGGAAAAGTACCCTTTAAACCTACCACCCCTTTTCAAACGGGTGTCTGCTGGTGCCTTGCAATGGTGACTCACTTCAACAAAAGTAAATTATAGAGTTTGTATAACATGGCAGAGGAGTGTCCTGATTTCTGGTACACTGAGAGATGTTTTCTGCTGTCTTGGTGTTCACCACCTCTCTCGTTGGTAGGTTGTAGACTCCTTCCCTCACCACAAGTAATTCTGAGCTTAGTAGTCCTAAAACGGAAGTGAGAAAACACTGGCAAGTATTGGATGAGGTTGGTATGGCATGAATGTAAATGGTATTCTTCACTTGTAACCAAGCACATGTGGAGGGGAAAGAGACTGGGACCCTCATAACTTTCTCACCCTGGCTCTGGGGCAGGACTACTCTGGCAAACACCCTGTTAAGCTCTTTTTCCCTGGGTGAGTGGGGTCCCCAAGCCCCTCTGCCCATTGAAATTTCTTTTATTGTCAGCACACCTTTCCTCACCTTCATGCAGCTGTGGCACCTGCTTTAGGCCGAGAGATGGTGCACCCAACTTTGTGGGACACTTAAAATAAAATCCATATGCTTCCTTTTATCTTACCTTCTCATCTTATCATGAAAAAACCCTTACAGGGTTTCAACATTATGAAACTGACTTATGGAGCTACCGCAACACCCGGTGGGTAAAGGGGGATTTCACTTGGTTTATGGTTATGTATTGTGTGAGAGGAGCTTGAGAGTTGTGGGAGATACTGTGGAAAATTACTGGGAGAAGCAACTAGGGATTCCGGTACCTGCCCCAATTTATATACTTTAATATTTATAACACGCCACATGCCCATGGGCCTCAATGCGCACAAAATAAAAAGATAAGACAGACAACAGAAGTAGATGCAGGGTCGTGGTGGGAGGGGGGATAACTACATTCAGGCATTCAATTGTCTGATGAATGCCTGACAAATGGAATGTGTTGCCCTGATAGACACAAGTCCCAGATGGCCACTGACCATAGCACCTAAACATGTTAGTGAGGTTTGAGAAGTCCCTTGGTCTGTCAATCAAAATACAAAGGAAGGTGAAATGGATGTCTTGCGTCGTCATATAGACAGATGTCTGAATAAAATATTAATGCCTCACATAACCCTTGACACTTAACCTATCTTAATGGATGGAGTCTCCAGACTAGCCCCTTCTCTAATCTGCCAATTTCCAGATCCTTGTTACACATGGGGTAAAATGTATGATTTGAGAGCGTTAAAATGAGAATGTGAAATAGGAGCCAACCGCATAGGCCAGTGGTCGAAGCATGTGGAGGACACTAAGCCGTTTTGCCTGGTTATGCCATTTTATGATATGCTACATGTGGTTTCAGGATTGTTCTTGCCCTCCCCAGCTCACCCATCGAGGTCTCTAACTGCCTCCCGTACTAATATGCTAAAACTCTAATTTCCAATGCTATGTATGCAAGCAACTAAGACACCCACACATTTCAACATTCCTCCTGACAGACATGCATCAGAACACTCCTACTCTATAATCAACTTACATAGCACAACCCCAGCAATACATCCTAGCACCACAGGCAGACAAGATTTAACTTTGGACACAAAACCCTTCCTGCTCTCGACATAATCACCTACAAACAGACCTGCACACAGAAGCTAAGAGTATATCTGGTTTGTATACACTAACACAACAGCAAAGCTATGTTGCATTTTCCCCTGCCACCACATTAATCTGATCCCTCATTCTCTTTCAGATCGGCTCGGCTACCTGAAGACTATGCAAATGGAAGCAAAGCTCGGTATAAATCACAGTAATATAACAAAACCGGTAACACTGCTTTTCCTCGAGGTGCCAGTTCTCCCTGAGGAGATCCTTGAGCATCATCTAAACTTGGAATGCAAAGACCCAGATGATCACTTCTCTGAAGAGGGGGATCTATATTAGATGGAATCACACATGCAGCCTGTTCCCAGACAACCATCTTCTCCCCCATTAGCTCTGGCATCCGCACAGGGATATTACCTGTCACTTGATATTTTATCAACCATTAACACTGCTCACAGAATAAGCTACCAGATGTGCCTCCCAGGCCCTCTACACTTTTATCAGCTCCAAGGCAATCTTTAGAACGCCTAAGACCCTGGCTGCCACCCTCCCAGGACAGAAGCAGTCCAAGATATACTGACTTGGTGTTTTTCCTAAAACTTCAACTCTGATATCCAGGTGGACATTGTTTGGAATCCTCTACCACACACTTATCATGGTCATGCGATTACGATGATTGCATCGTGGTGTATGCCAAATCAGGCAAACACCCTCTAGAGCACTCTCCCCTGGACAAGATAGGCATTTTTCACAGCATCATTGCATAAAAGAATTCGTTAATCCCCACAAAGGAGAAAAAGGATTGCTTTCTCTACCAAAGAAGGGTGAAGTCCAGCAAAACCGTGATGTCAATCCCTATTATCGATAACATCTTAGAGGATGTTTTGTTGGGCCATGTGAAACTCCCTCTGCCTCATCCAACCAAGATCCTGGATCATGTTCCATATGGCTACACACCCAGTCTGGCTCTGACCCAGTTGTCCTCGCGGCAGATGGGAAACAATGTTTTAATCCCTTTTTGCACTTGCTCATTTCCTCCCAATAAGGTTGAAAAACAGCTAGGGGGCTTTGGGGAAATTATCATAATGGCCCACTGCCACGACTGAAAGCGGCAACATCTCTAGAGCTTCTCACTAGCAAGGACCACAAAATGAGATATGCAAGCTAGGTTGCATCTTGGACTTCCTACCAGATGATAAAAGGGTAAAGGCCATGTCAATTTTGGGTGAAGGAGAAGCAACTCCACTATGGTTTACCTGTGGATGTGGCTGATGAGGGATGCCACCAGATCGTCAATGGAGCAGTCCTTCGGTGCCAACGGTGGCTAAAGTCCATGGACTTCAGGTCAGATGTCTTGGATATTTTTTAAAGGAAGTAGGTACTCTGACTCTTACCAATCTCTTTTCTTCTACCATTCTCTCTTCTATAAATGATCATCGTATGCTACTGGACAACGCTGTGGCTCCAACATGCAAAGATGATCCTCCTAATCAAAGGGACAGACCTCAAAACAAGCATGACTTTCTTCTCAAGCACCTCTACACCCAAGAAGGGGCACCGCTACATTCACCGAGGAAATCTCTTAATGACAGACCCTTGGTGGCACATGCTGTTGACAATTGGAAACACACTGGAAATTCTATAAGAACTGCCAAGAACAACTCAAGCTCACAGGCGGAAGAAATCTCTATACCCTCAAAGAAGAAGTGAAATACCTTTTACGCAAAGGGACGTAGGAAAGGGAAGATAGCTCTGGGATTGTGTTCTACGTTTACCAATCTTGTTCTCTCTAACACAGTGCTAGATTCATGCAATATAAAATACAAAATCAAAAAGGATTCCTCTGTCCCAAGTTTATCAACCGATGTACTCTAAATACCTTCTGGTCGGCAAATGTTAGATGAATGGTGTTGCTCTCTGGGCATCTGTTTTCTGAACAGATCTGAGAAAATGGTCATTCCCAGATCCCAAGATTTCAGACAAACCTATCCCAGCTATGGGACAGGACTTCCTGGACCTCCTCAATCTGGAAGAAGCATCATTTCACAAACAAATAAACACATCATCCATAACCAGAGGAAGTCCCTTTGTTTTGTTGTTCAACAGCATTGATACCGCCAGTGTGCTGTACTACCTTTCACGATTAAGCTAGCCTCTAGCATTTTCACTAAGTGTCTACCAACTTTCAGAGGGCAAGTGTTATATTGTGCTGATCAGAAGTGTTTATGATTTTCTGTAGTGCTGTGGGTAAGCTGCAGCATGACTTGTTTATAGTTAATTGTATGCTGAGTTCCTATTTAGAAGGGAGTGGGGAACGAATGTTAGGGACAGAGCAGTTCGAGATTGGAGAGCAGAGAGTGAAGAGAGCATTGTAGCTGGGGGATTGATTACTCACATCTTTGTATGGCTCCAATGAAAGAACTTCTGCAAACCTGCCAAGCTTGTGCGGCTTACTTCATTTCAATGTTGTTAAGCTGGTCAAGCCGCTGGAGGCCCCGCAAGTGCTCCCTCTGGTCTCCCTGGTTCTGGGTCAACTACAGGATTTCCTCATACAGTGCACGCTATGGTGCACATCTGACTGTCCAGGCGGTCTTGGTATTTCATGGTAGGGCCTGGACTGCATCCATGACCGCTGCCACCCTCCAAACAAGGAAGCAAGGGAAGTGCTGCTCGGATCCCATTGCTGGTGTGTGACAATGCCATGATTACAGGAAAGGACCTCCACAAGGTATTCGTGCTGATGTCAGCAGTCGTAGAGCCGGTTGCCCTGACAATGAGAGACACTGTGAGGACCTCTCACGTGAGATCTTGCTGGGCCGCGAGATCTCGCAAGATTACGTGCGAGTTGCGCACAAGGAGCCGGGGAACCGTTGGGGTGAGAGCGCTGCACCAGAAAGGCAGTCTGGCCTCCACGCTCCTCCTTAAAGAGGGAATCAGCCCTCCCTATAAAGTCTGTTCCTCCAGCAGATCCATGGACTGTAGAGCGTAAAATCATGGCTGAAGGAAAGCCACGAATGGGAGCTCTAGCAGTCAGGGGATGTAAATACCATCCAGCAATTCCTTGTGCAGTGAAGTTAACTGTACAGGGTTAACAGAACCTAACTGTGAGTAATACCCCCTGCTCTGGACAAACTACCCCCAACCCTGTTACTTCAAGGTGTCTCAATAAACACCTCCACATCAATCAAGTGTCCTGTATTCATTGGGGGCCACTACATAATTGGTAACGAGGACAAGCAGACACCTTCGCTGCATCCATGCACGGCGCCACGCAACCTCCTGCTTTCCTCCAGAACCCCGCATGACAGCTATTCCCTGGCAACAATGGGAGCCACTGTTTTCTACGTTTCTGAAAGTATTGGGGGAACAGGCTATTTTCCGGCCAAGAAAAAGGCCATGCTACTAAACGCTATGGGAGTCGAAGGACAGCCCATTTTCGAAGGTTTGAAGGTTATGCCCCTCGCAGGCAAAGGTGATGTTTACAAGCAAGCGATTCACTGCATAATTAAGAGGTTTTCCATCAAAGAAAGTGCTGTTCTTCACAGACTTAAGTTCTACACGAATAAACAAGAAAATACTGAACAGGTCGATGATTACATCACCAGAATGAGAGAAGTGGTGGCTTGTGTGGATTCGGAGACAATGTTGAGCAAGTCATCTGCGACATGTTGGTGGTACACACCCATTCCCGCAAAGTCCAGGATAAGTTCATCCAGGAGAAAGAGCTGGACCTAGATAAGGCCATACAAATAGCGAGAGCCGAGGAGGAAACCTCGAGTAGGCGCAGAGGCAGGCAGACCGCCGACCGTACCCGACATGGCGGCTGTGCAATGTAAGGTGCACAGAGACAGGCAGCCGCAAGAAGCTCCAAGAGAGAAAGCACCTAAGTCAGGCCCGCCTCCAGCAGGGAGGCCAGGCCCCTCCAAGACCAGCCCCATGCCCCCCTAGAAAGCAGGGCCAAATTGGGAACCAAAAGAGGCCCTGGAAAATGTGATCAAAGTGGCCCTATATTTCACTGCACCATTTAGCAATATTGGTGCACAGGAAAATATTACTGCACAAAGGGGCACTATTTAAAAATAGGGCTGGTTGATTGACTCGATTCCATCATATTGAAAAGAAGCATTGGGAACAGTTTGTGTAGGCATGGGAAGAGCACTTATTGGTATTAACTGGCCATTAATGGTAGTAGGTGCAAAACGGTGTGAGTACCAGCGCACCTATTAACAGTGCCTGGCAAATGCATAATACGTATTCACAAGCCAAAACCTTTGGCTTTACCAATGTTTATTTTTAACAGGGTTTAAGTGAGGGGCATATAGTGCTTATAAATCGAGTGGCTAAAAGCAGGCCTGTTGAAGACATTTGTATTACACCAGTAGTGAGTTTACAACTCCAATTAAGTCGTTAATTCTCAGAAAGCTGCTTCGACAAAACACTGGTAGGCACTTTGAATACAACGTTTGATGGTAAGGCTTGATTAAAGCAAAGCCAAAGAGTTCTCTGGAGGAGGTGGTTTTGGCGGGGAGGGACAGGAACTGGGTGTGAATAGCCATAGGCATTATCATGGGCAGTCAATGGGTGGGCAAATAACCAAACAACGCCTAAACACTGGGTGTCCCTCCTCATAGCCAATTTCTCCTTATCTATACTTTAATGCAATAGTTTTGGTTTATAGCTGGTGCAAGCATCATCTAGAAGCCCAAATTAATAAACAAACAGCCCAGAGATGAGGACAAGAGAGTGTGTAGTGAATATTACAGTAGAGGAATCCCACAGCATGGGGGTGTGATGGCAAATGTGATTGTTAAAGCAGAGGGTGAAATATTACAGCACAGGGCTGGACGATTTTGGTGCAAATACATATTATGTCATGGGTAGGTCATGCTACAGCACAGGGCTGGCTTTATGCAGGGATAAGGGATTTCATAATATGGAAGGGGATTTTTCTTATGTGGAAGAAATGTTACAGTATTGGGCTGGGGGTTTACACACCAGGGGAACCATCGAGCAGTGGTGGGCTGGAGGATTACACAGCATGCACAAGCTGTGGGGTGGGGTGCTCAGCACAGCGAGAAGACAACTGCACAGGCAGGCAGGCACCCATGAATCAGCCGGGCAGATATGAAATTACCTTGGGTGTACGGAGGATTAGGGAGGTGGAGGGGAGGACAGAGTGTGTGGAGCAAGGCGGTGGGCAGGGCATAATGTACTAGCCAACGATTGCTGAGCAAGGAGAGATTTAGTGCAGGTGTTTTTGGGAGATCACACCACATCATTACAACACACAGGGTAGGGCATTAGAGTGCAGGAAGAGGGGGTGCACACCACACAGAGCGACTGTACCAGCAGAAGAGGCCAATGTTACAGCGGGAAGTGGATAGCGCAGCAGACAGTAAGAATATTACAGCACGTGACTGGAAGAGTAAAGCACTGGGAAAGCACACCAGCCCCACTGAGAATGTTACAGTACAAGGGGATAAGCACCTTGCTAAGTGGCACCTTCGGGCCAGAGCTGTCATATGCACGCTTGCAGGTAAATATGTGAACCCTGGTCCTAACAACCATCGGTTTGAATCCAGGCTCCTGCACCTTATAATGCAGTCTAACAGACTAAAGAAGTTAAGGGCAAATGGATTTTTCAGATCTCGGAAGACATTTTTTACCGGATCACGAATCTGAGAAAAGTTTGGCCCCTCTGATCACAAACCTGGCCCACCCACATAAAAATTCCTGGAGCCGGGCCTGGTTTAGAGGTTTCGTTCCAGGGTTCTGTGGTCCATGTCTGATTGGGAATTCCACTTGTGAGGTTTTACGGTTAAGAATGGGAGATGAATGGGCGGCTGTGCTAGCCATAAAGGCAGCTTGGGAGGCTGTCCCCAGGGTGGAACCGTTGAGGGGATGGCAGCTTTGTGTGCTGGGTGTGATATGGCATTTATAACGTGCCTATACACAAGTGTTTCAAGGTGCGATGAGGCAAGGGAGGGGTACAAAGGGAAGACAGACAACGAACTTACTAGGACAGGGGTCATTCAGATTGCGCAAGTGCATGGGGAGGGGAAAGTGCAGTACATGGGATAGTAGAATAAATAAGATAAATAAAAAACGGCCAGCTGGTGGCAAGTGCAAGGTAAGTGCAGACATAAGTGCTGGTAGTGGGACTGTAGGGATACAGAAAACAGTCCCCAGGTGCAGGGGTTGCCAGGGAGGCAGTGCAGGTGTGCAACTGGCGGGACCTGGGCTCGAGATCAGAAAGGGTGGCCAGGTAACCAGTGCAGTTTCAGCCAGGAATTCAGCAAGGGAGAGGGGGAGAGAAAGCAGAAGTAAAGAGGAAGGTTTTGAGGTGCTTCCGGAACCGGAGATGATTCTCCTCAAGTTTCAGGGAGGCAGGAAGGCTGTTCCAGAGGGGGGCCCTGGCCGAAGAGAGATCTACCACCAACTTGTTGCTTGGAGAAGCGACTGACCCTGAGGCAGTTGGAGGCGGATGAGCAAAGAGCTCAAGAGCGAAGATATTTAGGAAGAGAGAGTTGAAGGTATTGCGGCCCCAGGTCCCAGAAGGCCTTGTGGACAATGCAGAGCGTTTTGAACTTAATCCTCACAGCCACTGGGAGCCAGTGCTGAGATTTGAGTCCTGGAGCGATACAATCCCTGGGCTTGAGGCCAAGGACAAGTCTTGCAGTCCTGTTCTGGATAAGTTGCAGAGGGCGGAGAGTAGAAGCAGGCAGATTTAGATAGAGGCTGTTACAATAGTCCAGCCTAGAGAGAACCAGGGCTCTGGAGATGGGGAGCTTCTGGGGGAAGGAGAGGAAAGGAAGAATACCTCTGAGGAGGTGCAGCTGGTAGTGGGACTTCTTAGAGACATCAGAGATGTGAGGAGAGAAGGAGAGTGTGGAGTCGAAGATGACCACAAGGTTTTTAGCCTTACAGTTGGGAGCAGGAAGAGGGCCAAGAGAGGCCAGCCAGAGAGCTGCAGGGAAGGAGGGAGTGGGTGTGCCGATGAATAGAATCTCAGTCTTACTGGCATTAAGGCAGAGGTCATTGTTATGTTATGTTATGTTACTTTGCATTTATATAGCGCCTTATATACCATTGGTATGGTCTGAAGGCGCTGGTAGGTTGAACGCCCTTGGGAACCGAAGTTCAAGTCAGTAGAGAGAGTAGAGAGAGTCAAAGGTGCGTGTGAGCACGGGATATGTGTGCAGCTGGTGTGGCATTCGTGTAATAGCTGCTTCTTAGCGGTAGGTGTGGTGCTTGAGAGGTCAATAGTATGTGTTCGTTCTGGCAGGAATTATCCAGACCGATCGTGGCTGCGTTAGGCCTGAGGAAAACGCCTGGCTGGGGGGTGTGCAACCAGCAGTGTTTAGTTAGAGTGATGGGGAGTATGAGGCAGATGTTGGTATGAGAACAGCTATACCGAATGGTGTCATAGTATCGCTGTGTTCTATTTGAGTGGTGGTGTAAAGAAGAGAGTAAGCGTGGAGATGTGAATATGGTGGTTTACTGTAGGTGCTTGAGATCGCGCCCACTCCAATCGTTCCATGAACTTCATCCGTTCCATGTACTCTGACTGTTCCGTGCATTACGACCGTTTCAAGCACTCAGACCATTCCTTTCAATGCTCTTTCAGACGTTCCATGCCCTCCAAACCATTTCATGTACGTCCCGCCATTCTGTGCACTCCAATCTGCTCGGTGCACTCCAACCCGTTCCATGCACTCCCGTCCGTTCCATGCACTCCCGTCCGTTCCATCCACACACTTCACCCGTTCCCTCCACACACTTCACCCGTTCCGTCCATGCCCTTCACCCGTTCCATCCACGCCCTTCACCCGTTCCATCCACATACTTTACCCGATATAGGGCATCCACTTCACCCGCTCACCCTATATAGGTAGACTTTCAAGACTTTGGCACAGTGACGTTATTAGGGACACTGTCAAATCCCGCTATGCCAGAGTGGTGGTGTTATATACACTCCTAGAATCAACTTTGTACCGAGAGGATATTAGGCACACTTAAAAATTCAACCAAGGCACGCACATACGTGCCCTTTCAGACAATCTCTGCAAAGAGGCTATTGGGCACACTTCTAGATTCACAGCGAGGGTATTGGGTACACTTTTAAATTCAACTTTTCGCAAAGAGGTTATTGGGAACACTTCCAAATTCAACTTTCCACAAAGAGGCTATTGGGAACACTTCTAGATTCACAGCGAGGCTATTGGGTACACTTTAAATTCAACATTTCACAGAGAGGCTATTGGGCATACTTCTAAATTCAACTTCTAAATGTACTTCTAAATTCAACTTTCACAGGAAGGCTATTGAGCGTACTTCTTAATTCACAGAGAGGCTATTGGGCACACTTCTAGATTCACAGAGCGGCTACTGGGCGCCCTTCTAGATTCAGCGCGGCTGTTGGGCATACTTCTAGAATCACAGAGAGGCTATTGGGCACACTTCTAAATTCAGCTTCTAAATGCACTTCTAAATTCAACTTTAACAGAGGCTATTGGGCACACTTCTAGATTCACAGCGAGGCTATTGGATACACTTTAAAATTCAACTTTCACAGAGAGGCTATTGGGGACACTTTTAAATTCAGCTTTTCACAAAGAGGCTATTGGGGACACTTCTAAATTCAACTTTCACAAAGAGGCCATTGGGGACACTTCTAAATTCAACTTTCACAAAGAGGCTATTGGGGACACTTCTAAATTCAACTTTTCACAGATAGGCTATTGGGCACACTTTTAAATTCAACTTCTAGATGCACTTCTAAGTTCAACTTTTCACAAAGAGGCTATTGGGGACACTTCTAAATTCAACTTTCACAAAGAGGCTATTGGGGACACTTCTAAATTCAACTTTCACAAAGAGGCTATTGGGGACACTTGTAAATTCAACTTTCACAAAGAGGCTATTGGGGACACTTCTAAATTCAACTTTTCACGAAGAGGCTTTTGGGAACACTTCTAAATTCACAGTGAGGCTATTGGGTACACTTTTAAATTCGACTTTTCACAGAGAGGCTATTGGGCACACTTCTAAATTCATCTTCTAAACGCACTTCTAAATTCAACTTTCCACAAAGAGGCTATTGGGAACACTTCTAGATTCACAGCGAGGTTATTGGGTACACTTTTAAATTCAACTTTTCACCAAGAGGCTATTGGGGACACTTCTAAAATCAACTTTTCACAGAGAGGCTATTGGGGACACTTCTAAAATCAACTTTTCACAGATAGGCTATTGGGCACCTTCTAGATTCACATCGAGGCTATTGGGTATACTTTTAAATTCAGCTTTTCACAAAGGGGCTAGGCTATTGGGCACACTTCTAAGTTCAACTTCTAAATGCACTTCTAAAGTTCAGGACTCCATACTAGTGTGGCAAATGCTAACAGTCACATTTCTATCTAGATGTAACGAAGGCTAGGTTCAGAATTCTAAGTGTGGTGCAGCTAAGAATCACATATGCTAGCGATCATATTTCTGAAATTCCATCTAAGTGTGACATATGCTAACAATCACATTTCTATCTAGATGCGATGCAGGCTAAACTTTGTGGTTCTCTCGGGGTATGGTACTAGTTAAATTATACTGCAGGCAATGTTTGCTGTCCAGCCATGAATAGGTTTAGGCTGATGGTCACATATTTCTCTAATAATGCATGGTGTAAGTCTGTAGCAGTCTAGGCCATTGAAAGTTAAGTTAGAGTGGCAGGAGCTTTCTGGAGTAGAGTAATTGCTCTACCCCCCACACATGCCAACACTTACAGTTTTGTCGGTGTCTGGTGGCTTCCTTAGCTTCCCCTGCTGACACCTGCAGACACATCTTGGAGCCGCCAATGTCGGAGCCACCCTTGGCCTTGGGCCCTTAGCCGCAGGGGCTGCCGGGCAGAGGGCTGCCCTGGGAGGGTATATGATATGTGGCCAAGAGACCAATCAGGGTGCCGGGGGAGGGTTGGGAGGCGGGATTGGGCTGGGTCGGAGGGGGGGGGAGGAGGAAGGGGACTCGAGCGCCGAGCGCGCTAGCAAAAGCCATATTAAAACACTTTTACAGTGTTTTAGGTTGTTGTGGGGCCATCTGGGGGCAAACTCACCGTGGGCATCCTCCTGGAGAGTGATGGTGGTGGCGAGGACGGTGGATGCAGTCAGCCAATCAAGCGAGGGGGCGGGTCAGGGAGTCCTATGAGGCGGGAAACACCAGGAAAGTACAATGCGCTTCGAGCGCAACAAATGTCCCAAATATTCTCAATCTGGCCCAAAATGGGGAGAGCCCAGCATGCACACCTTACCTTGCCCAAGAGGTTGCCACAACTAATGTCGGATCTACGGCCTCCAAGCCTGCAACACAGCTAGCACGGTGGCTGCAGTCAGCCAATCACGCGAGGGGACGGGTCAGGGAGTCCCATGAGGCGGGAAACACCAGGAAAGTACAATGCGCTTCGAGCGCAACAAATGTCCCAAATATTCTCAATCTGGCCCAAAATGGGGAGAGCCCAGCATGCACACCTTACCTTGCCCAAGAGGTTGCCACAATTGGCGGCACACCACTCCTGGATAGCAGACAGACAGTCAGAGATGAGGGAAGGAGAAGAGGAGACCGAGGGTAGCCTGAAAATGAGCTGGGTATCATCCCCATAGCACTGAAATTTGGGGCAGAGAGCGGCAATCTGGTGGGCCAGGAGTGTCAGATATTGGTTGAACAGCCAGGGAGAGAGGTTAGATCCCTGGGGGACACCACAGGTAGAGAAAAAGATATCAGAGAGGAAGGACCCAAGTCGGACCTGGGAGGGTCGGTCGGAGAGGAAAGCTGTCAGCCATGCCAGAGCCTGACCAGTGATACCCAGGTTATCACGGAGACGGTTGAGCAGGATGGCATGGTTGACAGTGTCAAAGGCAGAAGAGAGATCAAGCAAGATGAGGACGCAAGGGGTGTTAGAGTCAAGGTTGGAGAGCAGGTCTTCACTGATGTTCAGGAGAGCAGTTTCCGTGCTTCTGGCAGCTCTGAAGCCAGACTGATGGTCATGAAGGCAACCAACAGATTCAGTGTGGAGATTAAGCTAGGAGATGGCCAGTTTCTCCAGGAGCTTACTCAGGAAGGGAGTGATGGAGATTGGGCGATAGTTAGCCAGACAGGAGGTGTCAGCAGAGGGTTTCTTAAGAAGAGGGTGCACAAGGGAGTGCTTCAGGGGGGATGGGAAGACTCCAGTGGTGAAGGAGTGATTGCAGAAATCAGCCAGGGTAGGAGCCAGGGATTCAATGTGGTCCTTGATAGTTTTGGAGGAACAGGGGTGAACCTGTTTCGACAAGACTTTCATAGATCGAACTTGTCTGGAAACCTCATCAGCGGAGAACTGGGGAAAGGCAGAGAAGGGGAGAGGAGAGGTGGCTGCAAAAGGGCCAGAGGAAGAGCAGGGAGTAGGGTGAGGGAGGGGATAGGAGGAGAGTGAGGACAGGATGTCCTCAGTTTTTGAGATGAAGTAAGAAGTCAGTGCCGTGCAGAGGGCCTGGGAAGGGACAGGAGAGGTAGAGTCTGCGGCAGGATTGGCCAGTACCTTGCAGATTTTAAAAAGTTCAGCCGAATTGTTAGATGCTGCAGAGACGCGGGCTGGGATATGAGCTCTCTTCTTGGTTAGGACAGAGAGCCCATATTGCCTTTGGTGCAGGTGACAGGCCAGTTTGTCAGAGGATGTAGATGAAGCATGCCATTTCCTCACGGCCACCCTGCACTTACTTTTTAGGGTGACGAGGTCAGACTTGTACCAGAAGTTGCACTTGGCTTTGGGCTTCAGGCAGATTCTCATGACAGGGGCAAGGATATCAAGAGTATCGGATATAGCAAAGTGGCGCGTGGGCTGTGGACTGGGAGAGAATCAGCCAAAGGGGGGGAGGGTTACTTGTTAGATGGATTGACGCTGCCTGGGCCACTGCTAGTGCCTTTTTTAAGCTTAATAGGCCTGTTATAGGGAGCTTTCATTCTGATGCCTTTTATTCTGCTTTCTTGAGAGCTGCATCACCATAAAATCTATGTGCATTTTACTGTCTTGGTGCACAGCATGAGGGCGTCGTGCATGCATTTTTATGGGACGATGTGGCTTAGTAGCTCTTCATTCTATAAGGACTCTGATGTGGAAGGTATGACGAGGTAATGACCGAATTGTTTACCTGTATTTGTGGTTACCAGACATACTTGTCACATTCCTTGAGTTCTGACCCTCACAGGGCCCTCGAATTCCAAAACGTTCATACTGAAGTTGAGGTTGCTGAGAGATATTTCAAGCTATTTTAGTGTTTTCATGATCGAAATAGTACGGGCCCTTAGAAAGAACGGTGACTGGGGCGACTAAAACTGTTGCAATGAAGATTAATTTAAGGGTAAAATAATACTCAGGATACATCAGCCAGTTCCATAACGCTTCTACTTGCATACATGCGAATTGTCTCCATAGCTGTTCCACTCAGGTCCAAAAACACACATTTCACTTACAGCAGACACCGTTTGTCGCTGGTGATTGGTGAACTGAGCAGGGAAATTCTTTCTGGGTGGGAGGAGCACAGCCCGAGGGGCTGCACACGGTGTGCTACGTTGTCTTTTCTTTTTATTTTATTTATGGTGTTCTAGTCAACAGCGTGACTTTTCACAAAATAACAAATCCACAGTTATTTTGTTAAGAATATACATTACTACATTTACGACTAAAATAAAAGGATAAACAGAGTTGTCTTTTCGTTTTGCTTGCTCGGCTGCAGAATCCTCGTTCGCATATTCTGCATCGGGCCGGTGTTAAACACAACATATTGTGCGTCTGTCAATGCCGCCAGCCGAGCATAGGCCCAGCTGTGCTGTGCCGTTGCTTCTCACGTTTCCATGTTCCACGAGCCACTCTCGCCTCTAAAACTCCCAGGACAGCACCTCCATTCACTGCCCCCTCCCCCCCACCACCCCCCCATGCGGCCTGTAATCGATAGGCCGGCTCTTGGCAGCCTTGGTGTGACAGCTGAATGGCTGCAGTGTTTAGTGAGTAGTTCAACAGCCGCCCGGCCTTGACCAGCAGTAGGTCGTGCCAGATGGGTGGATATTGTAAGTCATCCTGGGGTTCTGAAGGTAAAGCTGCCCGCTCCTCAGGGTGCATGGTGCAGCATGTCAGGATTTCTCTTCATGCGGCCGCAGGGTCTTCAGAAGCACCGTAGGTAGCAATACACAGTAGAGAAACCCCCCTAAATACTGGCAGCACAGCAAAAGGTGTAACAGTGCAGAGCAGTCATATGAGGACGAACATCCTGTACGATCTATGGTTGTAATTTTCCAACTGACTCTCCTGCGACTCCTCTCCCCGGAGCACTCTTCCCCCTGCCTATTTCCAGAGCAGTTTCTAGACAAATTGGTGCCCACGGGGAAACATCAGAATGCCCCCCTCCCCCTGTCCCTCGCCCCACGCCCTCCCAACTGGCATACATCACTCCCAAACTACACCTCTGTAGTGTGACAAAACTCCTCCTCAATATGAATAAATAATTGCTATATAAATGAAGCTGGTTTAATTACACTGTAATTCAAGTACTTTACAGAAGAATTCCAATGTGAAAACATAGCTGTTGCTGCCCAAGTGAATGGTTTTTCTGTCACCTGCTCTTACGGAAGGTCTTGCCTGAATGCAGTTACAAACTGTCTGTACTGGCACACTACAGTGTGAACAGCCTACTGGGGCCTGAGGGCCCATTGACCTGGCCCTATGTTGCAGGTATTCTGTTCATACCACCTCACTTGTATTTTGCAAGGGGAAATACTAGACTAACCATATGGATTATTTTCTGATAGAAGGTTATCATTCCAACATGGACAGTCTAGTAGTACACGCTTTCAAAATACCTCTCTGAGAGTGGGAAAGGGGACAAATAGCATCAATGAGGATTCCTGTATGCTTTGTATTAAATCACAGAGCATTTCAGGACTATAACAGTGAGCAGAGATCTCTACATTTGATAAACAAGTCTGTGACAAAAGGATTGTATGGGCGAATCTCTAAATTCATAACTGATGCATGACCTGGTGCTCATATTATAGTTCACAATACTCACCCTAACATTATAATGTTTGTAACCATGAACTATACACGCTCATCTGCACAGCTTACGTTTTTGGATGCAGGTATAAAATGGCTTCAACATCAGCCACTCAAATGAGGTACAAGGGCTCCTTTGCTTCTTGTTTCTGAAGAATTTTAGAGGAGGAAGGGCTGGGTCTCAGTGTGGGCATGCCCAACTCCAATATAGAAACATCTTTAGGGAATTATATCTACATATAGGGCAGAATATGCACAAGAGAGACCCAATATTCAATGCACAGAAAGGCTACGCAGAAAGGATTGTACCTCTTTCAAACTTTAGCCTTACCAGTAATAAGGTGATGAAGCATTTTAAACAGAACCAGCTTCTAATGCATGGTAGAGGGTCCACAGTTCTTCAGCCACTACCTCCTCACCATTACGCAGGACTCAGGGGTTATTTCAGCAAAAAGGGCAGGCCAATGCTTTATCTAACAGTGCTGACATTAGCAACTCTTATTAGTGCTGGCCTGCAGCTAGTGAAAATCATGGTGTCACATTGTAGAAAGGACGTTTGGCCTAGTGGATGTACAATTTGAGGCAACTTCTTTGATTGCTTTATGAATTTAAGTGTGGGCACAGTATGGCATGCTCGTCTGAGCCACATGCACAAAACGTTTCTGTATGGACATTGGACTTATCAGACAAAAACTGGTATATGTGCTGTTACGTAAGGGAGCACCACATCGACATTATTAACCAACAGGGTGGTGACATGTGCAGCACACAAATCACTGCTGCACCCATATCACTGCATCGATTTGTTATGGACTACTGTCTGCATGGTGACACACAATGAACCCTACTTTCCTAATCAAGGTGCCAAGTCACATTGAGGTGCCATCTGGTGTGCACTATGCAGTGGTTGGCTCGTTAAGAAAATAAAAAGAGCGTTGATGCTGAGCAGATGCATTTAGTCCATGATCCAAAGCAGCCAATAGAATACTTAAGAAAATTAGAGTTAACCTTCCCCGGGATGCGCCATATGTAACTAAAAAGTAATATCCCTAAAAAAGTTTTGGTGTGTCAAATAAAGACACATGAAAATAAAGAAAATAGTTTACAACTTTTCGGTGTGGCACGTTAATTCTCTTTGAAGAATGCATAGGTTTGGTCAGCTAACTGATATTTGTGCTGGCATGGTGAATAGAAATGCCCATGTTCTGGCGGGCGGACGTGCTGAACACCGGGCGGCAATTGGTGGCCGCCAGCCTTAGTGGGGGCTCCCACCCAGCCATTCAAGGAAACAAACAAGGGCTGACACTAGGCCCTGATTTGCAGGGTGAGGCTGGTGGGAGCGGCACAAGGATGCGCGTCACAAAAGGGTGACAAGGGGAGCAGGAGGAGCTAGAAGAAGAGAGGTGCGTGCTATATAAATACTCCAACCCCACAGTCCCCAAGTTTGACTTCCTCGATACCCCTGCCCCGCGGCACCTATGGACTGAAGCTGTTCCTGGCAGCCTAACCGCAAAACGTACCCATAGAGCGATCCCAGTAGGCTCTATGTGTGACTCCATCCATCAGTCAATGTACCCGTGTCCCTTGTGGTAACATAATCCAGACAATACAGGAATGAGCCAAAACGTGCTCCCATCAACCATTATTACCATGAGCCACATTAGACATTTTACACACGTCGCCTGCTGGCAATGTAGCCGGTGACGGTACCAGGCAGGATAGGAATGATCCCAAAACCAAATCCTGCCAGGCTCTAGATGATGCCCTCAGGCAAAATGCCTTTGTCCCCTAGGGGCAAGATAGTCTGTGACCCTACCAGATAGTACAGGAATAATCCTATTAGGCACTATACCGCTGGCACCATCAGGCAATATACCCATGTCACCGACGGTGCTATAGTCTGATGTCAATAAGAAGCCCAAAAGGCTGGAAACGTATGGTCCCCATAGGGGAATATATACAGGACTCGACAGTAAACCCTGATGCCCCGTTCTAGAGAGTGCCTGGATTTCAGCTAGTGTCAGGGGACACACACCGAAGGAGAAGATTGAATGATAGAAGGCAACTCATAGTTGACAGTGATACTGTCTAAATCAGGCTTGTCCAACCTTTATGAATGTGGGGCCAAAGCATTAACTTTTTGTCACCCAGTGGGCTGGCGAGCCAAAAGTCAACAGCCTCACCCAAAGCAATATATTAAAAAGCAATATTGTGTGACCTTTGACACAATAGCATCACAGGCAGTGATGCGCCATGCAGTCCCAGAGATAGCTTTTGGTGTCAGGGGCAGTGAGTATCTAAGGGAGCCCCTCCATCAAATGATCCGAGCTCAGTTGCTTGTGATTTCTCTCAGTGTGTATGTTTGTTTGTTTGTTTATTCACTTAATTACGCACACCAGACCCAGAGGTAATAGGGTGCAACAATATGCAAATGCAAAGCTTACATAGTTATACAATATATGGAAATATACAAATATAATGGCAGTTGCAGTGGATACAGAGCGCAGTTCAGAGTGCAAATAAGAAGCTATATAGTTACAATTATATATAATGTACAAATATACAATTTGGGGATGATTTGCTCTGTGGAGCCCTCAGACTGAACAGGTAGAGTAGAGAAATAAAGTGGCTGCGAGTTTCAACAGTAGACAGTGTTCAAATATACAAATTACTGGATGTTCCGCTACCATGTAGCAATAGACTCACAAATGGAGCACACAAGGTAGCATGCCGTTATGTAAGGGATAGTGGGTTAGCAGCCAGCAAGAGTAGGAGACTAAGGGTCGGTCAAGATGATGTGTTTCATAACATTTTTCCTGAAGTGTAGGAAAGGTTGGTCCCTACGCAGGTCTTGAGGAATAGTATTCCATAGTTTTGCTGCCTTCACAGGGAAACTGTTACCACCGATAGTGGTAAGTCTAAATCTGGGTATAGTCAGACAATTAGTATTGCCAGCTCTAGTTGGCCTGGTAGAGATTCTTCTTTCGAAATTGTCTGACAGGTAGCTAGGGGCAGCATTGTTAAGGGCTTTGTGCGTCAAAGACAGTGTCTCAAGCTTTTGTTGCTTGTGGATAGCCATTTATGTTGGTGTCTGAGGGATGAAATGTGAATTATTTTATTAGTACCTAGGGCTGCTCTTAAGGCATTATTTTGTAATATCTGGAGCTTCCGAATAGTAGTTGTATTAGCCCCACTGTAAAGGGCGTTACAGCAGTCAATTCTGGAGAGTATTAAGGCTCTGGCCAGAATCAGACAACTGTCGTCCGAGAGGAAGGGTTAACCTGCTCTTAGCAACTTGCAGGTGTGAGCCGTGGATGAATTTAGGGATTTTAATTGTTTGTCAAAAGACATTGCGGAATCCAAATAGAAACCAAGGGTTTTACCTCCTTGGAAACTTTGATAGTGTTCCTGTCAATATTAAATGAGGCGAACTCCTGTCCTAGTTTTTTGATATTGGCCTGTGAACCCAAAATCAACAGCTCAGTCTTATCATCGTTCAAGCATAGGCCATGAGTGGCCATCAATGCTTGGATGATAAGATATACCTTGTTCACCAACTCTGTGTCCTTACTGTGATCCCCAGAAAGCGAGAGGAGAATCTGAGTGTCGTCTGCATAGTTCGTGTAGGTGACACCCAGAAGGTCCACATCATCAAACAAGGGTTTGGTGAAGATATTGTAGAGTGTTAGCGAGACACAGGAGCCCTGCGGAACACCGCACTGAATAGGGGTCGGGTCAGCGGCTGCCGATGGAGAGAAAACTCCCATTGTTCTCTCACTCAGGAAGGATTCAAGAGAATCCTCAGAGAGCTTCCTGGGAGAAGTGGGCAGCTGAGTAAAGGTGTCTGCAGAGGACCCCATGATCGACCAGATCAAATGCGGCTGAAAGATCAAGCAAGAGCAGAAGTACTGTCCTACCTTTGTCTCTCAGCTCGTCTATTTGTGATTTTAAATCGATTAAGGCTGTTTCCGTTCCGTGTAGTGGGCGGAAGCCAGATTGTCTATTGCCTAGGAGTTTGTGCCGTTCAAGATGTTGTTGAATTTGATTATAGGCAGCTTTGTCCAATATTTTAAGTAGAAATGGAACCGTAGTGATGGGACGGTAATTGATCGGGATGAGGGGATCTAGTGTCTGTTTCTTGAGGAGAAGGAGCACCCAAGATTGTTTAAAATTGGCCGGGATAGTACCTGTCGCGAAGGAGGCATTGATTAGTTTAGTAATGAATGGGGATAATTCTCTAGCAGCATCTTTTATAAGTTGTGCTGGACAGATGTCACCTTTGCAGTTAGAAGGCTTCAGTGACAGGATTATTTTTTCTACATCCAGAATAGACATTTTAGAAAAATTGAATGTATTATTATGTGCTATCGGTGAGGCACGAGGTGGAGGGTTTTTTGACGCACACTGTAAATTTAATGCTTCTTTTTCCTGCTGAATTTTGTTTTGGAGCATGTTGATTTTATTAGCTAACGCCTATTAATGTGTTAATATTTTCCTGAACTAGTGGGGGTGACCGAGCGTAGCGAGGGATCTATAAGGATTTAGGGAGGGTTTGTGGGTTTGTGCCCCCTCCAAGAATTTGTTTTCAAATATGGGGCTGAAATGATGCATTTTATAGCAGAAAAACAGACCAAAAAGCCATACGTTTATAATCCGTTCTAAAGGGGAACATGAAAATTCCATGTCACCAACAGCAGACAAAACATTTTACAACATAACACATCTTAATGATCTATGTGTCCACAGTGTAAGACAGCACTGTCACTGATGTAACACATTGTCATGCTGGTTGTGCCCAAAATATGCCTCTGCAGCAACATGTCTATCCTGGCTGTTCCCAATTTAGGGCAACATTGTCCTTTACAAAGCATGATTGATGCTGCCTGAGCATGTGCAGTGTGCCCAATACATATGCCAGCTTACCCCTGTAATACACATTCATGACTTCTGTGTTAATTATTGATGCTGCCTGTGCAGTGTGCCAATACATATGGCAGCTTATCTCTGTAATACACATTAATTACTTCTGTGGTAATGATTGATGCAGCCTGTGCAGTGTACCCAATACATATGGCAGCTTATCTCTGAAAAACACATTCATTACTTCTGTGTATATGATTGATGCTGCCTGTGCAGTGTGCCCAATACATATGGGAGCTTACCTCTGTAATACACATTCATTACTTCTGTGGTAATGATTGATGCTGCCTGTGCAGTGTGCCCAATGCATATGGCAGCTTATCTCTGTAATACACATTCATTATTTATGTGTTAATGATTTTTGCTGCCTGTTCAATGTGCCCAAGACATATGGCAGCCTATATCTGTAATACACATTCATTACTTCTGTGGTAATGATTGATGCTGCCTGTGCAGTGTGCCCAATGCATATGGCAGCCTATCTCTGTAATACACATTAATTATTTATGTGTTAATGATTTTTGCTGCCTGTGCATTGTGTCCAATACATATGGCAGCTTATCTCTGTAATACACATTAATTACTTCTGTGGTAATGATTGATGCTGCCTGTGCAGTGTGCCCAATGCATATGGCAGCCTATCTCTGTAATACACATTCATTATTTATGTGTTAATGATTTTTGCTGCCTGTGCAGTGTGCCCAAGACATAGGGCAGCTTATCTCTGTAATACACATTAATTACTTCTGTGGTAATGATTGATGCTGCCTGTGCAGTGTGCACAATGCATATGGCAGCTTATCTCTGTAATACACATTCATTATTTATGTGTTCATGATTTTTGCTGCCTGTGCAGTGTGCCCAAGACATAGGGCAGCTTATCTCTGTAATACACATTAATTACTTCTGTGGTAATGATTGATGCTGCCTGTGCAGTGTGCCCAATGCATATGGCAGCTTATCTCTGTAATACACATTCATTATTTATGTGTTAATGATTTTTGCTGCCTGTGCAGTGTGCCCAAGACATAGGGCAGCTTATCTCTGTAATACACATTAATTACTTCTGTGGTAATGATTGATGCTGCCTGTGCAGTGTGCCCAATGCATATGGCAGCTTATCTCTGTAATACACATTCATTATTTATGTGTTAATGATTTTTGCTGCCTGTGCAGTGTGCCCAAGACATAGGGCAGCTTATCTCTGTAATACACATTAATTACTTCTGTGGTAATGATTGATGCTGCCTGTGCAGTGTGCCCAATGCATATGGCAGCTTATCTCTGTAATACACATTCATTATTTATGTGTTAATGATTTTTGCTGCCTGTGCAGTGTGCCCAAGACATAGGACAGCTTATCTCTGTAATACACATTAATTACTTCTGTGTTAATGATTGATGCTGCCTGTGCATTTTGCCCAATAAATATGTCAGTTTATCTCTGTAATACACATTCATTACTTCTGTGGTAATGAGTGATGCTGCCTGTGCAGTGTGCCCAATACATATGGCAGTTTATCTCTTTAATACACATTCATTACTTCTGTGTTAATGATTTTTGCTGCCTGTGCAGTGTTGTGCCCAATACATATGGCAGTTTATCTCTTTAATACACATTCATTACTTCTGTGTTAATGATTTTTGCTGCCTGTGCAGTGTTGTGCCCAATACATATGGTAGCCAATGGAAATACTGTTACCATGCAAGGCAGTTATTTACTTTTATTTATTTCCACTACTACAACGTGGCTTGCATGGTAACAGTATTTCCATTGGCTGTTTCTCAGCCAATGCAACTCGAAATGTGCATGTACTACAATTCCTACCCTGAAACTGCAGCCACAACGATTGCTGCGTATAAAATAAATACAAAACGTACAAAAGTAACCCTAATGCTTTGTCTGTGCTCTTGGGCTTCGAGGGCCACATAAAATGGCTTGGAGGGCCGCATGTTGGACAACCCTGGTCTAAATGCATGCGGTTCTGAGGGCTTAGAACTCTTTTATCAGAGTAGCGCAGGGAGCCTGAAGCTGAAGTCCAGACCTGTCAGGCAAGTAAGGAAATGAATGCAGACTAAGGCGCTTCCTTATAATTCACAGTTTGCATCCTTTCACTAAACCGTCCAGGATCAATATGAGGAAGACACAGATGAATAGCATTAAATAAATTGGCTATTGGGGGTTTTTAATCAAAGAAGGGCAAACCGTAGAGAAAAACAGCAGGATATCTTCTTCTTGAAGTCAAAACAATAATGTTTCTGTGTTCTACAAAAGTCTTTGAGTTCAGTAAAACACTTGGGGTTTCAAACTCCACAATCCAGGGACTCCCTCTCAGGATACATTCTCCCTTCTCAGTCACTCACAGGCTTGGGGGATTCGAGTGTCACCTAACTTTTTTCTTGATGTGACGTGGACCTGTGTGTGAGTGCATCTTATGATGTGACAGTGGTTGAAGCAAGGACTGGACGAGGTGGAAATCAGCTCCAGTGCATCCACTAAGAGGTTAGCCACCCACGTTTCTTTAGAGGTTGGCTCTGGGTTCCTTCTGTACCTTCTGTATTTGAGATCCTGACTCCAGTCCCCAGCACCCCGTCTACTCGTCCACCTGCTCGAAGACGTGCAATGGTCTCATGCCTAACAGGACCTTTCCTGCACCAGCTCACTTTTGGCTCTCTATTTGACGATATGACTATTGCTCTGCAGGAGCACAAGGTTTAGGAGAGTCTAAAACACCCTTCCTCAGTCTGCTTACTTCAAATGGACTTCGGTAATCTGCACCATGGTGTGATGGGGTCTGTGTCATGTCAGGAGTGTCTTTGAAGCACTCGTACCCAGGGAACCTCCCGTGGAGGGTTCCTGTCTCCTGGAGGAAGATGTCAACCTTTAGCAGGGGGATCAAAAGATATGATTCCTGGGCCGGGCCCTACATGGTTGTTGTGTGTACACCCAGACCAGACAACAAATACACACCCAACTCATTTAAGAATGAGTCAACCAACCAAGCTAACGATAATAAGACATCCAAATGCTTGTGGCTTTATAATTGCATAATCCCAGTAGCTACCATGTCAAACCAGATGTGACTTATGTTTAATTATTAATTCAGAACCTTCACAGTGATTAGAGGCAGACACTTATATTTTGAATCAGAGGTTTCTGCAGTTAGTAAGGCACCTTTACCTGTTGGAACTTTGGGATCTAGTACCTGAGATCAGGAATGTTCACCAAACCTTTAACCTTCCCTGTTGCAAATGTAGAGCAGCTGATAGGGGATATGAGGAATCAGTGACAGCCAGGTACATGGCCCACTATGCTTTTTGGCATAAAGCATGTATGAAAGCAAGCCAGATTAACAGAGCTTGCTTTCAGAGAAAGAATTACCTTCATCTTTGTATTGCAAAAAAAAAAAGTTCATGCTATCTCACCCTCACTAGATGCCATCCTGCCCCATACACTTTCTATTTTTCCTCCTCATCATCATCTCACCACTTGCTCCTACCTCCTCCCATTCTTAACACTCCCCCTTCAGGCGTGTAGCATGTGTGTCTGTTCTGTTTGCCTCCTTCAATCTCCCCCCATATATTTATCCTCTCCTCCACTATCCTATCTCTGTGCCTGTCTTTTCCCCATGCTCCTTCTTTGGATCATCTCTAATCAACCCCACAATGGACCCCTCAACTAACCTCCTCATATTTCCTCCAAGCACCTCTTTAATGTACTCCTCGCCCTCCTTGATGTTGCCTCCTGCCTCTTTTGTAGTTTTTCCACCTTCCTTACCTTTTCCTCCAAACACCACTCTCCTCTTTATATATGTTCTCCACACTCCCTCTCTGTTCCCCCACCTCAACTCTCTTCCCCCACCTGGTCACTTTCTCCCGCCTCTGCTCTCCTGCCCAAACTCCCCCTCTGTTTCTTTTCATCTCCAGTGTTCTCCAAAGCTCCATCGCCTTCCAACATCATCTTCCACTCTCTCACAAAGCTCCTGTGATATACTGATGGATAGAGCAGCCAAAGGGGACTGCCCAAACCTAGCTGCGCTCAGATTCAGGCCTTACTTAGGCTTCAAACCAGATTGGTTCAACTACATATGATCACATTCTTTCTGCTCCCCTAACATTCCTGCCACTTTACTCGTGGACATGTTGTCCAGCCCTTGATTAAGGCTGGCCACCATTTTGGATTTCCCTATGGATTTCCCTTCCGTTCACATTTGAGGCAGGGCTGCAACCTCGCAGCTCTGTGTTCATGTCTGTACACAGGACTGCTGTTCAGTGACTGTATCTTAGTCAAACAAAGACCTCCAGCCGTGTGGGTTTGCACACATGTGGCATAACTACAGGGAACATCAATCTCAACCTGCACCTTATATTTTCTTGCTGCTGCTTTACCTGTGTCAGTATTCCCTAGACAGTAATGACTGTAAATCCTCCTTCCCGAGTGGTTGTAGCAATACTCTTGCTGGGCTGATAAGTCCCCTATTAAACTGTCTTGAGAGTGGTAGGAGTCCCTCAATCACTTGATGAAGCAGACTTTGGGGTTAATTATACAAGGTGCTTGCAATCGACCACATCAATCAGGAGTGGAGCCTCCTCAAAGGAGCATGGTGTATTTATCTGGGAAAAGTGGCAAACCCCTGCCAAGTGGCTGGGGCATGGTGGGATGGGTCAGAGGATCTTGTTTTGAAAGCAGGAAACACTACCCATCCCCCGTGGGCATTCCATATGCTACCCCAATAGTCAGACCAGGGACTTTATCATAGTCCCCCTCTTTTGTAGGTCATGGTAGGTGGCTCGCAGAAACGGATTCCTGTTTAAGTCAGTATGCATTTCTCTATATTTTCCAGAATCAAGTTTGCTGGCAGGGAATCAGTGTTCTTACAAGGAGTTATTGGGCCTCTGGAAGTTTTCAAGATCTTTGACAAATTCAGAGGCGTTGACATCACTCATGACTCTAACAAGACTGATAAAATGTAAGGAGGCTTATGTTTGTCCTACAAAAAAGGATTGAGGACCCTATATTATTATTATTATTATTATGGTATTCATTGAGCAGGGATCTAGCTACGAGAAGCAACAGAGCACTTTACAGAGGTAAACAACAGTACAGATGCATAACTGAGCGGTTTTTAGAGGTAACAACAGAACAGATATACAGCAGGGGGTTGGATACAGAGGGGCACAGAGGAGGGGCACAGCTGTACAGGGGAGGGCGGACATCATCTAGATAGTCTAATGATGCAGGGGCGACGCGATGGCCTAGATGTGGAGAAGGAGAGACTCCTTGAAGAGGTGGGTCTTGAGTTATTTTCTGAAGTGTACGAGCGTGGGGGCGTGTCTGATGCTGATGGGAGGAGATTCCAGAGTATAGGGGCGTAGGCAGAGAACGCTTGTTTTCTGGTCCTTTGCTTTTTGCAGCAGAAGATTTTAAGTCTGCATGTGTCCTGGCTTCTGGTGGTGCGCTGTCTGCCGGAGATACCGAGTTTCTCTGCGAGGTAGCTGGGTGACTTGATGGCGACTGCCTTATAGATGATGCAGCAAGACTTGAAGGTGATTTGTGCGTGCAGTGGGAGCCAGTGAAGGTCGATGATGGCAGGAGTGATGTGGTCGTATCTGCGTAGACCCTTGTTGAGGCATGCGGCTGCATGTAGGACACTTCTCAGGGGCACAAGGGAGGACGATGGGAGGCCTCAAGGGGGGCATTGCCCCATCCAGGTGGGATAAAACAGTGCTTGAACGGTGGATCGTAAACTGTCGGGAGGGAGGAAGGGCTTGACTTTCCAAAGGAGGGAGCGCTGATACCAAGCTGTCTGAGTTTTCTTAGCTATATATGTCTTGAAGCAGAGGTGTTTGTTGATGTGGAACCTGAGGAACTTGGTGCAGGAGGTGAGCTCGGGTGTGAATCCCTGTTGCTTCAAGGAGAAGGAATGGGAGGACTACAAATCCAAACTGCATGCACCACAAACAATAAACCTTGTTGTTTAAATAATTCGGCCAGGCCATATTTGCTGCTGGAGACCAGGCCCAAGGAAAAGTAAAGGTGAGGTACCTTGTACAACGTATGTAGCTAGGTGAACCCCCTCCAGTAGAGGACAGGCAGCTTTTGGCATGGAGTGCAAGTGCAATTTTATGGTCGACGCCCACCATGAAGTGCCCCCAACTTCAAGAACTAAACTCAGTGCCAACCCCACCCACTCATTCTGAAGGATATGTAATAGACGTTAATGAAATTGAAAGATATGCTCCATAAAAGAAATGCAGTAACGTTTGGGGTTTCTTTTGCACTATTCTCTTTGGAAAGATGGTCAACATGTTCCACTTGCCATAGAGTCAGAAGAAATTGAATAAAAGAATGGTGTGCTCAAAGAAGCAGTTCAAGATGTGCTGTGTTATATCAAGACACATGTTCATCTGGTGTTGACTGATACTTGTAAATTGTACATCTACCATATGTACAATATGTAGGAGTTGCAGCTGGAACCCAAATATGCTGTTACGGTAGGCAGCAGCAGTGGGCCTTGGCAATAAATATGCATATGTTCCGAAGAAGGTAATTGAACATGCAGAGGACATTTTTTTCCATTGTCTGAATTTCTCCTTTCTGATTCAGACATTGTTTTGGAAGGCGACTATGCTTCTTTTCCATTTGTTGCTCTAGATCACGCTCGCCCCTATTCTTAAAGCTGTGGCCTTGGCTATGATTTATGTGTCGAGCTTGGGGTCACGTGGTCGGCGACATTGGGCATCATTACAGGATTGGTGGTATCCCGCTGGTAAATCCGGCGGGATACCACCAAACGGAATTACTGTTACTGGCACTTGGCCTGCCGGAATTACTGGCATGTTAACACTGCACCGGCAATCTCATATTGTGCATTGTTAATGTAAGACTTCTGCAGGCACCGCTTTGAGTTCTCGTTCCCAAATCAGTTATGTCCCTTTCTTAAGCAACCTATACATGGATTCAGATTTCTCAGAGCCGTTCGAAACAAAGTTCTCATAGTACTCCGAGTGTCCAAAAAAAAAAGCTTTAAGTTCCTCCTGGAAGTTTGGCGGTGGGACAGCAATAATCCCCTTGAGATCAAATTTAGGCCTAATTTCTTCGCCAGAGATGATATTGTATTTTAGGTATTCCGAAAAAATATGTCATATGCTTCAAGGCTTCATTGTGAATGCGCTCATCCACCCCTAAATCAAGATATCGTCCTGGAAATATGACACATTTTTGATGTCCCAGCGCAACATGGTCATCCTTTTCTGAAACACAGAGAAGGCTGCCGGGCGAAAGGCATGCAAGTATATCTAAATTCAGGTGATTAATGCTGTTAGTGACTTGGATTGTTCATGTAATCTGATGTAATGAGAAGCATTCCACATAATGAGCATGAGGAAGACCATGGCATTGTTCAGCATGTGTCCAACTTTTAATAAGTCTTTGTTGAAGAGGGTAGGTCTTTCAATGTCCTTAGGGCCACCCCCATGTGCCTGAGCAACTTCGACAGAGTAGTAAGTGTGATCCTCTGACACTTGGCAATGATTGTTTGCATCCAATGTTAAAGCGAATCCCAGTTTTTTCCTATGGAAAAATGTTGTCCTCTGGGAACGTTTCTTATAACTTTCATCTGAACTTCATGCCTTTCCGACTGCGTCTGATAGCGATCCAAGACAATTGCTCAGTGTTATCCTATTAGTTGGAGGTGTCGTAAAGAAATGTCCTGTCATAGGTTCAATTTACTGTCAAAGGAGATACATCTGTTTCCAGCCCTCTGTTATTCTCTGGGTACCTGAGGAAACTTCTGGTTCTTCCTGAAGCCCCAGGGAGGTTTTCAGCGATGGATAGTATCTTCATCTTCCTGAAGGGAAAGCAGCTAAAGAATCTCAGGAGGAAAGTACACAGCATCTAATGGATGAACAAATGAAGAAAGGCAAAACGAAGACTCTTCAGCTGCTGAAGTGCTTTGGGACCAACCATATCTAGAATAAGAGGTGTTCGGTGCTGGAATCAGTAAAGTGAAGATCCCATGGTGACAAAAGGTAAGCAAATATGGCTCTTGAGGTGCCAACATTTCCTACTTGATTCTCCCCTCCCCCCACCAGTTGGTATGTCCGGTTTACACTCGCTTGCTTTCTTAGTGTCCTTAATCCCAGTGTCTCCGTTTCCCACCAAGGGAACACATTGCAGGCTCGTCAGAGGGCAGTTAGGGCGGAGAGCAGTCCAACATGGCTACTAGTCAAGGGATAAAGGCTTGGCTTCAGGGTCCTTTTCGAGTTCCAGGGGCGGAAGGGTTGTAACTTTTCCACTAAAGCTTTACCTTGTTATGAGTCTTTGACTGGACTACACACTTGCACGCCTTCCTTTTCTTCCTTCAATGTGAGCTGGTCATGGGTCTGACCCTGTGAAGAGGTGCCAAGAACACCTATGAACATAGGTTAGGTGGCCTACCACGGCAATGCCAGAGCTACCTAAGAGGTGGTTTGGGAGAGTTCAGGGGGTCCCTTGTCCACGGCTCCCCAGCATACTTGGAGCTGTGAATGCACATTTCTGTGACCCAGTGCCTATCTACCTCTGTCCTTACAAGAGCTCTGTTAAAACTTTCTCCATAGGCTTGGCGACCAGACCAACTTGATACCTCAGACCCATCATTTGGACCATGGATCCTTAGAAACAGCCTTGCCCAGACCCAAATATAAGAACCTACAAGTACCATAATGCACCTGGGTCTAGCGGACCATACCCAGTCCAGAACAAGAAGAATGGACTACTTAATCAAATTGAAATTGACTGGCCTTCCCCCTTCAAGAGACAATTGGTACACCAAATACGGACCCCACAAACCCCAGCCTGGATAGATGGGAACATTTGGGCAGTGGCAACAGAGAAGGAACTGGCAAGGGACTATAGAGGAATAGGGTACACCCAGCAACACTCCCTGACCCCTGTTTAAACCCACAGTAGCGGAGAGAAACAGAGGACATGCTGCAGGAGACCGCAAGGAAAAGATGTAGGCTGAAAAGAGGGCAGGGCTAAAATCCTTCCAGGAATCCTTCCAGGGGAAGTTCTGGCCCAAAGGGCAGAAGGTGGGAGGAGCTGGAGAAGATTAGATTAGGAAGTGATTGGCCCAGGAAAACAGCGGACTCTGAGACCCAATGGAAGCTGAGCAAAGCTTTGAGACAGGAAGGTGAGGGTCAAAAAAGCCATTAGTCAGTTGCCAGTGAATGGTGTTGGGGAGCTGGAGGAGGACCAAAGGACCAGAGAGGATTGTGTAGTAAGTGGAGAAGGACTTGGAGAAGTGCCTTGTTTGGAGCAAGTGAAGATAAGGTGTTGGGTCTCCCACCAATTTGGCTGTTTCTATGGGAGTGCGATTAGATCAGTGCAGTAAAGGGGGAGTGGAGATTAATGTGGACGTAGGAGGGAGGCATAGAATAGAGAGGCAGGGAGGGGGGAGAGAGAGACACACAGAGAGAGAGAGACAGAGCGAGAGAAAGAGAAAGAAAGAGAAAGAGAAAGACAAAGAAAGAGAGAAAGACAGAGAGGGAAGTGAGAAAAGTAGAGGACAGTACAGGGACGTCTTTGACCAAAATGCCTAGGGTAGCCGAAGTGACATCACATGGCCCTTGACCTATGATGACATCACAGATGTCATTTGGCCCCACCCCAAGTGACTTCACAGAAAGTGATGGCACACAACCTTTCACCCCTTGACACAACAGGAAGTGGCATCACATAGCATTGTTCCAGTACACTAAGAAAAATATGGTTACGATATCACTGCAATATGATATACAGTTCATACAACAATTGATCACCATATGTAGCATTAATAACAGTGTGTATAGCGCCAGCAACTGTAAAGTAATAAAACACTATCAATAGGCTGGTGACAAACAGCTGCTGTTGGAATGGAAGGCATGTGTAAAGAATTTCTAACATCTATACTATGTGCCATGACGGTGAGGTTGAGGATTGTTTGGTGGCATGATGTCATTGTAGTTTTCACATGCCCCTGCATGGAATAGTAATAACATCCTGAAGGCACGTCTATTTTTTTTTTAAAAGCTTGTTATTGTGATGATTGCAGAAGAAGGGAGCATGGCAATTACAGAGCATTACACTGAGTACAGTCTTGAAAGCAAGATTAATATCAGAGTTGTGAGGAATCTTAGGTCGTCCTCACTTCTTTCCCCAATAAATCCTCCTCACAGGGGGTCAGGAAAAGGCTGTCACTATCGGATCTTGACCCTGCAGGTGGATATGCGAGGGAGGATCACCTGGGTGGAGGAGACTCAGGGAGTGGGGATGAGGCACCCTTTGGTGAGACAAAGTATTCCCCATTTCCTTTTTCTAATGAATCCAGTGTCCCCAAGGCCTTTGTAGTTTACGGCCAGACCCTTCCCTATCTTTCACATAAATCATCTCGCAGCCAACCGCAGTCAGGTACTGGGATGAGGAAGGGACACACCAGAGCCATACCTCCTATCTATATTGACTCTCACACACACGAACATCACTTTGGTAATGGGGCAAGGAAGAGGCACCAAACGCTGAAGAAAGACTGTTGGTTTGACAAGGAGTTGTCTAGTCTTTTGGAAAGGCTAATTGATGCTGGGAACTTTAAATGGAGGAAACAATGGCTAAAGAAAAACTTCGGAAACATGGCGGGACATGGGACCTGAGATGCTGCAGCAGCAGAGGAGCGGGAGCCACAGAGAAGCCAGGACGAGACTCGCAGGTGAGCCAGGAGAAGCAGAGCCGGCATTGTGTAACTCTGCAGAGATGCTGGGAGCAGAGACAAACTCTGTGGGCATTCGCAGCTGCAGGACCGCGAGGACAGTGCTTACTGGTGCTCCAGGGAAGGCAGCAGAGTGAAGAGAAGCCCTTTGAAAGGGAACCCGAGGCCATGAAAAGGTGGTGTGAAGCAGTGAGAACCGAAGGAGGTTTTCCAGCGCCACACCAAAGCTGACAGACACACGACTGGAGACCAGTGAATCTCCCCGAAGACAAGGGGACCCCAGGGCGTCAATAATTGTATGAAAGGAACTAGAATCTATGAAAGGTCAGAGAGGAGGGGACCGATAAATGTTAAAAAAGCATTTATAAAAGTCAGAGATCATTAAGTAATCCTGGAAGGAATACATTTTTGTGATGAACATTGTAAAGAGGCAAAAGAGTTTTGCCAAGAGTCAAGTTTGTGATGAACATTGTTAAAGGGGCAAATGCGCATTGCCAAGAGTCAAGTTTGTGATGAACATTGTCAAGAGGCAAACAAGTCTTGTCAAGAGGTAGGCAAAAGCCTTGCCAAATATCAATAAGTATTACGGAAAGAGATTAATTGTTGAGAAACAGAAAGCTGTATGTAAAAGTAAAGTTCAAAGAAACCTGGAAAAGGGTGCCTAATGCTTTGGTCAAGTGAATGGTAATAGTGACTATGTATCCTAGCAGGAGAGTGTACTGGGAAGCTTATGATGACTTGTTCAAGAGAACTGTAACTGAAACTAAGTTTTCTAGCAGGACAATGTACTGGGAATCCTAAATTGATTTTTGCAAGCAAAGCTACTCGATAAGTGAATGGTGTCAATACCATCAATAATAAAGCAACAAGGGCATGTGCTACTAAAAATACTTGACCGAGCAGCCTATGTCCAAATACAGTGACACCTAGAAGCAAACCAGATACTCGGAATCTGCCAATCTGGATTCCGCCGAGGGCATGGAACTGAATGTGCCCTCCTTGACTTAAAAAATCAGATAGATGACATCAGGGACAAAGGTAAACTTGGTCTCCTGTTGTTACTAGATCTGTCTGCAGCGTTCGACTTAGTTGACCAGAGCATACTCTGCTGAAATCTTACGCAAGCAGCATCCTTCTCACCAGAAGGAACATCATGGATTGCCTCCTTCCTAGAAGGTAGAAGAATGAACGTCTTCTCAGAAAATGCTAGTGCAACACACTCACCGAAAACTGTGGAGTCCCCCCAGGCTCCTGTGTCCCCCCCACCCTCTATAACATCTTCGCGAAGATCCTTTTGACCTCCTAGACTCCCTTGATATTGCATGCACAGATTATGTAGATGACACTCAAATTCTCCTCCCTCTCACTGGCACATATTCAGAAGACGCCAGCACTCTAAATTCAACCTTTGCCATTATTCAAGCATGGATAGCCTCCCACGGCCTCTGCTTGAGCAATGATAAAACGTAACTGCTTATCATAGGACACCCAACAGCACTAAATAAACTGAACCCTGAATACTCGACCATTGTCATTGACGCCATCCCAATCCCAGTCTCACCTTCGGTCAGAATCCTGGGAGTCTATTTAGATGCCTCACTATATCTAACCAGACAAGTCAACACCATCGCACCTCAGCTGCTTACGCCTCCAAACTCGTTAATGCCTCAAGACCCTTCCTATCGCCAGACAGCTGCCTGACGATCGTACGTGCCATGGTGGGTGATAGATTAGACTACTGCAATGCTCTACTGGGAAGCACTTCAGCCCACAACCAAAATAAACTTCAAATCATCAAAAAGAATGCCCTAATAGCTGGCCTCAACCTCCCAAAAAACTGAACACATATCAGCTGCCCGCAGGAAGGTACACTGGCTCCCCATTCGCAAAAAAAAAATATTTTCAAGACCCTAGCCATCACCTACAGATACATCTCCACGGCCGCACTGCCCTACCTGTCACAAAGATTCTCCAAATCGCACTCAACCAGGCCAGTTAATACACCTTGCACACAAAGACTAGTTTAACTGACATTCAAATGTGCCAAAGCTGGTGGTCAAGCTTCCCAGTCAACAGCGAAGCAATGGAACTCCCTCCGACTCAATCTCAGATCAGAAGGCTCCTACTGGGCTTTCCACAAAGCCCTTAAAACCTGGCTCTTCAATTAACCCTTCTGACTCATGCATCCGACCGCTTCAGAACCTATGCAGCCTCATGTATGCTCTCTTTGAATGTAACGTATATGCTTATGACTGTATGCAACACTGTAACTATGTTTACCACATATTGTGCCTAAGGGCCCCTTGTAACCCGTTCTCCACAGTGCCCCGATGCCTGAGGGCTTGTGCGCGCTATACAAATGAATAAATAAATAAATAAGGTTATTGCCTCCTTTATTGCCATCACGTTTTGTAACTTCTTTTTTCAACTCCCAGCCTTTCAAACATTGAACCATGTAAGATGCTGCGAGACCCTCTGGGTAGGGCCAACGCAAAACTAAAATTTGAATAAAATAAATTGTGGGAAACAGGGAGATCTATAGGGAGGTGGATTAGTTCAGGAGGGAGCTGGAGAGTAGATATTGGAGAAGGGAGAGCAATAAGACTAGGATATGGAGTGTTGTGGTGGGAGAGCTAAGGAACAGAGAGGAGGGTGGAGAAGAGTGGAGACAGGTGTAGAGAGAGGAGATGGAGGAAAACGTTAAAAAACGGACATTCAGAAGAAAGGCATGGCAGTGTGACCTTACTACCCTGTTGTGACACTTAGGAAGTTCTTGAGGAAGTCAGAGAGATAATGCTAATGGTTCTTCCATGATCTCCAAGGTATTATCCCACTTGAACACTTCTCCTGTTAGGCAGGATTCCTGCTCTCCCTACTTCCTGCAAGTTTGGGGTTAAATCGATGGTGAATTCTTCCCATACAGTATTATTTGACATAGCAATTGCTCATTGGGCAAGTTTCCTCATTGGTTTCCTTCAGATACTGAAACTCCCAGTGGCACGCCCCATTATTAAGACTGGTCCAAAATATTTAGCCAAGAGACAATGGAAGTTTCAGATCAGATTTGGACCCAAAACCATTTTCCCCCATAACTTCTGTTCTGAACCTATCCCAATATTAAGGTATACATTTTCAGAACAAATACAGATCCAGTGATATATGTCATGATAGATGACCAAATATGTAAATGTATTATTAATTGAAATATATTAATATATCATGTTTAGACGTTTACTGTGGGGGGCATGCTCAACTGAATCCAAAACAGTTTTCGCTTTCTCAAATGACCAAGATGCTGCCAATTTGCAAGTGAAAATGTAATTTTCATTCTGTGCAATACAAATTAACAATTTTTCTGTGCACTGAAGTTACATTTAAGTTAAATATAATTAACATGAAAACAAGCATGACCTGATGCTACTTAATTGCTAAGCTATGTCAAAATCTGGTTGAAAATGTGTCCTTTGAGGTATTGTTACCTGAAGAACAGATATTATCTATGATATTTGGGAGAGGCCAGAGTCAAACTCATAAAGACTATTCCCACCAAAAAGTGAGGCTAGTGGAATGCAATCCATCTATTTTCTCTATATTGTTTTGAAGATGAGCATGTGTGTCCAGCGCTGCTTAATGGGTTCAGCTAATGAATGATGAGAGGTCTGGTCTGGCAGATGGCTGAACCATGACTTATTTTGCCAAAGCAAGGAGGCTTAAAAAACCAGGCATTTCAAAGAATACAGGCTGGGCCTTCACTTCAATTGCGTTGCAACATTTCTCACATGATGAACAAATCTCTAGACCTGGTGTATTTTTCTCTGTGTTTAACCATCTATAATGTCAGCTAATTCCATATCTACAATGTCATTTGCTTTTTAAGTGCAAGTCTTGATTTTTGTCCACATTTGAAGGTGCACACATTTTAATTTAAACATTGTTTTTGGACAATTTGTATGAGATATCCATTAAGGCGAGAATACAGCACATGCGTCACAAGTTCTGCACCATTTGTAGAACAGAGTTGAGGAAAAGCTCACTATACAATGGTAAAATAATGTACAATGTGTTTTGTTTAGCAAACATATGTCCATTAACAACCCTCCAACCAGACTCACACCAATGTGCACCCATCCCTCCCTTTGCACCCACACCAAGATGGCCCCATTGTCCATTCCAGACCCCACCAAAATGTCCCCTCCCTCCATTCCAGACCACACCAAGATTTCCCCCCTCCCTCCATTCCAAAGCCCACCAAGAGGCCCTATCCCTCCCTCCAGACCCATACCATGATGCCCTCATCTGCCACACACCACAATGCTCCCATCCTGCCGCCAAACCTACACCAATCTGCCCCATCCTTCCATTCCAGATCCAAGATGCGCCCTTCGATCTGACCCCACTAAGATGCTCCATCCTTCCCTCTAGACCCATACCATGATGCCCCACCCTCACTCCACAAAGCAAGATGCCCCCATCCTGCACTCCAAACCCACACCAAGATGCCCCATGCCATGCATCAAATCCACCCCAAGATGCCTCTGTCTCTCCACCCATACCCACACTAAGGTTACTCTATCCCTCCCTCCAGACCCACCCCAATGTGCCCCCATCCCTCCCTCCAGACCCAGACCAATGTGCCCCCTCCTCCAGACCCACATCAGCATTCCCGTTATTTATACAGACCCCACCAAGTTGCCCCATCCCACCCTCCAGACTCACATGTTAATGCCCCATCCCACTGTCCAGACCCATACAGATGACCTATTCTACCCTCCAGATGCACACAGATGTCCCCATCCTATCCACACAAAAAGGCCCCATCCCACCCTCCCAACCACACCTAAATGACCGCTGCCATCCTCCAGACCAACCAATGCCCCATACCGGTTCCAGACCAACACCAATGTGCCCCCATCCATCCATTTCAGACCCCACCAAGATGCCACTATCCCTCCCTCCAAACAGCAAGATGCCCACATCCTGCCCTCCAAACCCACACCTAGATAACCCATCTCTCCATTACAGACCCACAGATGCCCCCATCCCCGCACTAATGTGCCCCATCCCTCCATCCAGACCCACATCAATATGCCCCATCCCTCTGATGCAGACCTCACCAAAATGACCCATCCCTCTATGTAGACCCATACTATGATGTCCCATCACTCACTTTAAACCCACAACAAGATGCCCCACCCTCTGATCCAGACACCACTACGTTGCCCCATTCTTCCCTCCAGACCCACACCAATGTGCCCCCATCCATCCCTTAAAACCCACACCAGATGGCCCCACCGTCCATTCCATACCCCCACCAAAATATCCCCATTCCTCCTTTCAAGACCACCCCAAGATGCCCACCTCCCTCAATTCCAAACCCCACCAAGAGGCCCCATCCCTCCCTCCAGACCCATACCATGATGCCCCATCCTCCCTCCACACAGCAATAGGCCCGATCCTGCACTCCACACCAAGATACCTGATGCCTCGCCACACACCAAGATGCCCCAGGCCACCCTTCAGATCTACACCAATATGCCCCGTCCCTCCCCCTAGACACACACCAGTGTGCCCCTATCCCTCCCTCCAGACCCACACCATTGTGCCCCTACGCCTCTGTCCAGACCCACACTAAGATGCCCCATCCCTCACTCCAGACCCAGACCAATTCGCCCCCTCCTCCAGACTCACATCATCATGCCACTATTCATCCAGACCCCACCAAGATTGCCCAACCACCCTCCAGACCCACATGCAGATGCCCCATCCCACTGTCCAGACCCATACAGATGCTCCATCCCACCCTCAGGATGCACATAGATGTCCCCATCCCACCTACACCAATATGCCCCATCCTACCCTCCCAACCCTCACCTATATGACCCATGCCACCCTCCATACCAACAGATGCCCCATACCTGTTCCAGACCAACACCAATGTGCCCCATACACCCATTGCAGACCCCACCAAGAGGCCACCACCCCTCCCTCCACACAGCAGGATGCCCCCATCCTGCCCTACAGACCCTCACCAAGATGACCCATCACTCCATTCCAGACCCACAGATGCCCCCATTCCCAGACTAATGTGTCCTCATCCTTCCATCCAGACCCACACCAATGTGCCCTCATACCTCCTGCTAGACCCACACCAAGATACCCCCATCCCTCTGATGCAGACTCCACAAAAATGACCCATCCCTTCCGGTAGACCCATACTACAATATACCATGGCTCACTTTAGACCCACACCAAGATGCCCCCCACCCTTCAATTCAGACCACACTCTGATGCCCCATCCCTTCCTCCAGACCCCAGCAAAATGTCCCCCTCCCTCTATTCCATGACACACCAAGATGCCACCCTCCCTCCATTCCAAACCCCACCAAGAGGCCCTATCCCTCCCTCCAGACCATACCGTGATGCCCCCATCCTCCACACACCAAGATGCCCCAATCCTGCCCTCCAAACTTACACCAAGATGCCCCCATCCCTCCATTGCAGATCCAAGAAGCTTCTCCGATCCTGACCCCACCAAGATGCTCCATCCTTCCCTCTAGACCCATACCCTGATGCCCCATCCTCCCTCCACCCAGCAAAATGCCCCATCCTGCACTCCAAAACCACACCAAGATGCAGGTTTTGGAAAGAAGCCCCATTCACCCGGGCGCTGGAATACTGAAAATGAGGGTTGTGATGTGACTTGAATTGTCATGTAATAACTGAGGAGTCTTACCACTTGTTTGACAGATATGACAGTGATTTATTTAGCGCGTGTGGGAACATGGAGCAGGTTGCACATTTGTGGAATCCGGATGCTTTAGACTCGGTGAGCCAGTTTTTGCTGGCTGGTGGAATGGGTGCAGTGTATGATGGGCTGCAGATTGTTTTTAGAGTGGGTGCTTTTGTGAAGGAGAATTGGGCTCTTGTTGGAATCCATTTTTGGATGTCAGCATCAATGGCTAATAGATGCCAGTGCTTCTTCAGGGTTTTCTGTAGCTTGAAATCTTCTTGGTGGAACTGAGTGACATATCTTATTTTTATTTCCTTGGGTTTAACCTTCTCCTTAAGGGTAAGGAGAGCGTCCCTATTAATTGCTGCAACCGTTTTTATTGCACTTTCAATTGTCTTGTGTTGGTACCCTTTGTTGGTGAATCTTTCTCTCAGGAGTTGGCATTCAGCTTCGCAGGCTGTTTTGCTGCTGCAATTTATTTTCGCACGGATAAATTCCCCTGTCAGTGTATTCCAAAATAACATACTTTCTATGACAGCTGCTTGCGAAAAGCACAGAGTTCACCTCTGTTGCTTTCCGGAACGTCGTGGTCTGAAAGTCTGTGCTGTCAATGGTAGTTTTGATGTCAAGGAATTCTATACTGTCCTAACTCTGATTCCCTGTTAGTTAAATGCCAAAGGAGATGATGTTGAGGTATTCTTTGAAGGACGCTAGCTATTCCAATGTACCTGCCAAGATCATTAGTACACCATCTATGTACCTATATCATTTAAATATATGGCAGTTGAAGTCTGGGTTAGAGAATGCATAAGCCTGTTCGTAATGGTTCATGAAAAGGTTGGCTACTGCCGGGGCGTATGTGGCACCCACAACTATTCCTTTGATTTGTCGGTAGTATATGCTGTTAAAAAGGAATATATTGTTGGTCAGGGAGAACTACAAAAATTCTTCGGTCATTTCAAGGTGTGAGAAGAATGAGGCCGAAGCCTTGGCGTAGTTGTGGTCTACGGCTCTTAGGGCTAATGTGTGGTCGATGGAAATATAAAGAGCCTTTGCATGGAGTGTCACGAACAAGTATCCAGATTTCCAATTGATACTTTATAAGATAAGTAGGGTATGCAAGGTGTCCCTGAGGAAGGTTGGACTCTTGGGTACATCTATGTCTATGGCGTTGTTAATATATTTAGTGATTGGTACAGTCACCCATCCAATGCCACTTAGAATTGGTCTACCCACAAGGATGAGCATGAATTCTTTGTGTACTTTAGGTAAGAAGTAGATTGTCGTCATCCGTGGTTGGTCAGTTCTTAAAAAAGACATTTCGTCATCCGTTAGGAGACCACGTTTGTACCATTTGATGATGAGGTCTTTGGCTTGTGTCACAATTCCGGTGGTTGGGTTTGATGCTAGGGTTTCATAGCATCCTGTTGTTTCTAGGTGTGTCATTACCATTTTTATATAGTTGGGCCTGTCTAGGATGACTATGTTGCCGCCTTTGTCAGCTTCTTTGATGAAGATGGTGGCGTTCATCTTCAGTTGGGTCAGGGCCTGTAGTTCATCTATATTGAGGTTGTTGGGTTTTCTGTTTTTGTTTTGCCTTGTGGTGCCTTCTAGTTTGTGCAGGTCACGTGTGACTGCTTTATGAAATATATCATGGCATTGTCTCCCTATAGGTTTGGTGTGAATTTGGACTTTTTTTTTCAATTCTGGGATGTTAAGGTTTTGCTCCTCAATATCAAGGTCCTGTAGTATGTCTCTTTTGGAAAGAACGGTGGCTTCATCTTCATTGGTTACATTTGTGGGGAGATGTGTGTATACCAGGTTTTCTAGGCTGACATCGCTAATTGGTGGTTTTTCCGTAACTCCAGTTTTCTACAACATTTGTAGGTTTGAATGATAAGCCTTTGTTGAGCATTGTCTCTTCAAATGGTGAGAGATTATATTTGGAAAGATTGAGAACTAGGCTCACCAGCGCTGTTCTCTCTGTTGCAGCAGTGTTCATGATCTTGTAAGTCTTGAAGCTCCTTCAGCTTCTGAACTTATGCTTCCCGCAACCACCTCTCTTGCCTCTGGTCTTCCTCTTCTCGTTGCCATATCTTTGACTAGAGGGTCTTGGAAGCGTACATAGTTCATATTCTGGTTGCGGGTTCCGTTTCGGTATCTTTTGATCTTGTCTAAAAAAGTTGAGCCGATCATTGAGCTTGTATTGGGTACCAGCATTCTTTCTTGTGATGATCTGCGTGTTGGGGCAGCTGCCTGGGTTTCTGTAGTGGTATCGGTTTCCCTATCCACATCAGAGCTTGCCAGCAAGCTGTTTGGTGTGCTTTCCCTTGAGGAGCTTGTATAATGGTCATCAAATATAGGCTGGAGCGTGAAGACTCTATCATCCCTCTAGTCTCTCTTGTCCCTGGAGAATATCCTGCATTTTCTTAGTTTTACCTCATCCTGGTGTGTTTTGAAGATTTCGTACATGGTTTTGTAATACTTGTCTTTCGAACTGGCAGGGGCATTGAGTGTTTCAATTTCTTGTTTGATCATGTCTATACATGTTGTTATTCTCTGGTGTTCGCAGGTCTGCGTTTTCTACTAGGAGTTCTCGCATGACTTTGGAGCCTGTGACTAAGTTGTCTTCTCATTTCCCTGCAAGGTCTGCATCTTCTGGGTTGTTAAAGTCTGGGAAGATAATTATTCTGAGGCCTCGTGGTTCTTTGTCTTCTGCTAGGTACATTTGGAGAGTGACTCTCTCCCAGAATGTATTTATTTCCTTGGTGCACAGTCTCTCCAATTTGACCCATTTTTTACAGAGGTCTCCGGGACATCAGGTCTGGGTAGAAATGCATGGACGGTAGATGCTCTGTGTATGAAGAGAGATTTGATATCATCATTTCTGGTTAGGAGGTATTCTGCCCTGGTGGTTACTGAAAAGATGATCCTGAGCTGCAGTATTCGTATTCTATCAGTAAGTACTGAGAAAGGGACTACAGCCCTATAATATATAGATCACTGCACTGATCATGATGATTAAGGTGGGTCCTGCTGCCGGTAAGAGACTCTTTAGAGACGGTGCTCTTACCATCTCAGTCCATTTAGAAATGGATCTTGGTAAGAATCCCTGTTCACCCGGGCGCTGGAATAGTGATAATGAGGGTTGTGATATGACATGAATTGTCAGGTAATAACTGAGGAGTTTTGCCACTTGTTTCACAGATATGACAGTAATTTATTACACACTTAAACCCTAGCATTAAACCCAACCACCAGAATTGTGACAGAAGCCAAAGACCTCATCACCAAGTGGATGGTTTCATCCAACTCCAACAATGGGACTTTCTTTCAGGATAGATGTGTGTAAGGAGGTGGTGGACCTATGCCCCTCGCCCATGAAGGATGAGATTGGAAGTCGATGTGAGGGCTGGTGTAAACCGGAACTACTACGTTATGTGATGTCTGATGAATGCTGTAAACATATGATGGACTTCCCCAGAAAAGACAAGAAACTTGTTTTAGTGAGGCCGGAACTGATGGACCGGAAGGCATGGTGAGAGAGTGAGGTTGAGTGTCTGGAGAGAAAATCAGCAAAGTTGATTTGAGGGGTCTGCACGGTTTTGTGGGGTGTGTGGGCTAGAATGCAATACTGTCTTGTTCTCTTGCAAGACAATGGAATAATAAAACCTTGCCTGTTCATCTCCCAAATCTGAGTCCCTTGCTCACTGCATCTCATTGATGAGGTGCAACAAGGCCTAAATATATCTGCTGGTTGCTTGTCTTGCTGCCCAACAGAGACATGGTATAGCAGTTTGGGCTACACTGCTATAATGGTGGAAGGACTACGCTTAATTTCAATAAAGCTAATCCCTTTCTGAAATTGCATAGATGGATTTAGGAATTATGGTATGGAAGGATGCCCAGAGAAATGCCAGTGGTCATGATTGCGTAAATGTCTTCTGAAATAACAAAGCCAGTTTGTAAAAAGCTGAGACTGGAGTCGCTTAGCTATACACAGGCCAGTGGTCATTTAGGGGTCAAGTTGGTGCCCCATACCTCCTTGTAGCCACGGCCAGTGGCCTAAAGGCCTAAGCCCTGTGCCCCTCTGTGTGAAACCTGAAGGTGTCTACCTAGCTAGTCCCCAGGGATCTGTCATCCAGGTGGCCAGTACACGGCCATTGCTATTGGATACAGTTCCTCGGGGTGCACCAGTGAGGGAGGATCACCTGGATAGGGGGTCCTTGGGGAGTGGTAGTGGGACACCGACGGGTGAGACACGGTATCCCCCTTCCTTCCACCCCCTTTGCCCATCCTACCACGTAGGATATTCCAAAACACTGCTCCCCTTTTCCGACACGAACCCGTTCGCACAAAACGAAAGACAATGGACTAACACCAGAGCCCTTTATCTGACATGTCCCACTACAACTGTAGAGGAGCAGCCGAATGCCTCTACAGGAAGTCCCTTTATGGGGTGAGCATTCTGTTAACATGGCTACCTGGTTTAGTGGGAAGGACTATGAGGATACCTAATTTCTGTTCAGACCACAGATACCTATGGACAAAAAGGGGGATGAAGAGGGGGGACAGACTATAGATGCATCCATAGTACAAGGGGAAATGCTCGAAGGCACAGATGATGAGAGTAGACCATGGAGAATGGTAATAGCCATTGGGGAGGAGTGCAGATTGACTGACATCACTGACGATGACATGTTTAAAGATGATCCATCAGATGATGAGGTGGTGTTCTTTATGAGCATTACGTATTGCATCAGAATAGAGAAATGGGAGATCCCACAGTGCATGGCAATAAAGCGACAGCGCCCAGCATTTTTTGATGAAGACTTGGAAAATATGGCAAGTGTTTTATGAACTACAGGCCGTTGTGATGTGGGCCTTTTAAAGGGAGTGGGAGAGGTTAAAATTAAGTTGAAACAAGGAGCCCTTTTACCTCGAGTAAGACAATACCCAATGTCATGAGAGGCATATGAGGGCATTTTCAGCATTGATTAAGCAAGGTATTCTGGTACCGTCAGAGTCATCATGAAGCAATTAAAGGGAGGGTCGTGGAGATTCATACAAGACATGAGACCGATTAACCAGATTGTAGAGGGTTCAGTTTCCTTCAGTTCCTAATCCAGCGACAATATTATGTAGTATCCCGGTAGAAGAGTAATAATTCACGGTGATCGATTTGAAAAATGCATTTTTCTCAATTCTGTTGCACAAAGAGTCACAAGACTTAACTTCCTTTACGTTTTGCCAAATTTGACTGAAACATGCTCATTTGCCTCAAGGGTACTGTGAGTCTCCATCGATCTGTAATAGAGTCCTGCAGATGGACCTTGGCAATATTGATTTGAAAAGTACTGTGATACAGTACATAGATGATATTCTGATTTGTAGCATAACAGAAGATGAGTGTAGACAAGACTCAATTCAGTTAATTACTATCCTTGCAGGTAAGGGATACAAAGTTACAGTATTGTCAAGAAGAAGTGTTGTATATTGGCCAGTTGATCTCACATGAGGGGAAAAAAGGTGACACCTGAAAGAGCTGAAGCAATTATCAAACTGAAGAACTCTACACGGTAAAGCAGATGCAGCAACTATGTAACTATGTGAGAGCTTGGGTGTTTGACTATAGCTCATACACGAGACCCTTTTGCAGGCTTTAAAGAAAGCACAGGTGAATAACGAAAAAATTGAATGGACTGAGGAAAGAGAGGAAGGATTTGAAGAGTTGAAGAAAGCAATTTGTACGGCCCCAGCTTTAGGAATTCCCAATCATGCTAACAAATTCTTTTAATTTTCACACACTGATGGGACAGTTATGACAGCATTGCTAGCACAGAGAACTACATTGGGGTACAAACCTCTGGCATATTACAGTGGGATGCTAGACCCAGTCATGAGAGGGCATTTTCTGTGCAAACAGTCATTGGCAGCAGCTGCGTTCACAATTGAGAAGTCTGCAAGCATTGTAATGGGCTGTTCCACAGACACTTTTTGTAGAGCATGGTTTATTTGCCATTTTGGAGAAACCTAAGGGTACATTGACATCTCAGAGAGATTCCGAGTACGAAGCCATTATATTCAATCTAGCAATTAAATTTGCCGGATGTAAAATAGTGAACCCTGCCACATTTATAGCTGAACCAGTGGCAGTGGGTGAGCATGTGCATGATTGCGCAAACTACGAGGAGTTTTACGACAACATACCACACATTAAAGAAAACGCACTGTCAGGAGGGGAGATTCTTCATTGATGGTTCTTCGAAAATTGATCAGACAAGTGGGAAAAGGCATTCCGGCTCAGCTGTAGTGAGACATAGAGCGAACAGTGAATTTGAGGTTGTAGCAAGTGCAAGACTACCGTCTCACTTTTCAGCACAAGTAGCAGAATTAGTAGCGCTCATTGCGGCGCTTGAAAAACACGAAGGACAGGGAGTGACGATATACAGTGACTCCACCTATGTGACGTCGACTGTACATGCAGGGCTAGCATGTTGGAAAAGGAGGGACTACCTCAGAGCGGATGGCACTCTAGTGCAACGCGTATCATTATTGAACAGGCTTATTAAGGCACTACAACTCCCAGTAGCCATAGCGATAGTTAAATGTGCAGCACATACTAAGCAAAATGATTTTATTTCTTGCGGGAACCAAGCCGCAGACGCAGAAGCCAAAAGGGTTGCATACGCACCAGATATTTCAAAATTTGATGCTCCAGATATTAAGGAAAAGGTAGTTAAGAGTATGGTGGTAAAGGAAGGATTTAACCATTTATCTAGAGCACAGTTAATGGAAATTTAGGACAGTGAACCTAGGAAGAGCAAGAACTATAGAAACAAAGGGGGTGTTCTTTATCGCCCACAGAGGTATTGTAGCGACAGGACAGTACCGGAAAACCGGTAATGCCACTAGCATTATTAAGGGTAGCACTTGAACAGCTGCACTACCCAGTGCATATAACTTGGGAGAGTCTCACTGCAACTATTGCAGAAGACTGGTTCGTACCGAACCTGTTCAAACATGTTGCATTTTATGTAGCAAATTGCATCGTATGACAAAAGTTTACCGCAGGGCACACATTGCGAACAATTCAACGAGTGATTCCTCAACCGAATGGTCCTTTTCGGTATTTACATATTGATTATGTTGACATGCTGCAAGTATGTAGTGGATATAGGTATCTGATAGTAGTGGTGTGCCCCTTCTACAGGTGGACCGAAGCAGGTCCTTGTACACACCCTGATGCCACTTGTGCAGCAATGTTTTTAGTACGTGGAGTCTTTCCAAGATGGGGACTGTGTGAAGTGCTGAGATCCCATAAGTGGCCACATTTCGTTAATGAAGTATTTGAACAAATATGATTGAAATTGAATTTTAAACACAGGTTTTCTTCTGCTTATCACCTGCAAGCAAATGGAATATGTGAGAGACTCAACGGCCTACTAAAGGAGAGAGTCTCTAAGCTTAAATTTGCACTGAAGAAGGGATGGCTTTATTGCCTGCCCTTAGTGTTGTATGCCCTAAGGAATCAGCCTGGTTTGGACCATCACCTCACACCTCACGAGTTAGTGACAGGAAGAGGAATGAGAATGCCTTTGACTCCTCCATCAAGGAGCAGAAGGGATGCCCAGAGTTCTCCAAAACTGTTAGGAAATTAATTAAATTAGTACTTAACATGTATGACCGGTAGTATCTCAGTGATTTCAGATCAAGCTCCAGGGGGGTTGGTCTCAGAACAAAGATGAAACCATTCAGCAGCCGGAGATTCTAAACTATTATCAGCAACTACGATGTTTACTGGTGATACAGTGCTGATCCAGAACTTTACTAGAAAGTGGCACGAGCCTAGATTCGTCGGACTATTCATCATGGAGGACATTACTCCCTCTGCAGTAAGAGTTCAGGGCAGAAGAGCAGGGAGCCACCTCACCGATGTTAAACCCTGCATTGGAGAGTCCGACGGACCCCTAGCGGTCGTTTCGGGAGCAAGACAAAAAGAAGAATTTCAGCACGTGCGGGCTCGATTGATGATGAGGAATAAGGATGATAAACCGGTGGATTAATTGATAAGTGCAGTTTTGCACTTGGACTGTGGCTCTCCCGAACACTCCTTATAGATATTATAGCAGGCGTGCAAATCCATTTCTTGAGCCACAGAGTTCTTTGAAAATGAAGTTTAGAAAGTTGTTAACATATTGTGGATATGATTGAGCGGTAACATTTGATAAGAAATTGGAAGCGTGAACAGGACTGCGAGACTTGTCCTTGGCTTCAAGCCCTGGGATCATATCTCTCCAGCTCTGAAATCCCTTCACTGGCTCCCAGTGGATGCAAGCATTACATTTAAAACCTGCTGCATTGTCCATAAGGCTTTCTTGGGCCTGGGCCCAAAATAACTTCAACTATCCCTCCGTAAATACCTCCCCTCTCGAGCCCTTCGCTCATCCACTTCTAACTCCCTCAGGGTCAGTCGTTTTTCAAAAAAATGAGCTGGGGATAGATCTCTATCTTCGGCGGGGGGCTCCTTTTGGAACAGCCTCCCGGTGACCCTGAAACTTGAGGAGAAACACCTCCAGTTCCGGAAGCACCTTAAGACCTTCCTCTTCACTTCCGCCTTTGCTCCTTTTCTCCCTTGCTGATCTTTTTTCTTCCTAGGCTTCATGCTCCTGGCCTGTGGGATGTTCTTACCCATGCATCCGAGCCCTACCTCAAAAACTGTGCAGTACTGGCATTGAAAACATCATGACGGCCAGAGCTTCCCAGAAAATGCACAGGGAAATGCATGAAGAAAAGGCTGCCACTCATTTTTGCCGATGTTATGGGCACAGAAGGGCACTGCCTAAAACCACCATTGGACTACCCACACAGTAGCCTGAAACCATGGGGAATGGCAATGCTGATTGCCAAAAGCAACCTAGAATTGTGGGGAATTCATTTTCTTAAATCCCAAAAATGGGTGCATTACCAGTACTCACCACTATCAGAAAGCCGGTGTTTTAAAACAACACCAGACTTTTTTTTTTGTGTGTGAAACTGAATAAATGAACCCAAAGCATGCCAAAGAAAGACTTACTGAGAGGTGGATACAATCTAAAGTTATATTCTGAAGTGACTTGAAGGTTTATAACAAGACTGGCTGAGCTGTGGATTTCAGCAGTTTAAGTAAATTTGGACTGAAAGACACTAAAAACCTAAATGTTTAAAAGAAATGAGTGACCTACTTTTGAGTGTCACATAGGTTGCAATTGTTTAAATGTCATAGTTTAAACTTAGAATCAGCATTTTAGCTGCATATGTAAAAAATGGTTAGTTTTATTTGAATGCAGAAAACTGGGTAACTAAAAGTGACATTAGCTGGGGCCTGGCTTAAGGAACTGAATTCTGCCCACCAGCTACCCCCGACAGGAGTTGAGACTTGCACAACAGCTGTGTTCCCAGGCCTACCTGCCTTTTGCTGCTCCCACCAAAAGGGATATGACACTTCTCTGATTGGATTACCAAGCGACTGCTAGAGACTAAACATAGGACCCAGGCAGAGGGTTTATGGAAGTGGCCATGAATGGCTTCCTCTTGAACAATGGGCCTTCCAGGGCCCAGGCAGATGGTTTATTGCAGGGGTAATAAAAATGGCTTCCTCTTGGCAGAAACTGGGAGGGGGAGAAACTGGAGACAGAGGCTGAGCTTGAAGAAAGTGGAAAAACTGGTTTCTGTACCATGTGACCTGAAAAGACACACCCCTGTAGCCAGAATATGGTTTTAGAAAAAGATGAATAACTCATAGTACGGACTTGTCATAATTATTTAAATGATACCATAATTCTTGTGATTTTTCTGCCCACATTTTAAGAGGTTTTTAGAACCGGTGGCATGATCTGGGGGCAAACTAGCAGTTAAGAGGGTATTACTTAAAATGCCTGCATGTGAAAAGTCTGATACTTCATCAATTAATGCCTGCATGCCTTGCACACATTTGGGTAAATTTGAGTAAGAATCTGATATTGGTAACGTGATTAAAAAGTGCAAATGTTGCCATTTCTGAATGCAAGCTCCCAGGAAGAGCAGATTTGGACAGGGTATACCTCCTGTGATATGTGATGGGTGAATGTAATTTTAAACAAATGTGTACCTGTGCAAATATGTCTTTTGGGTCAAAATATAGATTGTGTGTAATTTGACAGGGGTGGGTTCTCTGTACCATAAACAGACCTCATCATGATGACACTTCATTTCATTCCCCCAATCAAGGGGAAGAGGAGGAAGTGGCCAATGACAAGTGGAGAGGGGTAGAGCCTAGTGATGCTGCACACACACCCATTTTCAAAACACATAAAAGCAGACAGTCAGGACAGATAGGGACATTCAATTCCATTTGCTGCGGAGCATGCTGCCGGACCATACCACATCCAGAGATCCAGACTTCAAATCCATCAATCTCCAGAGAAAGCTGTGCAGAAAGATCCAGAAGCAGTGCTGTACCCAGAGAGAGCAGAGCTGACCCAGACAACTGTTAGCAGAACCAGAGAGCTGACCCAGATCACTGTGAAGAGCAGAGACCAGACCAGAGTCCAGTCTAAAACCTGACCAGATCCGTGGCGAGGCCCATTTATTTAAAAAATATATTGTGAGTACCTAGCAGACTGTGCAGAACCAATCTCTTAGTTAAAATAATATAATTCAATCTATTTTAATCTAAGTAGAACTGCCTCCTAACTGTCACCTGTCATTTGTAAAGCTGTCACCTGTCATTTTGCAAAACTGTCACCTGTCATTTGCAAAGCTGTCACTTGTCACTTTGAACTTTAAAATTTCAAATCTGAAAAAACAACCTTTACCATATCGCTCATATCTCCGTGACCGTTTGTCTTAGAGACTTGCAGTAACATTCCTCTGAAAGCTGGGAATCTTGGCTTTCCTACGCACCTAGAACCGCATTACTACCCCCGATACTTTTGCCGCAATCGCGAAAAACGCACGTGCAAATTTTACCACGATTTGAAAATTCCGCCACGTGTGAAAACAGCAGCTTCTTGTTAGAACTGTTAGAAAGTCGTTTGCAACCTACCAATCATTCCTAGAACATTGCTAAAGAAAGCCTGAACTAATTTAAACCAACTAATCCTCAACCTGAACCTCTAGAGGGAATTAAAAGCATTTTAGCATATTTTTCACTTCATTGCCAGCACATATAAAAGCATTTTGGGCCTGTGTTTCGAACTTCTGTAGTCTAAGCTTGCTGGGGTGAACTGAATTACATTTGATTGCATTTCTGAGAACTGTGTGCTTTCCTTCCATTTCCTTGCATTGCATAAAGGGGGAGGGGATTGCCAGAGAAAAGTGATTACATTGTTTTGTTGAAATCATATTGAGTATTTTCTGTATTGCATTTTCATTCAACATTACATCCATCTGAACTTATATAAAGCATTCTCTACCACCTTATTCTTCTGTTCCTATTCACAAGTGTGCCAGTGCCAGACTATCCATTATTGATTACTGCTCATATTAAATGTCATATTCAATTATTAAATTATTATAAAGTGTGATATATATTATCTATTGTTTAAATTATCAAATAAACCTTTTAACTTGCAAAACAGAACTACTTCTTGGCTCAGTGGGGTCAGGGGGATTCCAAGAGAGGGGTGTTATATAGGGGTAGTCATCCAGAACGCATGAACTGGACATAAAGATATATCAATAAGGGTTTCCATTCAGTATCCCAGACTAGGCATTGACTTAGCTGTAGTGTTGAATTGAATCCTCTTACAAATTGGGGGCTCATGCCGGACGTTTGGATTAGATCTATCACTTGTGCAGATTAATACAGCGTGCCAGCTGACCAGATACACATATCCGGTTGGAGCACACGCTGTGTTACGCTGTAAAGCACTCCTCAAAGGAACGCTCTAAGGAAAAGGTCTGTTTTGCAAAAATATAATATAAACTTCTGTAAGTCAGGACAGAGACCAATCTCTAGAATGACGACCTTAGTAGACATGAAAATAGCCAGAGAGCACTTCTTACATAAGTTATTTGTGAGAGGTGAGTGGACTCACCAGGACCGCATGGTCTGGTTGCAGGCCATCACGCAACAGGTCACAGAAACAGGGTCAGATATATGGAGAGATCAGGGTCCCTTACATGTGGCCCTGAGTGAACTATACATGGCTCCTAAAGCTAAGGATGAACAAGACAAGATGGTTAGGATAGCGGCATACCTGTACCTATATATGGGAGACAAGCAGGATAAATGTACTGAAAGCCAAGATCTGGCGAATAAGCGACAGATGGCGTTAGAGAAGGTCCAATCTGACCTGGTCTCTTCTGAGCAGAGGCTGCAGGGGAGCCAGGAGTCAGAAAATGAGAGTAGACAGCACATCATTAAAATAAAGAAGGATATGGACATCCTGCAACAGGAAAAGGCTGACCAGGATACCAGATTTCTGGCCTTGCAGAAGGAGTACCAAGAAGGTTTGGACTCCTTACTGCAGAGCCAGAAAAAGCTGGAGCAACAGTTAGACTTCAATAGGGTATGTGCTGAGCAGGTAGTCACCCTGCAAAGCCACCTAGATAGGGAGAAGGCAGAGAGCAATAAACTGATTCTGAAAGACCTGGATACCCAGGCAGAGTTTGATCAGGAGCGCCAGAAAGCTGGTGCCTTCCAAAGGCAAAGGGACGACCTGGCGGCACAGATGCAGGCTCTTAGTCAGGAAAGGGATACCTTAGGCCAGGAAGTCTGCCACTTAAAAAGGAAAATGGAAGAAAATCACCTGGCCCTCCAGGGACTGGGTGACCTCCAAAAAGAACACCATAACTTGTTAGAGGATGCTTTGGCAAGAAAGGAGCAGGCCAATAGGGACACAGCTCAGGAGGTAACCCTCCTGCAGCAAAGACTGGCCCAGTGCTCCAGGACCAATCAGGAAACGCAGAGAGAGAATGAGGCTCTCTGCCAGCACAATGATAGGCTCCAACAACAGGTAGCGATGCAAGGGAGACTGATAGAGTCTAGTAAGGCCTTAACTGAGGAACTGAAGGCGCAGGCTCTTGCATTGCAACAGGGAGCAGGGGCGGATAGAGACCAAGTTCGCTGGGAAAGGGAAACTCCTGAGCATAACCTCAGGAGCCCTAGTACCAGAGGCCTTTATCTCTCTCAGTCCCTGGACTCTGCCACCCCCATGTCCCCTGGCGCACATGAGCACCGGGCCACAGGGATGGCAGATTACTATCCAGCCAGAAGCATGGGGCTCATAGGCCAGTACCTCCCAGGAATGGATGGGCGGGCATCCGGGTATGGGCACCCAAGCACAGTGCAATTTAGTGGGGAACCCCAGGAGAGTAGGCCCATTAAGGGCATCCTGAAAACCTCTGCCCAGTTAGGTCAGTGGGGGGGTACCCATCAAATCCTGGCAGCAAAGAGGAATCTGAAGACTCCTCTGAACGGTACAGGACACAGGAGACCAGGTCCCCACATTCTGCCAGCCATTCCCAGGCTTGCAGAATCCGGGAAAACCTGGAAGATCAGACAGGAACTTCTGGGAGCAGTGCCTCTGAGTCAGAGGACGAATGGACAAGGGTTACCCGAACCAAAAAGGCCAATAAGGCAAAAAGGGCCTTGATTAAGGACCCATTGAAACAGATTAAGGCAATCAGGAGTGTCATCACGCCTTATCATAAGAACGCCAAGTACTCTGTTTGGGAACACTTGGAGCTCTATGAGCAAATGATGGAGACTTTTCATTTGAAGGACAGCCAAAGCTGTATCCAATATGTAAAGTGGACATTCTCCCCAGAGTACTCCAGTTTCTTTGCAGGGCTGGAGGACCAAAATCATTCCAGGTGGTCCACCTATAGGGCGGCCATATTAAAACATTTTTCTGTTCACAGAAATCCCCAAGAGGCTCGCAAGGCAGCCTACAATTTGCAGTGTGGGGAGGATCAGGCCCCACAAGAGTTTGTGCAAGAACTGAAACGTGCCTTTGCGCAGACCACCAGAAGGGTGCGCACAGACAGCAGAGAATTTGCCAATACATTTTTCCATGCCTTGCCCAAATATATAATGACCCAGCTCGTGAGAGATTTTCATGAGAAAAGATCTTTAGACTGGGTCATCGAACAGGCTACCCGGATCTATGAGGTGCAGAAGCCCATAGAAAATAAAAGCAATACCCAGAAAAATCCCAAAAACAACAGCACCCCTGCTGCTGCCAAGGTGGCAGAGGTAAAGGTCACCCCCGTTTTGGATTTGGAGATGGGGGGGCCTAAAAACCTACCTGCACCTAATAATGCTAGGCCCAGAAGATCCTTGGGCCAGTCACAGACAGGGAGCCAGGGAGGCAGCCCCACAAATGGGGTCCCTCGCTCTCCTGATTATGTAAGCCCCCGTTACAAGGGAAACAGACCCATCCTGGGTTATGTGTGGACTCCTCCAGCCCAAGGGGGGGGATCCAGCCAAGCACCTAACCCAGAGAACTTCCCTCCCAACTTCTCACAGGAGGGCAGAAACTCACCAAACCCTGGGCAGAACTTCTTCCCCAGGTATCCACGCAACTTCCAACCCCAAAATCATCCATCCTTCTTTCCCCAATTCCCTGAGCCCAGACAACCTAATCCGGGAGAGGGGAGGCCAAGGGTGGAGGGGTACCCAAATCTTCCCAACCCGGGGTACTACCAGAGAAGGGATAGCTACCCTTCCCGGGATCAGCTCAGGGGAAAAAACAGGGCCCCGTATCAGCCTGAGCGGGTTTCCCAGTTAGAGCGCCAGGTTCAGAACATGGCACAAGAGCTGGGTCGTGTGCTAAGGGCTCAGCAGAACCCTCAGATGGGCATGCCAGCACAGAATGCCCCAAACTCTGGACCTGGTGCTCCAGAACAATGACGGGGGCAGCACCCCGATAACTCACCGGTCCCCAGGGAGGAGGCACAAAGGGAAGGGCGGTGTAAAGCCTTGGAGGAAGCTTCCTTCCTCACTTGTAAACAGCCCCTGGAAACCCAGGAACCGGAAACAAAATCTCTTGCCCCTGAAAGTCTGCCTCCTAAGGAACAGAGGGGGGGTAGGAGAAACAAAAGACCCAAACAGACACAGTTTGAGGAGGAGGTACAGATCTTCCAATTTGAGGGAGAGGGATCCTCAGAGGATCCTGGGAAAAGGATCTTCTCCTTCAGAGAGGGGGGAACTCCTCCCAAAGAAAAATGGGTCCCTAGGGATGCAAATCCAGACTGGGGAGATGTGGAGACTGAGCTACCGCCGCCCACCATCTCATCCCAGAACCAACAGCAAGAAAATCCCCTGGTTCAAACCCATCCTGGTGACTGCCTCCAAAAAGGGGGGGCGGCCCAGAACCGGAGCCAGGGGAACCCACAATGGCTCTGATCTCCAGTTGCCAACTTTTTCTTTCAGATTCCCAAGGCTCTCCACAGAATTCTGCCCAAATCTCTTCGCTAGCGATGTCCAAAACCAGAAAGTTAGCCCACCAGTTGTCCAAAAATGTGCATTATCTGTGCCCCCTTGAGGAGAAGGAGGGAAGATACTATGCCCCGGTACAAGTAGAGGGGCAGGGTACAATTTTGGCACTGGTGGACACTGGATCTCAAGCTACCCTTCTGTCCAGAAGGGCCTTTGACGAACTGAATGCAGGAAGGGGAGAGAATTACCAAATTCCTCTCACTTCACTTCCTGGACAACTCCAGAACTTTGACGGGAAGGAAATTCCCGTCGAGGGGACGGCAGACTTGGACATTAAAATTGGGCGACACAAGTTGAAACACCCGGTCATAGTTGTGACTCCAGAGGGCACCCGTTGTTTACTAGGGAATGACCTCCTGAGAAGGTTGTCACCCCTAATAGATTGCGTAAACAAGGTCCTCTGGACCCAGACTAGCCGACCAATAAAATTAAAACAGAGTGTCAACCATGTTAGTTTAAACGGCACCTGCCACATGGTTGAACAAAAATCTGACCAAGTAGAATTTCACTTCCAGAATAACCAAATTCCAGACGTGACAGTAATAGCAGTAGGACAACCTTCCTTCCAGTTTAAGGTCGTATTCCACACTGGAAGGAAACACCCTGAAATTCTTTACCAATCCACAATCAGAAACTCCCACTCCTATAGTCCAGAAAGATGTGAAATCAGCTCAGAGCCTGGCTGATATTCAGCAAATTGGAGAGCAGTTGTTCATCCCTGTTCAGTTAAATGATGGGAAGGACTCTGTTCTCGCTCGAGTGTGTGTGAACAATGGTAAGAGCTTCATCAGCGAAGCCATGTTTCGCCAACTCCCAAAAGATCCAGCCATTCCCACCTTCAAACTGATAGACAAATGGGAAATGGACCTGGAAGCACCTAATTCCAAACACCTCCTGCCAAGCAGGTGTATGCTCAAAATCTCCATTGGCAACAAGAGCATAGTCCACAATTGTTGGGTCTTGCGAGACGTCCCTGCCGCCTTTTACTTAGGCAGTGACATTCTCAATCGCTTTGCCATTAGTTTGGACCTAATAAACTTCAAAGCTTGGTCCCGATTAGCGGATAATCCCATGGGCTTTGATGATCCAGAAAAAGCATTTAGGTCAGTTCAATTGCTACCTTATGCGGTTGAAATTCAGATCAAAGAGGAAGTCACCATCCCAGAAAGGACCCGACAATTCTCCCTGGAAGTGAAAGCTAAAAGAGGACAATATTTGCCAAACCCTGGTGCTTACATACATCTAAATGCTTCTCTCCAACAGCAAGGGTTGGGGGTAAACCCAACTCCATTAGTCAACATAGAACATGACACCATTCCAATAGAGGTGGATAACAGCGACTTAAAGAGTATTACTCTAGCCGCAGGCACCATTATTGGAATGGCGGTTGATGATCGACATTTTTCCATAGATTTAGGTAATGAACTGTTAGGGCCAATCCCCAAGGACTGCTTTGACAGTGACAGTGATGACAATACAACACCAGACAGGATTTTTACCCGGCATGGGGGGAACTTCCTGGTGTACACTTCTTGCCCTTATGGTAAGGAAGATGTGACTTGTGACTTCAGGAGGGATGAGGTGATTTTCCAGGTCCAGGAGGGCTGCCTTTCCCACCTGAAGCCTCTGGTCCAAATCAACACTCTGACCAGGGACTTCTCCACCCAGCTGGAGGAGGCAGCTGAAATAGCCAAACCAGAAGTCTTTCCAGGCTTCAGGCAGATGGTGGAAGAGAGAGTCAACCTAGCTGATGCCTGTGTGACTCTGGAACAAAAGCAAAAGTTGAAACAAGTTTTCTTGGATTTCCAAGATCTCTTTGCGGTAGACTCATATGACTGTGGTCGCACCGACATCCACACAACAACAATCCCCACGGACCCTGGCATGACTCCAGTGTTTGTGAAGCAATATCGCTTGCCTCTCGCATCAATGGAGTCCCTTACTGAAATAATTAAGAACCTTGAGTCCAGGGGAATAATCCGTCCCATCCACAGCACCTTCAATAATCCGGTGCTGGGAATATTAAAGCCAAACGGCCAGTGGAGACTCTGCGCCGACCTCAGGGAGCTCAACAAACGGGTCCATACTTCCCGATGGCCTCTTCCCTACATTGACCAAGGGCTGGCCCAGATTCAGGGGTCACAGGTATTCACTGCAATAGACCTGACCAATGGATACTGGACCGTGCCGATCAGTAGGGAGGACCAATACAAGCTGGCTTTTACCTTTGGGGGCCAGCAGTATACATGGACCCAGACTCCCTTCGGATACCTCAACTCCGGCAATGAATTCAACATTTTCCTACATAAGGCCATGCCCGACCTGGGTGTGAGGGGTAACCTGGCTTATGTAGATGATGTCCTCATCAAAAGCTCAACTGTTGAGGAACACATAGCGGAGATAACATAACTCCAACACGGAGGCATACCTTAATTCCCCACACAAAGTCTTTGAAGAGGACAAGTGTGAGGGAATGCCCACTGTATATGTGGATGGATGCTCTTACCATGTTGACAACGACGGGGTGAAAGAACTGGTGGCCGGCGTAGGGAATGCATGGGTGAAGGAGTTCCCAGAACCCTCCGCTGGATACAAAATTGGTCCCCGAAGTAGTCAGGTGGCAGAATTGATGGCTGTGCATCAGGCCATCCTCACTGCTGTCCAGCATCAACTCCACGAACTGGTCATAATCACAGATTCGGATTATGTACGGAACGGGTTCGTGGAGCACCTGGTTAATTGGAAAACCAGAGGCATGTTATGTGCTAACAACAAACCCTTGAAACATGGCAACTTGAAAAAGATCAAGGGTCATTCCAAAGTAGAGGGACCAGACAAAACTGGAAATGACTTAGCTGATCAGCTGGCCAAAACCGGGGCCATCCAAGGGGATCTAATTGAGATTGAGTCCCTGTTGGGGGAAATCCAGGTCACTGCTATCACTAGGTCCCAGACAAATGCTCACAGTGATCTTTCAACTGCCCAATGGAGCAAGGAGACCCCTGATGCTGATTTGATTACAGCTCAGAAGAGGGATCCAATTATTGGTAAGTTTTACCAACACCTTGAGGGCCCTGAGAACTTTCCCTTGACGGATACCGATTATATTGAGAAAGAGGACCTAAGAGTGTTGATGAAATGTCCAAAAATGTTCCGAATCCAAGACGGTTTGCTGGTAAGGAAATCCAAAGCTAGCCACGATCAGTGGGTGGTTCCTACCTCATTCCGAAGCCTGATGTTAAGTCACGCCCATGATGCGGCCACCGCCGGTCATAGGGGGTTTCACACAACATTGGAAATCTTAAGAGAGGTTGCATACTGGCCACACATGGGGCAGGACCTTGACCAATACTTGAAGGGTTGTCTTGTGAGTGCACAATTTCAGCCAACATCCCTCACACACCGTGCACCTCTCCAAAAGAGGGGGATGACACTGCCATGGTCAGATTTACAAATCGACTTTGTAGGCCCCGTGATTCGCTCTGCTAGGGGGAATAAGTACATGTTGACTGTGACATGCTTGTTTACCAAGTGGGTGGAATGTCTCCCAGCCCCAAATTGCAAGGCAGAATCCGCAGCTGCCCTGATGATTAACCACATCTTTTCCCGTTTTGGTCTACCTCAAAGGATTGAGTCAGACAGGGGTAGCCACTTCACCAGTGAAGTAATGACAAAGATGTGGGAGATACTGGGGGTCAAAAGGAAGTTACATATTGCTTACAGGCCAGCTTCTTCTGGGGCAGTAGAGAGATATAACCGAACCATTGTGAGCATATTAAAAAAGTTTGTGGCAGATTCAGGGCCAAGTTGGGATATCCGATTACCTCTGGTCCTAAAGGCCATCAGATCTACCCCTTCATCTGCAACCAAAATGTCACCATTTGAGTTGATGACTGGGCGCAAGATGGTGCTTCCTCAGCATTTGCTCTACAGGACCCAAGAGCAGACACTGATAAATGCCTCCACAACTCATGAGTATGTGGAGAATTTAAGGAAACACCTTCAACATGCTTTTGCTTATGCTCAGCGGAATCTAGAAAGATCAGCTGATAGCATGAAGACCCACTATGACCTGAAGACTTCCAGGAAGGAATATCAGGTGGGGGACCGGGTCTATCTATACAATTTCCAAAGGAACCAGGCCAAACAGCGGAAATATTTGCCTACATGGAAGGGACCCTTTGAGATTATAGACAAAATCTCCCCTGTGGCCTACAAGATCCGCATCCCCAAAGGCGGTTTGGCAGAGGGGGAAGACAAGTGGGTCCACATTAACCAGTTGAAGTGTTGCCTTCCCAGGCACACTCTGCAACAACTGGAGGAATCCTCTGGAATCCTAGAGGGTACTGTCTCAGATTAATTCAGTTCTAACTTAAAATATCCTACATATCGCCTATCAAATTCTGAGTTTCTCAATGTGGGTGTTTTGGTTTTTGAATGCAAAAAGAAATGTGCATGTCCATATGTTTTGACTATAAATTTATATGCCACCCCACTATATCAATGGTGGGGGAGAAATGTCCATGAATAGATATTGCCGCTCTTCCTTTGTCGTCCTAGGAGAAAGAAAACCTCGAGACTGGCCAAGGAGGACGATCCGGAGACCGGGAGCAGAGACGCAGGGGGCCCAGTGTACCGCCCAATATTCCCATCAGGACCGGTGAGGAGAACCGATCGATCAGTACCGGATGGAGGAAAAGATGCTGAACTGTGCCATCTATTGGAAGAAGATGAGGAAACATCCCAGGTCTTGCGAGTCCCATCAGTGAAACAGAATGGCCATCGCAAGAGGGGGGCTTGTGGGATGTTCTTACCCATGCATCCGAGCCCTACCTCAAAAACTGTGCAGTACTGGCATTGAAAACATCATGACGGCCAGAGCTTCCCAGAAAATGCACAGGGAAATGCATGAAGAATAGGCTGCCACTCATTTTTGCCGATGTTATGGGCACAGAAGGGCACTGCCTAAAACCACCATTGGACTACCCACACAGTAGCCTGAAACCATGGGGAATGGCAATGCTGATTGCCAAAAGCAACCTAGAATTGTGGGGAATTCATTTTCTTAAATCCCAAAAATGGGTGCATTAGCAGTACTCACCACTATCAGAAAGCCGGTGTTTTAAAACAACACCAGACTTTTTTTTGTGTAAAACTGAATAAATGAACCCAAAGCATGCCAAAGAAAGACTTACTGAGAGGTGGATACAATCTAAAGTTATATTCTGAAGTGACTTGAAGGTTTATAACAAGACTGGCTGAGCTGTGGATTTCAGCAGTTTAAGTAAATTTGGACTGAAAGACACTAAAAACCTAAATGTTTAAAAGAAATGAGTGACCTACTTTTGAGTGTCACATAGGTTGCAATTATTTAAATGTCATAGTTTAAACTTAGAATCAGCATTTTAGCTGCATATGTAAAAAATGGTTAGTTTTATTTGAATGCAGAAAACTGGGTAACTAAAAGTGACATTAGCTGGGGCCTGGCTTAAGGAACTGAATTCTGCCCACCAGCTACCCCCGACAGGAGTTGAGACTTGCACAACAGCTGTGTTCCCAGGCCTACCTGCCTTTTGCTGCTCCCACCAAAAGGGATATGACACTTCTCTGATTGGATTACCAAGGGACTGCTAGAGACTAAACATAGGACCCAGGCAGAGGGTTTATGGAAGTGGCCATAAATGGCTTCCTCTTGAACAATGGGCCTTCCAGGGCCCAGGCAGATGGTTTATTGCAGGGGTAATAAAAATGGCTTCCTCTTGGCAGAAACTGGGAGGGGGAGAAACTGGAGACAGAGGCTGAGCTTGAAGAAAGTGAAAAAACTGGTTTCTGTACCATGTGACCTGAAAAGACACACCCCTGTAGCCAGAATATGGTTTTAGAAAAAGATGAATAACTCATAGTACGGACTTGTCATAATTATTTAAATGATACCATAATTCTTGTGATTTTTCTGCCCACATTTTAAGGGTTTTTTAGAATCGGTGGCATGATCTGGGGGCAAACTAGCAGTTAAGAGGGTATTACTTAAAATGTCTGCAAGCTCCCAGGAAGAGCAGATTTGGACAGGGTATACCTCCTGTGATATGTGATGGGTGCATGTAATTTTAAACAAATGTGTACCTGTGCAAATATGTCTTTTGGGTTAAAATATAGATTGTGTGTAATTTGACAGGGGTGGGTTCTCTGTACCATAAACAGACCTCATCATGATGATACTTCATTTCATTCCCCCAATCAAGGGGAAGAGGAGGAAGTGGCCAATGACAAGTGGAGAGGGGTAGAGCCTAGTGATGCTGCACACACACCCATTTTCAAAAACACATAAAAGCAGACAGTCAGGACAGATAGGGACATTCAATTCCATTTGCTGCGGAGCATGCTGCCGGACCATGCCACATCCAGAGATCCAGACTTCAAATCCATCAATCTCCAGAGAAAGCTGTGCAGAAAGATCCAGAAGCAGTGCTGTACCCAGAGAGAGCAGAGCTGACCCAGACCGCTGTTAGCAGAACCAGAGAGCTGACCCAGATCACAGTGAAGTGCAGAGACCAGACCAGAGTCCAGTCTAAAACCTGACCAGATCCGTGGCGAGGCCCATTTATTTCAAAAATATATTGTGAGTACCTAGCAGACTGTGCAGAACCAATCTCTTAGTTAAAATAATATAATTCAATCTATTTTAATCTAAGTAGAACTGCCTCCTAACTGTCACCTGTCATTTGTAAAGCTGTCACCTGCCATTTTGCAAAACTGTCACCTGTCATTTGCAAAGCTGTCACTTGTCACTTTGAACTTTAAAATTTCAAATCTGAAAAACGACCTTTACCATATCGCTCATATCTCCGTGACCGTTTGTCTTAGAGACTTGCAGTAACTTTCCTCTGGAAGCTGGGAATCTTGGCTTTCCTACAAACCTAGAACCGCATTACTAACCCTGATACTTTTGCCGCAATCGCGGAAAATGCACATGCGAATTTACCGCGATTTGAAAATTCTGCCACGTGTGAAAACAGCAGCTTCTTGCTAGAACTGTTAGAAAGTCGTTTGCAGCCTGCCAATCATTCCTAGAACATTGCTAAAGTAAGCCTGAACTAATTTAAACCAACTAATCCTCAACCTGAACCTCTAGAGGGAATTAAAAGCATTTTAGCATATTTTTCACTTCATTGCCAGCACATATAAAAGCATTTTGGGCCTGTGTTTCGAACTTCTGTAGTCTAAGCTTGCTGGGGTGAACTGAATTACATTTGATTACATTTCTGAGAACTGTGTGCTTTCCTTCCATTTCCTTGCATTGCATAAAGGGGGAGGGGATTGCCAGAGAAAAGTGATTACATTGTTTTGTTGAAATCATATTGAGTATTTTCTGTATTGCATTTTCATTCAACATTACATCCATCTGAACTTATATAAAGCATTCTCTACCACCTTATTCTTCTGTTCCTATTCACAAGTGTGCCAGTGCCAGACTATCCATTATTGATTACTGCTCATATTAAATGTCATATTCAATTATTAAATTATTATAAAGTGTGATATATATTATCTATTGTTTAAATTATCAAATAAACCTTTTAACTTGCAAAACAGAACTACTTCTTGGCTCAGTGGGGTCAGGGGGATTCCAAGAGAGGGGTGTTATATAGGGGTAGTCATCCAGAATGCATGAACTGGACATAAAGATATATCAATAAGGGTTTCCATTCAGTATCCCAGACTAGGCATTGACTTAGCTGTAGTGTTGAATTGAATCCTCTTACAGGCCCCCCTTTTGTCCTTTGGGCCCAGGTACCTGCTCACCCTCCTGCACTGCCTCTGAGCCACCCCTTGCACTGGGATCTGTATCTGTACCTATACAGTCCCTTATTTTTCTTCTGCACCTCTCAGATATACCCTATCTGACAAATCACGCACTTGCCTGTATTTATTTATTGCATTTATTTATCTATTGCACTTATTATTTATTCTGTTTCTCTCCTTTGTGCCGCACTCTCCATTTCTCCCCCTACCTCGCACTTTCCCCCTTTTTCCCTTTTCCAAGCACTTGCACGTTATTAATGTCATTGGGTCTAGTAAGATTGTTTGTTTTTTATTCTCCCTTGTTCTTCTCCCTTTGCTTGGTCGCGCTCTGAAACACTTGTGTATGAGCGCGATATAAATTAAATATTTCATTTCAGTACGCTGATTCTTTTTGTACAACGCAATTGTTTGGTTGAATCTATGGTTTTGACAAATGATGATGCCATAGGATTCTACTTGCTGTTTTCATATTTATACTTAGAACTTATCCTGCTCTTGTTGGGCGTAATGTCAACATACCTACATTTTTGCATGATCCTAAAAATTGCCCTGCGATAAGAAGGCTGCTTACAGCGATAATTGAACAGAGCCTGCAGCTACCTGATTTGCCTTTATCACCTGATTACTTCCTTAAAGCAGTACACAATGATGAATCTTGAAAATGGTACGATTTTAGAAAATGAGCAAGGCCAATAGATTCCAGAATGGCACAAGCGGTGGCGTTTCATATGTTAGTTTTTCATATATGTTTACAATTATGCTTCGTGCCTTCCTGTTTCTTCGGATTTATTATTTTATCGATCCAAAGAAAGAAGAAATTCCTTTGATTCTCCCCACTCCAGTAATTGTGTAGATTTACCATTTACTAATGAATCTAGGTCTTGAGTGTTCTCTGTCCAGAGTAGAGCTGCTTTAGAATTATTTCCATGGGCAGCAACCATTCTGTTGGGAAGACATAAAAAGAGTACAGAGGAATATGATAATATTGACACATATTCAGACAGCACTGCACATTTGGGTAATAACATGTGGTATCAGCACATGAAAAAGATGGGTGAAAAAAACTCTAAGGAGAGCTGCTATGTTTGTGCGCTCATATCTTTGGGGACCTCTAAGATCTTCATAGCTACAGAAGTACCAGTACATAAAGCTCATTGTCTCCCGCATCTTGCACTCTGCCTGACACAAGGTCAGTTCCAGGGTAGAACAGCATCTTTGAGATGGATGACTGAGAAGACGTCTCCAAGAGAAGACAATTCTGTTCAAGATTTGAAGACAAAAGAAAAGCCAGAGACATGTGATAAGATATGAACAGCCTGGAATAAACTGAGCAGGTCTCAGAAGAGAAGAAAACAAGATGCTAGATTGTCTCAGCAAAAATCACAACGAGATACAGAGGTGCAAGGAAAGAGGCTAGTTACAAATTAAAGGAACAGTGTTGACTCTGGAAGGATGGGCGGAAGGCCTGATTGTGGGCAGAGCAGCAGCAATAACAGGATTTTATGATCCAGTTATAAATACAGCAGAGAATGAATGCAAGCACCACCGGCCAAAGATTGTGAAGCTGTTGACATGGGTCAATGATAAAGGAGGACCTTTGCAGATAGTGCTTCTGGCCAGTGCAGTCCTATGCTTCAGAAAAATTGTACAAGGAAAGTTGGAGTAAATCACCAGTGTGGCCAAATCTTTGATGTACCAGGCATGAAGGATGGAACAGTAGTTCTAATGGATCACTACTGGGCCTGTGGGTCCAGAGCTTACATGAAGTTGCCCAAGGATTGGGGAGGGATGTGTTGTCTTGTTTAGCCTTGGCTCCTAGCCCTTTTTCCTCCCAACTCTCCTCACCTGTTTTGTAGTTCTACAAATCCTCAGGGCTGAGATGGCGACGTGTGTAATAATCCCTCTTCTCCTTAGATGAAGTTTGCCTGCCGCGAGAGGAAGCCACAGTGAATGCTTTGATACAAGCAGGTAAGGGACCAAGCATCGACGGCAGAAAAAACCCTTTGACACGCAGGAGATTTCCAGGAGATTAGATGTCAGGTAACCGCCGACAATGCTGGTAGGAGGAACTCCACGGGTAGGAGAAAGGAGGTCTTGTAGCAAGTTCTTCGTAGTGAAAGACTGAGGCACGGAGATAACAGGTACCACGAGGAGCGGCAGCAAAGAAACCCAAGGCGGAGGAGAGAGCAGGGAGAGAGGCTCACCTCGGAGTAGCCGAGCGAGCAGAATAACAGCCGGAGCCAAAGTAAGATAAGGAGCGGGAGCCAGAGAAAAAGGAAAGGAAAGCGGATTGCAAGAGGTGCGAACCGAAAGGAAGCAGAGTGACTCGGTGTAAGCCGTGAAAGCAGAAAAACTATCATTTCACCCAAAAAGTAGCACAAGCCAAAAGATTTGGGGGTTGCAACGCGGCGGTCGTTGGGAGAGGAGTGAATTAGTACCTCCCAGCGGCCGCCATCTTGGGCGACCACTAGACCATCGCAGCACGTATGAAAACGACGTGCTGGAACTACTGGTATAGTCGCTTACGTCGGAGCCGCCAACACGGAAGCAACCGCCATTCGGCTCGGCGGATGACATGTGCTCCCTAGTGCTTATTCACGTTCAGCATTAGTGATTCTTAACAGTGACCTGAATATTGAAGAATTTCCAAAAGCAGATGCACATCAGAGGAAAAGAAGATCACTTGAGTTCCTCAATCGAACCAGGAGAGGGAATTACTTTTCAGCTAAATCAATAGAAGCCTTTGATGCTATTACATATGAGCACAGGTTGTTCAGACAAACTGCAGCAGTCTTCATGTCAATGATGGCCAATGCTAAATGGCTACAGATTACGGGATGGGAACTCCTGCAGACGATCAACACTACTATAAAGGTATTCAATGCGATCAAGGAAGAATTAATAGCCATAAGGCTGATGATTCTCCAGAATAGATATGTCCTTGACATGATCACAACAATGGATAAAGGTGTTTGCCCCAAAATCGGAGAATCATGTTGCACATTCATACCTTCTCATGATGTTGAGAATGGGACCTTGACGAAGGCCATAATGTTGTTGACAAACCTGTACAACAAAATGGAAGACGAGACAGAAGATATTGGGCCTCATTACGACCCAGGCGGTAAGTTACCGCCTGGGTCGTGACTTTACCACCATGGCGTAAACTATGTTACGCCATGGTGGTAGGCGAACTTACCGCCCCATTCCAACCTTGGCGTGGTGGTAAATCCCCATTTTCCCTTCCCCATTCCCATTTTGCCCCATAGGGCATAATGGGAGTGGGGAAGGCGTTAATTACGCCACCGTAAATTACGGTGGCGTAATTAACTCCATGGTCCCTTAGCGCCATGGATTTTAACACCTGCTAAAAGCAGGTGTTAAATCCGCCATGACGCTAAGGGACCTCATACTCAGGCGGTAAGGGTCGGCGCTGTTTACGCCGCCGTAAAACCCTTACCGCCTGAGTCGTAATGAGGCCCATTGCATATGACAGCTGGTTTGCATCCATCTTTTCATGGGTTCCGCAAAGGATGGCAAATATTTTCAAACTCTTGGGAGCTTTACTCGTGATGGTGATGTTTGGGTTCTATGTAATCAGGCTAATAATTACACAGTGCAAGAAGACAGCGAAGACAGCGAAGACAGCGAAAAAAGCAGTAGGAATGAAGATCATGATAGATGTCGAATCAGGATTTGGACCCATGGAATTAACAGATAAAGAAATCAGAGACTTAATAAAGGCCAGTATCTTAGCACCAGAGGGAACAACGTTCCTGTATCCAAGGAACCACAAGAGGTATGTGGGACGATGGATTTACTGCAGCCCAAATGGACAATGTAGTCACATGACCTGGAGTGTCGATGAACATGTAAAATCAGCAGGATCTCTGAAAGGAGTAATGAAAATTTGGACGCCAAAGAAACACTTTTTCATGAAAGGATGCCGAGATGTGGAAACTGGTGAAGGAGTGGTCGATGAATCGACCAGAAGGGGGAGTGTAGAGGAGCAGCCCAATGCCCCTACAGGAAGTCCCCCCTATTTTGCCTATATGATGGAAACCAAAAATTGCGACATTTGCAACGCCAGTAATGGTACCTATACCACAAAGAATCTTTGAGATGAGGTATGCACTAAGAAAGCCCTATGTTTTGTATCCCTGAAAGACTGATGGTCTCCTGAGAGAAGCACCTGAAAAAGTGTGAAGATGTGAAAAGGAGAAGCTGGTGACATCAGGAAAGATGAGAGTGATGCACTGGGAAGGATGACCAGAGAAGAGAATGCATAGGTGATACAGAATCTGATGGCAAAGTAAAGAATCAACAAGGCTTTTATGTGTGGGATGAAGATTGCATGTGCGAAGAGCACTGCAGAAAACACAAGCTGTTTTACAAGTGTACATAGGCTGCAACGCAAGTGGACTAAGTATTCATAAGGTTGGCTATACGTAGTACATAGACTGCAGGGCGGTGCCGCCAACATATATGTGTATAGAATTCTGGACATTCGATGATACAATTTTAGTAAGTGAGTCTCCATGGAAGAAGACCGATTGGAAGCTATGTGTGTCATAGCAAGGAATAGGCTCGATTTTGAAGCAAGACCAAAGAAGCTGTTCGGCTTGAAGTCAAAGACTGGAAGCAGCCAAGAACTGGTTAACAGCCTGAGAAGAATAATATAAGTGAGAAGCCAAGGCATCCCTTGTTAAATTGCAAAGAGAGAACACCATGAGTGACAAGTTGCTTCATTAAATACTATTAAATGCTAGAATATGAGCAAATTCACGGTCTCTGATCACGTGAGCTGTGGATGAAAATAGACTAAGAGCATGGTGCACCAGGTTGAAGATAGCGAGTGCCTGTACTCCCTTATATTCCCAGGGGCAAGAAGCTACTACAAGGCTGAGTTTAAAGACAATGTGAATGGCAGACGGCATGAGTGATGAGAGATGTTGGGCTAATTGAATGGGGAGATACGGTCAAGTTCACCCACCAGCACCTGGGGTACCAGCTTACGTGCTGCTAGAGCATTGAATGTTTCAGAAGGGTACAAGTGTGCCATCCAATTGCAGAAGGCCATATAATGAAGAACCTTATAGTCTGAGAGCCAATGAAGTGTTGTGTTTCTAATTACTGTTGAAGATGACTTGCACTATAAATTGCACTAAGGGAAGGCATGAGTGCCCACCTGACTGTAGAGATCCAATCACAATCCTATCCCATATAAAAAATATACTTAGACATCCCCTTTGAGCCAACCACAATCTCCCGTAGGTTTTCTTAGTTTGCCACGTAGTATGACATCATGTATGACAAACATTTAGTATATAAATGTGATTATTTTACGAGATGCTTTGAGATTATGCTGTGCGACGTCCGTTGATGTCCGTTGTACTCCCTGTTTTAGACAATTGATAATAAAACAGAGTTATTTGCCAGCTTCCTGAGTCAGTCTTATTATTTAGTTTGAGAAGTTATTCTTCCTCCCATTCATAGTATGATGTGTTACCTTGAGTAAAAGGGCCTCTAGGTTTCACAAGGGTCAGGCAGAGTCAGGCAATTGACAAGAATCACACACTTGATTGTCCTGATGGCCATTTCCCTTCCCCACTGGGATAAAAGTTGGAGCACGAGAGCACAGTACGAGCAAGGCAGACTGAACAACATGAGAGCTAACTCAGCACGGCAGTTCAAGAGGAGGAGAAAGACGGTGCATAACGCGAGGGTGACCAGGAGAAAAGCAACATTGCCCTTCCGACCAAGTTTCGTGAAACCTCAGCAGAAGGATTCGTAAAACCGCAAACAATAGCCAGCGTGTGTTGCAGCAGATATCAATGGTACACAAGACCCTCATCTGCTGACAACCAAGCCGGGGAGAGACGCTGGTCTCCCTGGTACCAATCATTGACTCCAAAGAGAAAGAAAGCCAAGCAGTGCATCACAGCCGATGAGTTGCGGGGAGAGTCGATAAGAAACCGAACTGTGTTGAATGAAAATTAGCAAGCGGCTGATTGAACTGTGAAAGCACAAAGAGCTATTGCTATTAGAAGCGGGAAAGCCAGCAGCAGGGGTTCGGCACCATGTGGGTGCTCAATCGGGAAACTCTGAAAGATTGACCTATTGTTGAAACTACCATAACCAGAAGGCCTTGGAAGAAGGCGAAAAGGGGGCCAAAGTGGTCGGATAGGGATCTTGTAAAATCCTCTGTATAGTAGAAAGTCTTTGACCAACAGATGATTGTGAAGCGAAGGGAAATGAATTCGGCTTGGTGTAATTAGCGAATGAACAGTGTGTTGCAACAGTCAGAAAGAGTGAACCCGATGGAGGGATGCTGAAAAAAAAGAGCTAAGCCTGACGTCCCTGTGAACAGTGTGTTGACAGGAGTGAACCCGACCAAGGGATGTCCACAGTGAATTGTTTGAAAAGACATTAAGATTCATGAATGCAAGAAAAGCCATAGTGAATATGACAAAGGGATGCTGACATCCGAGAGGAGTCCGAGCCCAAAAGAGGGTGATCCAGGGGTGGAAAATCATCACCCCACTGTTCATTTTGGAAAGGAACTTTTTGTTTGTTTGTTTGAATACATCAGGAACTCGAAGGCAAGAGACCTTTACTTAAAAGAGACTTAACCATCAAGAACCTGATAGCTGGTATGGAACTGTCAGCTCCTGCTGAGAAAGCTCAAGTGTGTGCTATGCTCAGGAGAACCACCTTGTCCCGTGCTCAAAACACGGGGAAGGGAGACCCCTGGCAATCACATCCTCACTTATTATTTATGAACACTTCTTCTTTTATTGAAAACCCTATCCCACACTATTTCTGTAATTAGTTTTAAGGATTTGGCAATAGTTTCTTTTTAGTATAGGCCTTATACTTTGACAGGATGCCACAAGGACTGTCTTATTTTTCATTTGATAGCCAAAGCTTTCTTCCATCTTAGATTTAGGTTTAGGTTAGGTGTTTTTCCATCCTGCATTTACAGTTTAATAAACACCCTTGAGCTGTGATCGCTTGTGCCTGTCTTTACTGTTGCCACCATGAGTTCCTTACACCCTCCCAGAGTGGCCACTGGAAATTGGTGATGCTAAATATTGCAGATGCATATTAGCAATTTTATTTGCTATCGCCACAAAAGAGAAGGGAATATTCCAAGAAGGAGGCTTTGCTGCAGACATATACTCTATTCACCTCCTCAATACGAGGCCAGTTCATGTGGTTTTCTGTTAAATATTTACCCTCAAAATCAAGGAGATATCAAATATTGCAGCACTGAATCTGCTTTTATAGTTGGTATCCCTGCAAAACTGATGTAAAGACTTCTAGAAGGATGTTAGGGAGAATTCTCATAAATGTGCTAATTCCCTTCACCTTAGAGACCCCCAGCAACTTTGCTAGATTTTGAGGACTTGATTTTTTTACCTGGAAAGAGTGTGAACCTTTTTTCCCACTCTTTCATGTATTTTGATGTGTGTTTTACATGTGTGTTCTTTGACTTTGGAGTTTTAAGATAACTCCATAGGCATCTTTTCATGTGTGTTATACAACACCCTCAGTTCAGTGACACAGGGATGTCTTTTTAGACTTCTCAAAGGTTTAAATACCTTCTCTGGGATAAACTACTGTTTCCCAGAGAATGTAAAGTTAAATTGACTTTACTAGTCTTTCCAAATTCCTAGCCCCAGCACACACCATCCTACAATAGAGTGGTGGAGGGGTTACATAGTATCCCCTGTATCTAAATACTCATGTAGCAGTCAAATGCTACCCTTTCCTATTGAAAAGGCTGGTGGCAGTGGTTTTACAACGCACTACCATGATTTTACCCGACTGCGAACACCGGTAGCTAAAAATCACGGGAGCCATGTTTTTCAAGAAGGCGTCTTAAGCCCCTTTGTTTAAACGGGTCCCGGTCTTGTTTTTTCCCCATTTATTTTTAGAAAAGTCCTTCTAGTGTTTGTCTCTGCGCGCCAAACCAGGTTTGGTCCCTTTGTTCATGTGCCTTTGGCGGGCTTCAGGACTGAAGTCCGCCCTTGGCGTCTGAGTGTCTGGAGTGGGCAGGAAGTGAGGGAGGTGCCCGAAACTCCCTGTGCTTAGCCTCCTAGGAGACCCAAATGCACTCTGGCATGATTGTTTGGCTGTCCGGCAATGACAGCTACCCTGCTGGGTGAGTGACAGCTAGGCTGGAATGAATGGGAGAAAACTGTTTAAAAGGCGAGTCTCCAGGACTGGAAGGCAGAGTCGACCACTGGAACGAAAGAACCAAAGATGAGCTAGAAGAGGGCGGCTGCTGCAACTCCTGGACCGTTGGTTTGCCCGCTGAAGCCCTGCTGCAGGTCCAAATTGCCAAACTTCATTCGACTGAGAAGCTCCTTCAAGGACGGCTTCTTCCTTTGATTTAGTGGGACCAATCAACTCACTCATAAGACACCTAGACACCATTCTCAAGGCTGGTTAGGATTAACCAGGGAGAGGGACACCAGTTTGTGTTCTTGAATCTGCAGCTACTGGAACTGAAGTGACTCCATTTTGTTTGCTTTCTTCAACGATCCCGTGCTGTGCAGGAGTCCCAAGATATTCTCCATCTTGTCCCCTCGACTGAGGTTCAGGAACAGCGAGATCTGCAGGGCCTGCCAGGAACCACGACTTCAGCAGCATTTGTTTCTTCATACAAAAGGTACTGTGCCAACCCGATTGAGAGAACGCCACTCTCGCGGTGAAAGTTCGTGAAACTTTCCCAACTTGCAGGCCTAGTCAGTTTGTGACCCCACAAATGATTCATTTTCGCCTAAACTACTTCTGAGAACTTTTGCAAACACTTTACTGTTTGATACCAGAACCTCTCCTTCCTATCCAGAACAGTAGCCCATTGACTTTTGCCTGGCCTATTGACTTGAATTGAACTCCTCTGGTGAACTGAAACTATTTGCACTCTCTAAAAGGTATACATGATCTATTTTACTTATCTTGTGCCTTTTGCTCCCTTCTAAGTAATGAGCTGCTATTTGGCTCCTATTTCAGGGGAGCTCAAACTGTCTCCAAACCTTAGAATTTTGTATTGAAGTGTATTGGTTTATAATATTACGTTGTCTTCTTCTAGTGATATGTTTTCTAAATGATAGTGTAATAAATTAATAAGTGTTTTTACCAAGAAACCTTGGATATAAGTGTTTACTTGAACCACTCTGATTGAAAGTCCTTTGTGTAACTACTTGTACTGCTCATATTTACTCTTGAGATAAGCCTGGCTGCTCAGCTCGCTACCAAAAACGGTGTGGTTCAGACTTACACCAAAGGATGGTTTGGCTAACACCTGTAGTCCTAATTGTGTGTAGTGGTCCCAGAGGGTACTGCCTGCAATTCTGCCTAGCAAAGGAGAATCTCGTCTAGGGACCTGCTCTACTCCCGTTCCAAACTGGGCAGTTCAAGCAGTGTATTGTTAAATGTTTACTCTCAAAATCATGCGCATGCTAAATACTACAGCACTAGATTGGCTATTATAGTTGCCCACCTCCCCCTATAAAAGAAACAAGATAAGAGAACTGCATGACGAGTATAGTTAGGCACATCCTGTACTCGCCAACATAATGCAAGGACAGTTCATGTGCTGTTTTGTTAAGCGTTAACCCATAAAGTCAATAGGATACAAAATATTACAGCACCATATAAGCTATAAGCTATTATATTTACAATTTTCACAAGAAAATGATGTCAGGACTAACTAGGAAAACATTCGGCAGGCACATACTCCACTTCTCTACCCAATACAACTGTGTTTCATGAAACATTCTGCTAAACGTAAATCCTCAAAATCAAGGGGATACCAAATATTACAGCACTATATTGGATTTTAAAGATGGCATCCCAACAAACAAATGAGAGAACTCAGTATAGTGAAAGTAAATAATCTACTCACCTCTCCGCGACAAGGCAAGTTCAAGCAGATGTTTGCCAAATATTACAGCACATAATGGCACTCCCCAAAAAAACAGGATGGAAGGATTCCAAGAAGGATAATATGGTGTAGACAAATATTCTATACACTTATACAATTCACTGCCAATTTAAGTGGCACTGTGATAAATGTTAACCCTCGAAAGCAAAAGGATACTGAATACTACAGCACTGAATCAACTGCTATATTTAGAATCCACATACAAAAGGATAATGGGAGGGTACCAAGATGCAGAATATAGTGCAGGCACATACCGTGAAAACCTACCAAATACAAGGAATGCAAAAGCAGTTTCTTTTAAAAAAGAGACCTTGTAATAAATGGAATACCACATATTACATCAGTGTATTAGCTATTATTGTTGGTATTTGTAAGGAAAGCATGGTATCAAACAGTAAGACATAAACAAGTGATCACAGTTCAAGGGTGTTTATTGAACTTCAATTGGGTCTAATTCTAAATCCAAAGATGGAAGCAAGCTACGACCATCAAATAATAATAATGCAGTACTAGTCGAGTCTGTCAAAAGGAAAGGGCCTATACTTATAAACCTATTGCCAAGCCTTACTTCTAAATACAAATAGTGTGGGAAACAATGTTATGCAAAAGAGAAGTGTTCAAGAAATGATATGTCAGGATATTCAAGCTGTTGGCTTCCCTTCCCCACATTTTCAGCACCAGACAAGGCGGCACACTCAAGCTTAGCACACTCTCTGGCTTCTCTAGCACAATGATGCAGTTCAAAACCTTAACATCAGGGCCTTCTGTGCCAAGGTCTCTTTGCCATTCAAAGTCTCTTATTTCAGAGGGCCTGATGCAACATGACAAACATTAAAGTTCCTTTCTTCTTAGGATTTCACAGGTACAACTTCTCGGGTGATTTACTGTTCACCCCGGGTCTCCTTCTGCCGGGCTCAGACCCATTTTATCACAAAAACTTCAATTGGTCTCCCTCTGCCGGGCTCGAACCAAAATAATTACTTTTCCAAACTTTCTGTGCTTCATCAAAATCGAAGACTTTCGACAGTGCGCAGGGTTTTGCTCGACCCGTCGCAGGACCACTTCGATTCACAAATACTCGTTCTCTTCTTGACATAACCTTTTTCTCACTTTCGCTTTTGCCACTTCCCAACTGGATACCTTACAGAGACCTTTAATTGAGCACTCGCGCGGTGCCGGACCACTCTGTCAAAGGTATTGTATCTTGCTTTTAAAGTTCAATCACTCATCGGCAGTTCAACCTTACTTGCATCTCTTATCACACGTGTTTTAACAATGTTTGTTCCAGCACTCGCCATACAATGTTGCTGCTTGCAACCTTGGCTTTAACACAGACCGTTCTTGTATCGTTTTCACCAACTCACCGGCTGTGTTGATTTCACTGACGCTGCTTTGTTCTTGGAGCCAAGGACGGTACCACGGCAGCTGGCGCTTCTCCCCGCATTGATTATTGACACGTGAGGGCATCTCAGACACACAATGCAGGATTCTTCAGCCTGGTTTCCCGGTCTTACGCTTTCTATTCTCAAGGTTTTTGGAAAATACCGGTTCATTGTCGAAAAGGTCAAGGGAACTTCCCTCCTTGCTATCCTCTTCTGTTTTGCCATCGTTCTTCTCGTACAGCTGCCGTCTCGGAACTGCTGTTCCTCGTGTGCATTGCCTCGCTCAGAGTGTGCTTTTCTGCCATGCCTTTTATTCGTGTGGGTAAGCTTAATAAAATTTGGTGTGTGTGAAGGTCAGTAATTGCCTAACCTCTCCTGACCATTGTATTGGGCCACGTCAGGTATACTGCTCAGGTGTAAATCTGTTTTCTCTCATAGCGGGCTGTCCATATGAAAGTGTTAAGGGGCAGCGTTCCTAAATATCCCACCTGGCAGGATGGGGTAAAGGTGTTACAGGGAAGGGGATACCGTGCCTCACCATCCGGTGTTCCACTCCCAGAAGACCCCTCACCCAGGTGATCCTGTCGCACTGGTCCACCCCCAGGAACTGGATCCAAAAGCGATGGCTGTGTCCTGACCTCCTGGATGACAGATCCCTGGGGACTAGTGGGTCAGGGACCTTTTGGTTTCTCAAATATCCCAACAAAAATGGATGGGAGGACTCCAAAAAGGACAATATTATGCAGACAATGCAGTACTCCCCTACCCAATTCATTGTCAATTCATGTGATATTATATCACACAATTGGCCACAAACTCAATGGGATACCAAATATTGCAATGCTATATCAGCTGTTATATTTGTGATCCCCAGAGAAAATGATGGATTTACAGAAGGTGTCATAGTGTTGACAAATGATGTACCCACCACCCAATACAAGTCAGATATTCAGACTATTTTGGAAGAGATTAGGGGAATGAGAACAGACATGGGGGCGAGAATTGCTGACCTCTCAACCAAAGTGTCAACGTTGGAAGAAAGAATGGAAGGGGTTGAGGTGAACCAAGCGTCCACTGGCCTAGTGGAAACGCAAATGGAAGCCTGCTTCATGGAGGTGAAACAGCGGGAAGAGGAACTGCACCTCAAGGTCAACGACATTGAAAACCAGGAGAGGCGGAACAACCTCAGGATTTTTGGTCTGGTCGAAGCGGAGGGGGAGACTCCAAAAGGCATGGAAGGCAAGGTGCAAGACATACTCAGGTTGACCCTCGGTACGTAAAATGGCGACAAGCTTGTGATAGATAGAGTTCACAGGGCGGGTGGTGGAACAAGGGGCCCACGGACAGTATTAGCCCGTATGCACTACTATGCTGATAGAGTGAGAGTCCTGGAAAGAGCAAAGCAGATCAGGGAGATAGACTATGGAGGCTCGACCATGTCAATCTTTCTAGTCCTTTCCGCCTATACACTGCTCCGGCGAAAGAAATGTGGGACCCTTACCAGATGGTTACAGGAGAAGGATGTGCAGTACCGGTGGGGATAACCGTTCTCACTGACATTTGAATGGGGAGGGGAGAGGTACCATCTGGTGGCGGAGGAAGAAGAGATCCAAAGAGTCACAGAGGATCTGATTGGCACCCATGGAGGCACGGCAGCAGAGCGGGGAGACCAGGCCCGACCCCCTACCGGGGACCTGGGTGCCTTTAAGCAATATGAGGGAAACATAGGGGAAAAAGAGGTTCTAATTTCCAGAAGCTGAACACTCCCCCACTGAGGGAAGAAGCCCCCTGAATGGGAGAAGTGGGGACTGAGATTGTCATTTGCCGCACACGCTGCAGGTCCTTGAAATATGAGGGGACCCTCAAGGGTCCAACTGGCAGGAGGTGGTTTGGTGTTTGACTGTTCCCTCTTGCTGTCTTGTGTAGCAATGGGGAGGGAGGCGGTGCCTAAGTTGATGATGTTGACTCTGTTCATTTTGCCCAGGTTCTTTGTTAATGCACCCCGGTGGGGTCAGACACAGGGGCAGGGAACAACGGGGGACCACAAAGGGAGGGTGGAGAGGTGGAGATTACATACGGAGGTGACTGAATGCCTTCCCCCCCCCGGCCAGCTCTCAGTTAATGATGTTTGGAGTGTGGGAGTTGTTATATAAAATGCTTAGGGTGAGAGGGGAGACCTGTTGGTCCGTCAATCATCTCCGGCATGTTTAGGGGATGGAGGCGGAACTCTCGAGTTGGGGATTGGGTGGGTGGGAAATGGAGGGGGGTGTGGGGAGGGAGACGGAGGGGGGACGGGGAAGGGAGGAAACATGCTATGCTACCCATATGAAGGGAGGCCTGTGGGGCTCAATGGACATGGGAGACATGAAGAGAATAAGAAGAAGAAGGTTTATGGCTGAGGTATTAGTGGGTACCCAGAACGTGAAGGGCCTGAACTCACAGAATAAGTGGTCCCTCACAAGTAATATGTTCCGCAAACAGAAATTGAAGGTCCGCTTCCTACATGAGACACATTATTGGAGGGGTGTGGAATCACTGATCAAAGGAAAGGAGATAGCTGGGAATTTCTGGGCCTCTCATTAAACCTCTATGAAGGAGGGGGTGGGGATATTACTGGAAGAGTCATTCAATCTGCAGGTGGTGGTAGTCAAGAGGAGTCTGGGGGGGGAGGTTTTTGGCTATAAAAACCTGGGCACCCGGGAAGGTACGTGTGTCATGCTTGCCACCCTCTACGCCCCTAACGTTGGACAACTGGGGTTTCTGCGACAGGTATTCAAGGTGATGGATGAGTGGGCAGAAGGGGTGCTGATCCTGGGGGGAGACATTAACTTGATATTGGACCCCCAGCTCGACTGGTGGTCGGCAAAGAGTCAGGGATCTAGGGAGCCTTCGAGGGATACTCTAGCATTCAGAGACCTTCTGCAGGACCATTTCTGGATAGACACGTGGCACAGGGCCAGCCCAGCAGGCGGTGGCTACACTTTCTTTATATCCCCTCACCAGTCGTATACGAGAATTGATTTCCTCCTGGCCCTGAGGGAACAGGAAGATGAGGTGGGCATCCCAAGGGTGGACACTATCATGTGGTCAGACCACGAACTGTTATTGGTGGCTTGACAGCTACCAGAACTGCAGCGAATTTACAGGTGGAGATGCAATGATACACGGTTGAGGAATCAGGTGTTTTTTGGGACTTCATGAGCAAGGAGATGAGGGTGTATTTTGAGACCAACGACACCGGGACGACAGCAATGGCAATGGTGTGGAAGGCTGCCAAAGCCACGTTACGGGGCTTACTCATTGCAGAGGGGGCCCGCAAGAAGAGGGAAAGAGCGCTAATTGAGAAAAGGATTTGTGGAGAGTTGAGGGAAATGCGATCACAGCTGAACCGGAGAGGCGTAGACAGAGGGACCTTACTCAGGAACATGAGGGAGAAAAGACAAGAGTTAAATATGGTCCTAATGGGGAAGGTTCTCAAGAAGATGAGGTACACCCGCCAGAGATACTATGAGAAGGGAGACACAGTGGGGACCCTCTTAGCGCGAAGGGTTTGGGGCTGCAGAGTGGAGAGGAGAGTTACTGGTGTCCGGGGAGAGGGTGGGCAGGTCTCCAGAGGAGGGAAGGCTGTAGCAGTGTGTTTCGTTAGTTCACTATAAGGACCTGTACACTAGACCGGTGAATGAATCAGTGGAAGACGTTCGGCACTACCTGGCCAAATGCGACCTGCCCAAACTGAGTGGGTTAGAAAAGGAGGCCTTAGAGGGGGAGATAATTGGAGACGAGGTCCTCAAAGCTATTAAGGGACTCCAGGTTGGGAAGGTCCGTGGGAGGACAGCTTTACAGATGATTTTTATAAACAGTACCAATCCTTGCTGGAAAAACCCCTGGCCAAATTGTATAATTCAATAACGGGTGGGAATATGATACTACTGACCTTCCTACAAGCTCTAATAGCGGTTATACCAAAAGAAGGGAAGGACCTGATGGAGTGTTCCTCATACAGGCCTATATATCTCCTTAATGTGGACGCCAAGATCTTTGCCAGGATTATGGCATTGCGTTTGGAATTATGCCTCCCCTGCCTAGTCCACCCAGATCAGGTTGGTTTTGTGCTGAAAAGACAAGGAGCTGATAACATGCATAAAACCCTACACGTAATGAGCTCCCGGATGGCATGAGATAAGGGGGCACTTTAGTTGTCCCTTGATGCCGAAAAAGCATTTGACAGGGTGAGTGTTACGCTCATCTGGTATCTACAGGGACGCCACACAGCCGGGGTACTCGCTGGTATGCTTCTCAGCTTTGCCCTAATGTGGTCTCAGGGGAAGGTTCTGCCTTGTGATAGAATTAGGCATGCTCTACGTCCTGCCTTCTTTGCAGTGGCGCGTTGTCTTTCATGGGCGAGTGCGGTCCAGTTACTTCACTGATGCTGGCCCGTTTGATATTGTTCAGGTAGGTCTTTTTGCTGTTCTTTAGTTTTGTTGCTATCCTGCATGCCTTTCTTTGTTTAAAATGTCTCCTTTTTCTCCCTTAGGTATGCGGAGCTTCAGCGCGGCGAACTGGTTTGGTTGAGCCCCGCTGATAAATGATGGCGCATTAAGAGCGCTATGATGCGGTAAGTAAGCGCTATGCGCAGCGCTGCGAAGTCTTGCCTTTGCTAACCTGTGTTTAACTTCCTTGTAGGTCGCGGTATGCTTCAGCGCGAGTGGAATGTCCGGAGTGGTGCCAGCCGAGAGGCGACCAGCCAGGTAAGCCTTTTGAGCAGTTCGTAATTAGTAAATGTCTCTACAGCTTTCTTTAATGTTGCCTCTATCTTCCTCTTTCAGGTCGTTCTGTCCGGGAGGCGTGCAGATTCAAGGAAGCTGTTCACAGTAGCTGTGAGTGTTTAAAGATGAAGACTGCAGGTAAGATGCTGCTGCTAATGATGTTCCTTTTGTCTCCTTGCAGGTTCTGCTTCTCCGAGGTCTGAGGGAATAGCTGGACACGGTGTCACGTTGCAAGCTGCAAAGTAACACGAAGCAAATTCTGCAGTCAGGGTGTGGTTTATATAGCCCAGGTAAAGTAGTACCAGGGAAAGAACTTCCAGTCCTGCCACACCCAAAACACTAGACCGCATAGCTTGGTTCTTAGGGAACCAAGCTATGTGCATGCCTCCATGGTGGCTGACAATACAATAAAGTAGTTCCCAAGCACATTTTTTGTTCATGGTGTATGAGGACTGGCCCCATGAGGGCTTTTGAATAGTATGTCAGGCTGTAGGGGCCCGAGTCCTGACTCCACCTGGCCAATGGGTTTGCCAGAGGGGGTTTTGGGCGAGGGTCGTGACAGCACTCTCCCCTAAGGCACCTCTGATGGTGTTCCTTCTGTCTGGCCCAGGTTTGGTTGGGAAGGTCCGATGGAATTTCCTGATTAGACGTGGTGCGTGGATATTCTCACTGGGCTCCCAGGATCTATCTTGTGGTCCAAATCCTTTTCAATCGACGAGATAATATAGCTTGGTCCTAGAGTATTTAGAGCCCAAGATATCTTTGTCTTAGAATTCTGGTTCTCTGTCAACAGGTAAGGGCTTAGGTGGTGTCCCAATCCGTGTGCCGGGATGCATTGGTTTCAGGAGGGACACATGGAATACCGGGTGGATGTGTAGATTAGTTGGTAAATCCAGTTTCAAGGCTGTTGGGTTGATAATTGCCTTAATGGTATAGGGTCCTAAGAATCTGGGATGAAAGGTCCGGGTTCCCTTGATGGGTACGAATTCAGCGGCTAACCAAACTTTGTCTCCTACTTGATAATCAGGGGCCTTTTTCCAGTGTTGGTCAGCGAATCTCTTTTGTTTTTCTTTGACATGAATAAGGTGTTCCTTTGCCCTTTTGAAAGCCTGAGTAATGGTTGTGTGTAGAGTCTTTACAGCTGGCATTTCCAAGCTGGCTGGAAGGTCTAGTTCAGAGGTACGTGGATGTCTGCCATGAAGGGTATAGAAGGGCGTTTGTCCCGTGCTTGAATGCAAAGAATTGTTATATGCATGTTTGGCTATCCATAGCAGGTCTTTCCAATTCCTTTGTTTGTGGTGCAGCATGCACTGTAAATATTGCTTGAGTGTCTGATTGGTTCTCTCGGTTTGGCCGTCCGTTTGGGGATGGTGACTGGTAGATAGCCGAACGTCGATCTGCGCCATTGCACAGCATTTTTTCCAGAAGTTTGAAACAAACTGGCTGCCTCAATCAGAGACCAGAACCGATGGGAAGCCATGTCGCTTAACCACGCCCTCCAGGAACACTTTTGCTAAAGTGGCTGCGTCTGGGAGGCCTTTGAGAGGAATAAAATGGGCCATCTTCGAGAATAAGTCCACAACTACAAGGATGGTGTTGAACCCTTGGCTTGGAGGTAGATCAGTGATGAAGTCAAGGGAAAGAGTGTGCCATGGAACTGGAGGAATGTCCAATGGTTGTAGGAGAGGAGATGGTTTTTGTTTCTGTGATTTATTTTGTGCGCAGCCTCCACAGGACTGAATATACTGAGTGATGTCCTTACGCCAGGTGGGCCACTAAAAGTTCTCTTTCACCTTAGCTAGGGTTTTGGCGATCCCAGGATGCCTTTCGATCAGTGAATCGTGATAGTTTGAAATAATATGCTGTTGTAATTCCTTCTTGGGTACACATAGGCGATCCCTAAAAAAGGGTAGGTGGTCCTTGATGGTATATTGTTCTCCTTGAGTTTGCCATGCAAGGTAGGCATCAGGATTCATTGTCCGTTGTATTTCTTTTCGTAGTTCTGCTTGTGTTAAGGTTGTCGTGATACCCACAAGTTTGTCTTCAGGTATAATAGGTACTGGGCCTGGAGTTGTATATACTATTTCATCTATGCCCATGCGAGATAAGGAATCCGCCTTTCTGTTTCTGACTCCGCGAGGACTGGGGCTTGGCTGTTTTGAGATATTGCAGATTTTGGTGGTCTGTGATGACTGTAATGGTGTGTCTGGCCCCCAGAAGGTAGTGCATCCAGGCTTTAAAGGCGGATTTGATAGCCAGGAGTTTCTTGTCCGTGATGGCATAATTAATCTCTGGAGTGAGAACTTTTTCGACCAGAAGGCCACAGGATGTAGCTGGCCGGTTTCCGGGTCTCTCTGTGAAAAGACAGCCCCCATTGCGAGACTGGACGCATCAGTTTCAACGACATAAGGGAGGACTGGACGAGGATGTTGCAGGATTGGAGCAGAGTTAAACTTTGTTTAAGTTCCTGAAAGGCTTCTTCTGCTTCTTCGGTCCAAGCAAACTTTTTATTGTTTTTTCGTAATAGTACTGTGATTGGGTGCACAACCTGAGAGAAGTCTGGGATGAACCGGCGGTAGAAGTTCGCAAAGCCCAGCATGCTTTGTACCCCTTTCAGAGACGTCAGTGAAGGCCATTTCAGAATGGCATTTACCTTGTGCACGTCCATTCTGATGCCGCCTGGAGTAAGGATAAAACCAAGAAATTCTACTTCGGTGACGTGAAAAAAGCATTTTTCAAGCTTTGCAAACAAGCGATGTTGACAGAGCTTGGTGAGGACTGAACGAACGTGCCTGACATGATCTTGTTCCGAGGCTGAGTATACTAAGATGTCGTCTATGTACACTAAGACGCACACATCAATTAACTCCCTTAAGACGTCATTCATGAAATATTGGAATGCCGCAGGAGCGTTGCATAACCCGAAGGGCGTGACTTGATATTCAAACAAGCCATACTTAGTACGGAAGGCGGTTTTCCATTCATCTCCTTTTCTGACTCGGACCAGGTGGTACGCTCCTCGGAGGTCCAATTTGGTATAAATCTGGGCATCTTTAACTTGGTGTAGCATCTCAGGGATAAGTGGCAAGGGGTAGCGGTTCTTCACAGTGATCTGGTTCAATACGCGGTAGTCAATACAGGTTCTCAAGTCTCCTTCCTTTTTCGGTACGAAGAACAAAGGACTAGCTGCGGGGGACTTCGAAGGACGGATAAATCTGTTTGCAAGGTACTGGTCTAAATAGGATTTCAAATGAAGGTTTTCTGGTTCTGTGAGAGGATAGATCCTGCCGCAAGGGATTTGTGCACCAGGAACAAGGTCGATCTGACAGTCATAGGGCCTGTGCAGCAGCAATGTATTGGCTTGGTCCTTTCGGAAAACATCCTGGAAATCATGGTATTCACTTGGCAAGGTTTTAGTTGCTCCCAGGGTTGATACGGTCACTCCGGGAGTCATGGAGATACAGACATCGGGTTTCTCCTCTTGGTAATAGCAGGCAGGGGAGCAGTCACCGGGGAAGGTTAATTTTCGTGCCCGCCAGTCTATCAAAGGGTTGTGAGCAACCAACCATGGCATCCCTAGTATTAGCCTGAACTGAGGTGCCTTGATGAGATCGAATGAAATAGACTCCCGATGTCCATCCTGGCACAGCAAGGTTACCCTAGCTGTGCACTGGGTTACTGGTCCGGAAGCCATTTCTGTCCCATCTACGGTGGTTACCTTGTCCATAGTTGGCTTAGAACACAAAGGAAGCCCCATCTCTGCTGCCAGTTCTTGATCAATATAATTTCCAACTGCTCCGCTATCGATGTATGCTTCAACGGCAGACATTCTGTTGGTGGTTAATTAAGATCACTGGTATTGCAAAGTGCGAGGTCAGCAACTCTTTCTTCTCACTCGACAAACTGACCTCTACGTTTGTCGAGCTTGGTAGTTTCCCGATTCCTTATCTTCATCCTTCTGTGTGGCCCGACTGTTCTTCTTGGGGGTTTTACTGGACAGTCCTTCAGGAAATGTCATGGTTTCCCACAATACAAACAAAGCTGTTGTTGTCTTCTTTTGTCCCGCTCTTGTTTTGTTAATGGAGGCCGTATCCCTCCAATCTGCATGGGTTCTACAGCATTTTCAGGTACACAGGGTGTGTTTTCCCTTGGTTGAAAATACACGGTCTGAGGTTCCGTCTTAGACTGGTCTGCCTTTCGGTCCTGCAACTGGTGGTCTAGCTGCACAACCAGATTTATGAATTCTGCACAGTGTCTGGGTGGATCAACCACCTGGGCTAAGATGTCCTTTAATTTGCCTCGTAAGCCTTGATGGAATAATGTGGTTCTTTTGTTTTCTGGCCACCTAGCTTCGGCAACCAGTCTGTTGAAGGTAGCAACGTACGTTAACAAGTCCTGATTCCTCTGTCGGAGGGACAAGAGTTCATTGTCTAGTGCTTGTTCCTGGGTATGGCGAGCAAAAAGTTTTTCCATTTCTATCTGGAACCCCCCAAAGTCATGTAATAGAGGATCGTCATGGGTTACTAATGGCACCGACCAATCTGCTGCACTACCACTCAGGTATGATAAGACAAAAGCTACCCGAGCTTGGTCGTTTGGAAATGCTCCAGGCCTACAAAGAAAATGAAGGCGGCACTGATTGATGAATGCCGCATACTTCCGTGGGTGACCTGAGAACCTTTCTGGTGGTGCCAGGGGCACTGTTCCAGGTAACGTGATCTGTACCGGAGTGGGTGGTATGGTGGGGTTTTTGTATCGTTGGATTGCTTCCAGGTAGAGGCGTCTGTCCTGTCTGTGATTGCAAGTATTGCCTGCTAATCTCTTCAGTGCGTTCTTTGGTCACTATTAGGTCTTTCCGGAGGGCATTAGTCTCTTGTCGGGCAGAATTAACCTCAGCACGAAGCTCTCCTAGTAATTGGGCCAATTGCTCCATTTCTGATGTCTCCATGGGGCCCAGGTGGATTTGTTATGGTAGGCTTTGTGTTCTGTTACGCTCACCTGGTATCCACAGGGACGGCACCCAGCCGGGTTACTCGCTGGTATGCTTCTCAGCTTTGCCCTGATGTGGTCTGCGGGGAAGGTTCTGCCTTGTGGTAGAATTAGGAGTGCTCTCCGTCCTGCCTTCTTTGCACGGGCGCGTTGTCTTTCATGGGCGAGTGCGGTCCAGTTACTTCACTGACGCCGGCCCGTTTGATATTCTTCAGGTAGGTCTTATTGCTGTTCTTTAGTTTTGTTGCTATCCTGCATGCCTTTCTTTGTTTAAAATGTCTCCTTTTTCTCCCTTAGGTATGCGGAGCTTCAGCGCGGCGAACTGGCTTAGTTGAGGCCTGCTGGTAAATGATGGCGCATTAAGAGCACTATGATGAGGTAGGTAAGCGCTATGCACAGCGCTGCAAAGTCTTGCCTTTGCTAACCTGTGTTTTCCTTCCTTGTAGGTCGCGGTGTTCTTCAGCGCGAGTGGAATGTCCGGAGTGGTGCCAGCCGAGAGGCGACCAGCTACGTAAGCCTTTTGAGCAGTTTGTAATTAGTAAATGTCTCTACAGCTTTCTGTAATGTTGCCTCTATCTTCCTCTTTCAGGCCGTTCTGTCCGGGAGGCGTGCAGATTCGAGGAAGCTGTTCTCAGTAGCTGCGAGTGTTTAAAGATGAAGACTGTGGGTAAGATGCTGCTGCTAATGATGTTCCTTTTGTCTCCTTGCAGGCTCTGCATCTCCGAGGTTCGAGGGAATAGCTGGACACGGTGAGCATCACGTTGCAAGCTGCAAAGTAACACGAAGCATGTTCTGCAGTCAGGGTGTAGTTTATATAGCCCAGGTAAAGTAGTACTGGGGAAAGTAGTTCCAGGCCTGCCACACCCAAAACACTAGACCGCATAGCTTGGTTCTTAGGGAACCAAGCTATGTGGATGCCTCCATGTTGGCTGACAATACAATAAAGTAGTTCCCAATCACATTGTTGTTCATGGCGTATGAGCCTGGGGCCATAGGCGCCAGGACTGGCACCATGAGGGCTTTTGAAGAGGATGCCAGGCTCTAGAGACCCGAGTCCTGATTCCACCTGGCCAATGGGTTTGCCAGAGGGGGTTTTGGGCGAGGGTCGTGACAGTGAGCTGGGCGTTCATGGGGGAGGTTCTCACATCTCTGGGAATGGGACCAAGATGGATGGCCTGGCCAGCGGCCCTGTACTCGAAACCCATGGCCAGGGTGGCGGTTAACGGGACGGAGTCTGGGCTCTTCCCTTTGTAACGTGGCACATGCAAGGGATGTCCACTGTCCCCACTGATTTACACGTTGGTAATGGAGCCATGGGCAATCTCGGTTAGAAATAATAGGGAAATTAGAGGGGTGGTGGTGGGAGAGACTTGTTGTAAACTGAGCCTTTTCGCTGACGATGCATAGCTTTACATTTCAGACCTGTCACCCTCGGTCCCCCATGTCCAAAAGAGCTTGTAGGACTATGGGCAGGTGTCTGGATTCAAGGTTAACCTAGGTAAATTGGTGGCCTTCCC